>NC_140997.1:184186063-184529269 GCF_052327205.1 Somniosus microcephalus | reverse complement strand
GGGCTCATTGTGTGGGGGTCGGGGGTTCATTGTGTGGGGGGTCAGGGGCTCATTGTGTGGGGGTCAGGAGGGCTTATTGTGTGGGGGGTCAGGGGCTCATTGTGTGGGGGTCAGGGGCTCATTGTGTGGGGGGTCAGGGCTCATTGTGTGGGGGTCAGGGGGGGCTTATTGTGTGGGGGGTCAGTGGGCTCATTGTGTGGGGGTCGGGGGTTCATTGTGTGGGGGTCAGTGGCTCATTGTGTGGGAGGTCAGGGGATCATTGTCTGGGGGGTCAGGGGGCTCATTGTGTGGGGGTCAGGGGGTCATTGTGTGGGGGTCAGGGGGTCATTGTGTGGGGGTCAGGGGGTCATTGTGTGGTGGTCAGGGGTTCATTGTGTCGGGGTCAGGGGTTCATTGTGTGGGGTGGTCAGGGGGCTCATTGTTTGGGGGGGTACAGGGGGTTCAGTGTGTGGGGGTCAGGGCCTCAATGTGTGGGGGTTACGGGTCATTGTGTGGGGGTCAGGGGGCTCATTGTGTGAGAGGTCGGGCTCATTCTGTGGTGGTCAGGGGGTCCATTGTGTCGGGGGTCAGGGGGCTCATTGTGTGGTGGGTCAGGGGGTCATGTGTGAGGGGGGTCAGGTGTTCATTGTGTGGGGGTCAGGGGTTCATTGTGTGGGGTCAGGGGCTCAATGTGTGGGGGGTCCAGGGGTCATTGTGTGGGGGTCAGGCGTTCATTGTGTGGGGGTCAGGCGTTCATTGTGTGGGGGTCAGGGGCTCATTGTGTGGGAGGTCAGGGGATCATTGTGTGGGATCAGGGGGGCTCATTGTGTGGGGGTCAGGGGGTCATTGTGGGGGGGGGTCAGGGGGTCATTGTGTGAGGGTGTCAGGGGCTCAATGTTTGGGGGTCAGGGGTTCATTGGGTGGGGGTCAGGGGCTCATTGTGTGGGAGTCAGGTTCTCATTGTGTGGTGTCGGGGGCTCATTGTGTGGGGGTCAGGTTCTCATTGTGTGGGTGTCGGGGGCTCTTTGTGTGGGGGTCGGGGGTTCATTGTGTGGGGGTCAGGGGCTCATTGTGTGGGAGTCAGGTTCTCATTGTGTGGGTGTCGGGGGCTCATTATGTGGGGGTCAGGTTCTCATTGTGTGGGTTGTCGGGGGCTCATTGTGTGGGGGTCAGTGGCTCATTGTGTGGGTGGTCAGGGGATCATTGTGTGGGGATCAGGGGGCTCATTGTGTGGGGGTCAGGGGGTCATTGTGGGGGGGGTCAGGGGGTCATTGTGTGAGGGTCAGGGGCTCAATGTTTTGGGGGTCAGGGGTTCATTGTGTGGGGGTCAGGGGCTCATTGTGTGGGAGTCAGGTTCTCATTGTGTGGGTGTCGGGGGCTCATTGTGTGGGGGTCAGGTTCTCATTGTGTGGGTGTCGGGGGCTCATTGTGTGGGGGTCGGGGGTTCATTGTGTGGGGGTCAGGGGCTCATTGTGTGGGAGTCAGGTTCTCATTGTGTGGGTGTCGGGGGCTCATTATGTGGGGGTCAGGTTCTCATTGTGTGGGTGTCGGGGGCTCATTGTGTGGGGGTCAGTGGCTCATTGTGTGGGTGGTCAGGGGATCATTGTGTGGGGATCAGGGGGCTCATTGTGTGGGGGTCAGGGGGTCATTGTGTGGGGGTCAGGGGTCATTGTGTGGGGGTCAGGGGTTCATTGTGTGGGGGTCAGGGGTTCATTGTGTGGGTGTCATGGGTTCATTGTGAGGGGGGTCAGGTGTTCATTTTGTGGGGGTCAGGGGTTCATTGTGTGGGGTCAGGGGCTCAATGTGTCGGGGGTTCAACGGTCATTGTGTGGTGGTCAGGCGTTTATTGTGTGGGGGTCGGGGGTTCATTGTGTGGGGGTCGGGGGTTCATTGTGTGGGGGTCAGGGGCTCATCGTGTGGGAGGTCGGGATCATTGTGTGGGGATCAGGGGGCTCATTGTGTGGTGGTCAGGGGGTCATTGTGTGTGGGGTCAGGGGGTCCTTGTGTGAGGGGTCAGGGGCTCAATGTTTGGGGGTCAGGTTCTCATTGTGTGGGTGGGGTCTGGTGGGCTCAGGTTTGTGTGGGAGTCAGGTTCTCATTGTGTTGGGGGGTCATGGGGGGGGGGCTCATTGTTTGCTGGGTCAGGGGCTCATTGTGTGGGGGTCAGAGGTTCAATGCGTGGGGGTCAGGGGGCTCCTTGTGTGGGGGTCAGGGCTCACTGTGTGGGGGTCAGGGGCTCATTGTGTGGGGGGTCAGGGGCTTATTGTGTGGGGGGTCAGGGGTTCGATTGTGTGGGGGTCAGGGGCCTCATTGTGTGGGGGTTAGGGGGTTATTGTGTGGGGGTCTGGGGGCTCATTGTGTGGGGGTCAGGGGCTCATTGTGTGGGGGTCAGGGGTTCATAGTTTGGGAGGTCAGGGGGACTCATTGTGTAGGGGGTCGGGGGCTCATTGTGTGGGGGTCAGGGGTTCATTGTGAGGGGGTCAGGGGTCATAGTGTGGGGGGTCAGGGGCTCATTGTGTGGGGGGTCAGGGGTTCTTTGTGTTGGGGGTCAGGGGCTCATTGTGTTGGGGGTCAGGGGGTCATTGTGAGGGGGGTCAGGGGCTCATTGTGTGGGGGGTCAGGGGTTCTTTGTGTTGGGGGTCAGGGGTTCATTGTGTGGGGTCAGGGGCTCAATGTGTGGGGGGTTCAAAAGGTCATTGTGTGGTGGTCAGGCGTTTATTGTGTGGGGATCGGGGTTCATTGTGTTGGGGTCAGGGGCTCTTCGTGTGGGAGGTCAGGGGGTCCTTGTGTGGGGTGTCAGGGGTTCTATGTGTTGGGGGTCAGGGGACTCATTGTGTAGGGGGTCGGGGGCTCCTTGTGTGGGGGTCAGGGGTTCATTGTGTGGGGGGTCAGTGGTTCATTGTGTGGGGGTCAGGGGTTCATTGTGTGGGGGTCAGGGGTTCATTGTGTGGGGGTCAGGGGTTCATTGTGTGGGGGTCAGGGGCTCATTGTGTGGGGGGTCAGGGGATCATTGTGTGGGGGGTCAGGGGTTCATTGTTTGGGGGGTCAGGGGGTTCAGTGTGTGTGGGTCAGGGCCTCAATGTGTGGGGTTTACGAGGTCATTGTGTGGGGGTCAGGGGGCTCATTGTGTGAGAGGTCGGGCTCATTGTGTGGTGGTCAGGGTGGTCATTGTGTTGGGTGTCAGGGGCTCATTGTGTGGTGGGTCAGGGGGTCATAGTGAGGGGGGTCAGGTGTTCATTGTGTGGGGGTCAGGGGTTCATTGTGTGGGGTCAGGGGCTCAATGTGTGGGGGGTCCAGGGGTCATTGTGTGGGGGTCAGGGGTTCATTGTGTGGGGGTCAGAGGTTCATTGCGTGGGGGTCAGGGGCTCATTGGGGTCAGGTGCCTCATTGTTTGGGGGGTCAGGGGGCTCATTGTTTGGGAGTCAGGGGCTCATTGCGTGGGGGTTGGGGCACATTGTGTGGGGTGTCAGGGGCTCATTGTGTGGGGGTCAGGGGGCTCATTGTGTGGGGGTCGGGGCTCATTCTGTGGGGGGTCATGGGCTCATTGTGTGTGGGGTTAGGG
This sequence comes from Somniosus microcephalus, assembly GCF_052327205.1. Taxonomy (NCBI): domain Eukaryota; kingdom Metazoa; phylum Chordata; class Chondrichthyes; order Squaliformes; family Somniosidae; genus Somniosus; species Somniosus microcephalus. The sequence goes on along the minus strand of NC_140997.1, from coordinate 184,525,728 downwards.
GATCATTGTGTGGGGGTCAGGGGCTCATTGTGTGTGGGGTTAGGGGATCATTGTGTGGGGGTCATGGGCTCATTGTGTGTGGGGTTTAGGGGATCATTGTGTGGGGGTCAGGGGCTCATTGTGTGTGGGGGTTAGGGGCTCATTGTGGGGGGGTCAGGGGGCTCATTGTGTTGGGGTCAGGGGGCTCATTGTGTCGGTGTCAGGGGGTCATTGTGTGTGGGGTCGGGGTCAGGGGGTCATTGTGTGGGGGTCAGGGGCTCAATGTTTGGGGGTCAGGGGCTCATTGTGTGGGGGGTCTGGGGCTCATTGTGTGGGGGTCAGGGGCTCATTGTGTGGGGGGTCAGGGGCTCATTGTGTGGGGGTCAGGGGGGTTTATTGTGTGGGGGGTCAGTGGGCTCATTGTGTGGGGGTCGGGGGTTCATTGTGTGCGGGGTCAGGGGCTCATTGTGTGGGGGTCAGGAGGGCTTATTGTGTGGGGGGTCAGGGGCTCATTGTGTGGGGGTCAGGGGCTCATTGTGTGGGGGGTCAGGGGCTCATTGTGTGGGGGTCAGGGGGGCTTATTGTGTGGGGGGTCAGTGGGCTCATTGTGTGGGGGTCGGGGGTTCATTGTGTGGGGTCAGTGGCTCATTGTGTGGGAGGTCAGGGGATCATTGTCTGGGGGTCAGGGGGCTCATTGTGTGGGGGTCAGGGGGTCATTGTGTGGGGGTCAGGGGGTCATTGTGTGGGGGTCAGGGGGTCATTGTGTGGTGGTCAGGGGTTCATTGTGTCGGGGTCAGGGGTTCATTGTGTGGGGTGGTCAGGGGGCTCATTGTTTGGGGGGTCAGGGGGTTCAGTGTGTGGGGGTCAGGGCCTCAATGTGTGGGGGTTACGGGGTCATTGTGTGGGGGTCAGGGGGCTCATTGTGTGAGAGGTCGGGCTCATTCTGTGGTGGTCAGGGGTCATTGTGTCGGGGGTCAGGGGGCTCATTGTGTGGTGGGTCAGGGGGTCATTGTGAGGGGGGTCAGGTGTTCATTGTGTGGGGGTCAGGGGTTCATTGTGTGGGGTCAGGGGCTCAATGTGTGGGGGGTCCAGGGGTCATTGTGTGGGGGTCAGGCGTTCATTGTGTGGGGGTCAGGCGTTCATTGTGTGGGGGTCAGGGGGCTCATTGTGTGGGAGGTCAGGGGATCATTGGTGTGGGGATCAGGGGGCTCATTGTGTGGGGGTCAGGGGGTCATTGTGGGCGGGGGTCAGGGGGTCATTGTGTGAGGGGTCAGGGGCTCAATGTTTGGGGGTCAGGGGTTCATTGTGTGGGGGTCAGGGGCTCATTGTGTGGGAGTCAGGTTCTCATTGTGTGGGTGTCGGGGGCTCATTGTGTGGGGGTCAGGTTCTCATTGTGTGGGTGTCGGGGGCTCATTGTGTGGGGGTCGGGGGTTCATTGTGTGGGGGTCAGGGGCTCATTGTGTGGGAGTCAGGTTCTCATTGTGTGGGTGTCGGGGGCTCATTATGTGGGGGTCAGGTTCTCATTGTGTGGGTGTCGGGGGCTCATTGTGTGGGGGTCAGTGGCTCATTGTGTGGGTGGTCAGGGGATCATTGTGTGGGGATCAGGGGGCTCATTGTGTGGGGGTCAGGGGGTCATTGTGGGGGGGGTCAGGGGGTCATTGTGTGAGGGGTCAGGGGCTCAATGTTTGGGGGTCAGGGGTTCATTGTGTGGGGGTCAGGGGGCTCATTGTGTGGGAGTCAGGTTCTCATTGTGTGGGTGTCGGGGGCTCATTGTGTGGGGGTCAGGTTCTCATTGTGTGGGTGTCGGGGGCTCATTGTGTGGGGGTCGGGGGTTCATTGTGTGGGGGTCAGGGGCTCGTTGTGTGGGAGTCAGGTTCTCATTGTGTGGGTGTCGGGGGCTCATTATGTGGGTGGTCAGGTTCTCATTGTGTGGGTGTCGGGGGCTCATTGTGTGGGGGTCAGTGGCTCATTGTGTGGGTGGTCAGGGATCATTGTGTGGGGATCAGGGGGCTCATTGTGTGGGGGTCAGGGGGTCATTGTGTGGGGGTCAGGGGTCATTGTGTGGGGGTCAGGGGTTCATTGTGTGGGGGTCAGGGGTTCATTGTGTGGGTGTCATGGGTTCATTGTGTGGGGGGTCAGGGGGCTCATTGTGTGGGGGGGGTGGGGGTTCAGTGTGTGGGGGGGTCAGGGGCTCATTCTGTGGGGTCAGAGGCTCATTGTGTGGGGGTCAGGGGTTCATTGTGTGGGAGGTCAGGGGGCTCATTGTGTGGGGGTCAGGGGCTAATTGTGTGGGGGGTCAGGGCCTCATTGTGTGGGGGTTCAGGGGTTCATTGTGTGGGGGTCAGGGGCTCATTGTGTGGGGGGTCAGTGGTTCATTGTGTGGGGGTCAGGGGGTCATTGTGTGGGGGTAAGGGGGTCATAGTGTGGGGGTCAGGGGCTCATTGTGTGGGGATCAGGGGGCTCATTGTGTGGGGTGGTCAGGGGCTCATTGTGTGAGGGTCAGGGGGCTCATTGTGTGGGGGTCAGCGGCTCATTGTGTGGGGGTCAGGGGCTCATTGTGTGGGGGTCAGGGGCACATTGTGTCGCGGAGCCAGGGGCTCATTGTGTGTGGGTTCAGGGGGTTCAGTGTGTGGGGGTCAGGGGCTCATTGTGTGGGGGGGGTCAGGGGTTCATTGTGTGGGGGTCAGGGGATCATTGTGTGGGGGTGTCAGGGGTTCATTGTGTGGGGGTCAGGGGCTCATTGAGTGTGGGTTCAGGGGGTTCAGTGTGTGGGGGTCAGGGTCTCATTGTGTGGGGGTCAGGGGGTCATTGTGTGGGGGTCAGGGGGTCATTGTTTGGGGTACAGCGGCTCATTGTGTGAGAGGTCCGGGGTTCATTGTGTGGGGGTTAAGGGTTCATTGTGTGGCGGTCAGGGGCTCATTGTGTGGGGGTCAGGATTTCATTGTGTGGGGGTTCAGGGGCTCTGTGAGTGTGGCGTCAGGGGCCTCATTGTGTGGGGGTCATGGGTTCATTGCGTGCCGGGTCAGGGGCTAATTGTGTGGGGGGTCAGGAGCTCATTGTGAGGGAGGTCAGGGGGTTAATTGTGTGGTGGTCAGGGGTTCATTGTGTGGGGGGTCAGGGGTTCATTGTGTGGGGGTTCAGAGGCTCATTACGTATGGGGTCAGGGGCTCATTGTGTGCGGGGGTCGGGGGGCACATTGTGTGTGGGTCTGGTGCTCATTGTGTGGATGTCAGGGGCTCATTGTGTAGGGGGTCATGGGTTCATTGTGCGGGGGTTAGGGGTTCATTGTGTGGGGGTCAGGGGTTCATTGTGGGGTCAGGGGTTCATTGTGTGGGGGTCAGGGGTTCATAGTGTGGGGGTCAGGGGATCATTGTGTGGTGGACAGGGTTTCATTGTGTGGGGGGTCAGAGGCTCATTGTGTGGGGGTCAGGGGCTCTTTGTGTGTGGGGTCAGGGGCCTCATTGTGTGGGGGTCATGGGTTCATTGGGTGGCGGGTCAGGGGGCTCATTGTGTGGGGGTCGGGGCTCATTGTGTGGGGGTCAGGGACTTATTGTGTGGGGGTCAGGGGGCTCATTGTGTGGGGGTCAGGGGTTCATTGTGTGGGGGTCAGGGACTTATTGTGTGGGGGGTCAGGGGGCTCATTGTGTGGGGGTCAGGGGTTCATTGGGTGGCGGGTCAGGGGGCTCATTGTGTGGGGGTCGGGCTCATTGTGTGGGGGTCAGGGACTTATTGTGTGGGGGGTCAGGGGGCTCATTGTGTGGGGGTCAGGGGTTCATTGTGTTGGGGTCAGGGGGCTCATTGTGTGGGGGTCAGGGGGGTCATTGTGTGGGTGTCAGGGGGTCATTGTGTGGGGGTCAGGGGGCTCATTGTGTGGGGTGGTCAGGGGCTCATTGTTTGGGGGTCAGGGGGCTCATTGTGTGGGTGTCAGGGACCTCGTTGCATTGTGGTCAGAGGCTCATTGTGTGGGGGGTCAGGGGTTCATTGTGTGGGGGGGTCTGTGGGGGTCAGGGGTTCTTTGTGTTGGGGGTCATGGGACTCCTTGTGTGGGGGGCAGGGGCTCATTGTGTGGGGGTCAGGGGCTCATTGTGCTGGTGGGTCAGGGGCTCATTGTGTTTGGGGTTAGGGGCTCATTGTGTGTGGGTCAGGGGCTCATTGTGTGTGGGGCTTAGAGGCTCATTGTTTGGGGGTCAGGGGCTCATTGTGTGGGGGTCAGGGGCTCATTGTGTGGGGGTCAGGGGCTCATTGTGTGGGGGGTCAGGGGCTCATTGTGTTGGGGTTCAGGGGCTCATTTTGTGGGGGTCAGGGGCTCATTGTGAGGGGGTTGGGGATCATTGTGTGGGGGGTCAGGGGCTCATTGTGTGGGAGTCAGGGGCTCATTGTGTTGGAGTCGGTGGCTCATTGTGTGGGGGGTCAGGGGCTTATTGTGTGGGGGGTCAGGGGGCTCATTGTGTGGGGTTCAGGGCCTCATTGTGTGGGGTCAGGGGGCTCGTTGTGTGGGGGTCAGGACCTCATTGTGTGGGGTGGTCAGGGGTTCATTGTATGGGGGTCAGGGGTTCATTGTGTGGGGGTCAGGGGATCATTGTGTGGGGGGGTCAGGGGTTCATTGTGTGGGGGTCAGGGGTTCATTGTGTGGGTGTCAGGGGTTCATTGTGTGGGGGTCAGGGGTTCATTGTGTGGGGGTCAGAGGCTCATTGTGTGGGGGGTCAGGGGGCTCATTGTGTGGGGGTTATGGGGCACTTTGTGTGTGGGGTCAGGGGCCTCATTGTGTGGGGGGGTCAGAGGATCATTGTATGGGGGGTTAGGGGGCTCATTGAGTGTGGGTTCAGGGGGTTCAGTGTGTGGGGGTCAGGGGCTCATTGTGTGGGGGGGTCAGGGTCTCATTGTGTGGGGGTCAGGGGGTCATTGTGTGGGGGTCAGGGTGTCATTGTTTGGGGTTCAGGGGCTCATTGTGTGAGAGGTCCGGGGTTCATTGTTTGGGGTTTAGGGGTTCATTGTGTGGCGGTCAGGGGCTCATTGTGTGGGGGTCAGGGTTTCATTGTGTGGGGGGTCAGAGGCTCATTGTGTGGGGGTTGAGGGGCTCTTTGTGTGTGGCGTCAGGGGCCTCATTGTGTGGGGGTCATGGGTTCATTGCGTGCCGGGTCAGGGGCTAATTGTGTGGGGGGTCAGGAGCTCATTGTGAGGGAGGTCAGGGGGTTCATTGTGTGGGGGTCAGGTGTTCATTGTGTGGGGGTCAGGGGCTCATTATGTGAGGGTCAGGGGCTAATTTTGTGGGGGTCAGGCGGCTCATTGTGTGGGGGGTCAGAGGCTCATTGTGTGGGGGGTCCGGGGGTCATTGTGTGGGGGGTCAGGGGCTCATTGTGTGGGGGTCAGGGGTCTCATTGTGTGGGTGTCAGGGGCTCATTGTGTGGGGGGTCAGGGGATCATTGTGTGGGGGGTCAGGGGGCTCATTGTGTGGGGGGTCAGGGGGTTCAGTGTGTGGGGGTCAGGGGCTCATTGTGTGGGGGGTCAGGGAGTTCATTGTGTGGGGTTCAGGGGCTCATTTTGTGCGGGGGTCAGGGGGCACATTGTGTGGGGGTCAGGGGCTCATTGTGTGGGGGGTCAGGGTTTCATTGTGTGGGGGTCAGGGGCTCATTGTGTGGGGGTCAGAGGCTCATTGTGTGAGGGGTCAGGGGTTCATTCTGTGGGGGTCAGGGGCTCATTGTGTGAGGGTTCAGGGGTTCATTGTGAGGGGGTCAGGGGTTCATTGTGTGGGGGTCAGGGGGCTCATTGAGTGGGGGCTCAGAGGCTCATTGTGTGGGGTGAAGGGCCTCATTGTGTGGTGGTCAGGGCCTTATTGTGTGGGGGGTCAGGGGTCTCATTGTGTGGGGGTCAGGGCCTCATTGTGTGGGGGTCAGGGGCTCATTGTGTGGGTGGTCAGGGGCTCATTGTGTGGGGGGCAGAGGGCTCATTGTGTGGGGGTCAGGGACCTCTTTGCATTGGGGTCAGGGGCTCATTGTGTTGGGGGTCAGGGGGCTCATTGTGTGGGGGATCAGGGGCTCATTGTGTCGGGGTCAGAGGCTCATTGTGTGGGGGGTCAGGGGTTCATTGTTTGGGGGGTCAGGGGTTCATTGTGTGGGGGTCAGGGGCTCATTGTGCTGGTGGGTCAGGGGCTCATTGTGTTTGGGGTTAGGGACTCATTGTGTGGGGGTCAGGGGTTCATTGTGTGGGGGTCAGGGGCTCATTGTGTGGGGGGCTCAGGGGTTCATTGTGTGGGGGTCAGGGGTTCATTGTGTGGGTGTCAGGGGTTCATTGTGTGGGGGTCAGGGGTTCATTGTGTGAGGGTCAGGGGTTCATTGTCTGGGGGTTCAGGGGTTCATTGTGTGGGGGTCAGGGGCTCATTGTGTGGGGGGTCAGTGGTTCATTGTGTGGGGGTCAGGGGGTCATTGTGTGGGGGTAAGGGGGTCATAGTGTGGGGGTCAGGGGGCTCATTGTGTGGGGTGGTCAGGGGCTCATTGTGTGGGGGTCAAGGGGCTCATTGTGTGGGGGACAGGACCTCATTGTGTGGGGGTCAGGGGGCTCGTTGTCTGGAGGTCAGGGGTTCATTGTTTGGGGGGTCAGGGGGTTCAGTGTGTGTGGGTCAGGGCCTCAATGTGTGGGGTTTACGAGGTCATTGTGTGGGGGTCAGGGGGCTCATTGTGTGAGAGGTCGGGCTCATTGTGTGGTGGTCAGGGGGGTCATTGTGTTGGGTGTCAGGGGGCTCATTGTGTGGTGGGTCAGGGGGTCATAGTGAGGGGGGTCAGGTGTTCATTGTGTGCGGGTCAGGGGTTCATTGTGTGGGGTCAGGGGCTCAATGTGTGGGGGGTCCAGGGGTCATTGTGTGGGGGTCAGGGGTTCATTGTGTGGGGGTCAGAGGTTCATTGCGTGGGGGTCAGGGGCTCATTGGGGTCAGGGGGCTCATTGTTTGGGGGGTCAGGGGGCTCATTGTTTGGGAGTCAGGGGCTCATTGCGTGGGGGTTGGGGCACATTGTGTGGGGTGTCAGGGGCTCATTGTGTGGGGGTCAGGGGGCTCATTGTGTGGGGGTCGGGGCTCATTGTGTGGGGGTCATGGGCTCATTGTGTGTGGGGTTAGGGGATCATTGTGTGGGGGTCAGGGGCTCATTGTGTGTGGGGTTAGGGGATCATTGTGTGGGGGTCATGGGCTCATTGTGTGTGGGGTTAGGGGATCATTGTGTGGGGGTCAGGGGCTCATTGTGTGTGGGGGTTAGGGGCTCATTGTGGGGGGGTCAGGGGGCTCATTGTGTTGGGGTCAGGGGGCTCATTGTGTCGGTGTCAGGGGGTCATTGTGTGTGGGGTCGGGGTCAGGGGGTCATTGTGTGGGGGGTCAGGGGCTCAATGTTTGGGGGTCAGGGGCTCATTGTGTGGGGGGTCTGGGGCTCATTGTGTGGGGGTCAGGGGCTCATTGTGTGGGGGGTCAGGGGCTCATTGTGTGGGGGTCAGGGGGGTTTATTGTGTGGGGGGTCAGTGGGCTCATTGTGTGGGGGTCGGGGGTTCATTGTGTGGGGGGTCAGGGGCTCATTGTGTGGGGGTCAGGAGGGCTTATTGTGTGGGGGGTCAGGGGCTCATTGTGTGGGGGTCAGGGGCTCATTGTGTGGGGGGTCAGGGGCTCATTGTGTGGGGGTCAGGGGGTCATTGTGTGGGGGTCAGGGGGTCATTGTGTGGTGGTCAGGGGTTCATTGTGTCGGGGTCAGGGGTTCATTGTGTGGGGTGGTCAGGGGGCTCATTGTTTGGGGGGTCAGGGGGTTCAGTGTGTGGGGGTCAGGGCCTCAATGTGTGGGGGTTACGGGGTCATTGTGTGGGGGTCAGGGGGCTCATTGTGTGAGAGGTCGGGCTCATTCTGTGGTGGTCAGGGGGTCATTGTGTCGGGGGTCAGGGGGCTCATTGTGTGGTGGGTCAGGGGGTCATTGTGAGGCGGGTCAGGTGTTCATTGTGTGGGGGTCAGGGGTTCATTGTGTGGGGTCAGGGGCTCAATGTGTGGGGGGTCCAGGGGTCATTGTGTGGGGGTCAGGCGCTCATTGTGTGGGAGGTCAGGGGATCATTGTGTGGGGATCAGGGGGCTCATTGTGTGGGGGTCAGGGGGTCATTGTGGGGGGGGGTCAGGGGGTCATTGTGTGAGGGGTCAGGGGCTCAATGTTTGGGGGTCAGGGGTTCATTGTGTGGGGGTCAGGGGCTCATTGTGTGGGAGTCAGGTTCTCATTGTGTGGGTGTCGGGGGCTCATTGTGTGGGGGTCAGGTTCTCATTGTGTGGGTGTCGGGGGCTCATTGTGTGGGGGTCGGGGGTTCATTGTGTGGGGGTCAGGGGCTCATTGTGTGGGAGTCAGGTTCTCATTGTGTGGGTGTCGGGGGCTCATTATGTGGGGGTCAGGTTCTCATTGTGTGGGTGTCGGGGGCTCATTGTGTGGGGGTCAGTGGCTCATTGTGTGGGTGGTCAGGGGATCATTGTGTGGGGATCAGGGGGCCATTGTGTGGGGGTCAGGGGTCATTGTGTGGGGGTCAGGGGTTCATTGTGTGGGGGTCAGGGGTTCATTGTGTGGGTGTCAGGGGTTCATTGTGTGGGGGGTCAGGGGGCTCATTGTGTGGGGGGTTGGGGGTTCAGTGTGTGGGGGGGTCAGGGGCTCATTCTGTGGGGTCAGAGGCTCATTGTGTGGGGGTCAGGGGTTCATTGTGTGGGAGGTCAGGGGGCTCATTGTGTGGGGGTCAGGGGCTAATTGTGTGGGGGGTCAGGGGCCTCATTGTGTGGGAGGTCAGGAGTTCATTGTGTGAGGGTCAGGGGTTCATTATCTGGGGGTTCAGGGGTTCATTGTGTGGGGGTCAGGGGCTCATTGTGTGGGGGGTCAGTGGTTCATTGTGTGGGGGTCAGGGGGTCATTGTGTGGGGGTAAGGGGGTCATAGTGTGGGGGTCAGGGGGCTCATTGTGTGGGGATCAGGGGGCTCATTGTGTGGGGTGGTCAGGGGCTCATTGTGTGAGGGTCAGGGGGCTCATTGTGTGGGGGTCAGCGGCTCATTGTGTGGGGGTCAGGGGCACATTGTGTCGCGGAGCCAGGGGCTCATTGTGTGTGGGTTCAGGGGGTTCAGTGTGTGGGGGTCAGGGGCTCATTGTGTGGGGGGGGTCAGGGGTTCATTGTGTGGGGGTCAGGGGATCATTGTGTGGGGGTGTCAGGGGTTCATTGTGTGGGGGTCAGGGGCTCATTGAGTGTGGGTTCAGGGGGTTCAGTGTGTGGGGGTCAGGGTCTCATTGTGTGGGGGTCAGGGGGTCATTGTGTGGGGGTCAGGGGGTCATTGTTTGGGGTACAGCGGCTCATTGTGTGAGAGGTCCGGGGTTCATTGTGTGGGGGTTAGGGGTTCATTGTGTGGCGGTCAGGGGCTCATTGTGTGGGGGTCAGGATTTCATTGTGTGGGGGTTCAGGGGCTCTGTGAGTGTGGCGTCAGGGGCCTCATTGTGTGGGGGTCATGGGTTCATTGCGTGCCGGGTCAGGGGCTAATTGTGTGGGGGGTCAGGAGCTCATTGTGAGGGAGGTCAGGGGGTTCATTGTGTGGGGGTCAGGGGTTCATTGTGTGGGGGGTCAGGGGTTCATTGTGTGGGGGTTCAGAGGCTCATTACGTATGGGGTCAGGGGCTCATTGTGTGCGGGGGTCGGGGGGCACATTGTGTGTGGGTCTGGTGCTCATTGTGTGGATGTCAGGGGCTCATTGTGTAGGGGGTCATGGGTTCATTGTGTGGGGGTTAGGGGTTCATTGTGTGGGGGTCAGGGGTTCATTGTGGGGGTCAGGGGTTCATTGTGTGGGGGTCAGGGGTTCATAGTGTGGGGGTCAGGGGATCATTGTGTGGTGGACAGGGTTTCATTGTGTGGGGGGTCAGAGGCTCATTGTGTGGGGGTCAGGGGCTCTTTGTGTGTGGGGTCAGGGGCCTCATTGTGTGGGGGTCATGGGTTCATTGGGTGGCGGGTCAGGGGGCTCATTGTGTGGGGGTCGGGGCTCATTGTGTGGGGGTCAGGGACTTATTGTGTGGGGGGTCAGGGGGCTCATTGTGTGGGGGTCAGGGGTTCATTGTGTGGGGGTCAGGGACTTATTGTGTGGGGGGTCAGGGGGCTCATTGTGTGGGGGTCAGGGGTTCATTGGGTGGCGGGTCAGGGGGCTCATTGTGTGGGGGTCGGGGCTCATTGTGTGGGGGGTCAGGGGGCTCATTGTGTGGGGGTCAGGGGTTCATTGTGTTGGGGTCAGGGGGCTCATTGTGTGGGAGGTCAGGGGGCTCATTGTGTGGGGGTCAGGGGCTAATTGTGTGGGGGGTCAGGGGCCTCATTGTGTGGGAGGTCAGGAGTTCATTGTGTGAGGGTCAGGGGTTCATTATCTGGGGGTTCAGGGGTTCATTGTGTGGGGGTCAGGGGCTCATTGTGTGGGGGGGTCAGTGGTTCATTGTGTGGGGGTCAGGGGGTCATTGTGTGGGGGTAAGGGGGTCATAGTGTGGGGGTCAGGGGGCTCATTGTGTGGGGATCAGGGGGCTCATTGTGTGGGGTGGTCAGGGGCTCATTGTGTGAGGGTCAGGGGGCTCATTGTGTGGGGGTCAGCGGCTCATTGTGTGGGGGTCAGGGGCTCATTGTGTGGGGGTCAGGGGCACATTGTGTCGCGGAGCCAGGGGCTCATTGTGTGTGGGTTCAGGGGGTTCAGTGTGTGGGGGTCAGGGGCTCATTGTGTGGGGGGGGTCAGGGGTTCATTGTGTGGGGGTCAGGGGCTCATTGAGTGTGGGTTCAGGGGGTTCAGTGTGTGGGGGTCAGGGTCTCATTGTGTGGGGGTCAGGGGGTCATTGTGTGGGGGTCAGGGGGTCATTGTTTGGGGTACAGGGGCTCATTGTGTGAGAGGTCCGGGGTTCATTGTGTGGGGGTTAGGGGTTCATTGTGTGGCGGTCAGGGGCTCATTGTGTGGGGGTCAGGGTTTCATTGTGTGGGGGTTCAGGGGCTCTGTGAGTGTGGCGTCAGGGGCCTCATTGTGTGGGGGTCATGGGTTCATTGCGTGCTGGGTCAGGGGCTAATTGTGTGGGGGGTCAGGAGCTCATTGTGAGGGAGGTCAGGGGGTTCATTGTGTGGGGGTCTGGGGTTCATTGTGTGGGGGGTCAGGGGTTCATTGTGTGGGGGTTCAGAGGCTCATTACGTATGGGGTCAGGGGCTCATTGTGTGCGGGGGTCGGGGGGCACATTGTGTGTGGGTCTGGTGCTCATTGTGTGGATGTCAGGGGCTCATTGTGTAGGGGGTCATGGGTTCATTGTGTGGGGGTTAGGGGTTCATTGTGTGGGGGTCAGGGGTTCATTGTGGGGGTCAGGGGTTCATTGTGTGGGGGTCAGGGGTTCATAGTGTGGGGGTCAGGGGATCATTGTGTGGTGGACAGGGTTTCATTGTGTGGGGGGTCAGAGGCTCATTGTGTGGGGGTCAGGGGCTCTTTGTGTGTGGGGTCAGGGGCCTCATTGTGTGGGGGTCATGGGTTCATTGGGTGGCGGGTCAGGGGGCTCATTGTGTGGGGGTCGGGGCTCATTGTGTGGGGGTCAGGGACTTATTGTGTGGGGGGTCAGGGGGCTCATTGTGTGGGGGTCAGGGGTTCATTGTGTGGGGGTCAGGGACTTATTGTGTGGGGGGTCAGGGGGCTCATTGTGTGGGGGTCAGGGGTTCATTGGGTGGCGGGTCAGGGGGCTCATTGTGTGGGGGTCGGGGCTCATTGTGTGGGGGTCAGGGACTTATTGTGTGGGGGGTCAGGGGGCTCATTGTGTGGGGGTCAGGGGTTCATTGTGTTGGGGTCAGGGGGCTCATTGTGTGGGGGTCAGGGGGTCATTGTGTGGGTGTCAGGGGGTCATTGTGTGGGGGTCAGGGGGCTCATTGTGTGGGGTGGTCAGGGGCTCATTGTTTGGGGGTCAGGGGGCTCATTGTGTGGGTGTCAGGGACCTCGTTGCATTGTGGTCAGAGGCTCATTGTGTGGGGGGTCAGGGGTTCATTGTGTGGGGGGGTCTGTGGGGGTCAGGGGTTCTTTGTGTTGGGGGTCATGGGACTCCTTGTGTGGGGGGTCAGGGGCTCATTGTGTGGGGGTCAGGGGCTCATTGTGCTGGTGGGTCAGGGGCTCATTGTGTTTGGGGTTAGGGGCTCATTGTGTGTGGGTCAGGGGCTCATTGTGTGTGGGGCTTAGAGGCTCATTGTTTGGGGGTCAGGGGCTCATTGTGTGGGGGTCAGGGGCTCATTGTGTGGGGGTCAGGGGCTCATTGTGTGGGGGGTCAGGGGCTCATTGTGTTGGGGTTCAGGGGCTCATTTTGTGGGGGTCAGGGGCTCATTGTGAGGGGGTTGGGGATCATTGTGTGGGGGGTCAGGGGCTCATTGTGTTGGAGTCGGTGGCTCATTGTGTGGGGGGTCAGGGGCTTATTGTGTGGGGGGTCAGGGGGCTCATTGTGTGGGGTTCAGGGCCTCATTGTGTGGGGGTCAGGGGGCTCGTTGTGTGGGGGTCAGGGACCTCATTGTGTGGGGTGGTCAGGGGTTCATTGTATGGGGGTCAGGGGTTCATTGTGTGGGGGTCAGGGGATCATTGTGTGGGGGGGTCAGGGGTTCATTGTGTGGGGGTCAGGGGTTCATTGTGTGGGTGTCAGGGGTTCATTGTGTGGGGGTCAGGGGTTCATTGTGTGGGGGTCAGAGGCTCATTGTGTGGGGGGTCAGGGGGCTCATTGTGTGGGGGTTATGGGGCACTTTGTGTGTGGGGTCAGGGGCCTCATTGTGTGGGGGGGTCAGAGGATCATTGTATGGGGGGTTAGGGGGCTCATTGAGTGTGGGTTCAGGGGGTTCAGTGTGTGGGGGTCAGGGGCTCATTGTGTGGGGGGGTCAGGGTCTCATTGTGTGGGGGTCAGGGGGTCATTGTGTGGGGGTCAGGGTGTCATTGTTTGGGGTTCAGGGGCTCATTGTGTGAGAGGTCCGGGGTTCATTGTTTGGGGTTTAGGGGTTCATTGTGTGGCGGTCAGGGGCTCATTGTGTGGGGGTCAGGGTTTCATTGTGTGGGGGGTCAGAGGCTCATTGTGTGGGGGTTGAGGGGCTCTTTGTGTGTGGCGTCAGGGGCCTCATTGTGTGGGGGCCATGGGTTCATTGCGTGCCGGGTCAGGGGCTAATTGTGTGGGGGGTCAGGAGCTCATTGTGAGGGAGGTCAGGGGGTTCATTGTGTGGGGGTCAGGTGTTCATTGTGTGGGGGTCAGGGGCTCATTATGTGGGGGTCAGGGGCTAATTTTGTGGGGGTCAGGCGGCTCATTGTGTGGGGGGTCAGAGGCTCATTGTGTGGGGGGTCCGGGGGTCATTGTGTGGGGGGTCAGGGGCTCATTGTGTGGGGGTCAGGGGTCTCATTGTGTGGGTGTCAGGGGCTCATTGTGTGGGGGGTCAGGGGATCATTGTGTGGGGGGTCAGGGGGCTCATTGTGTGGGGGGTCAGGGGGTTCAGTGTGTGGGGGTCAGGGGCTCATTGTGTGGGGGGTCAGGGAGTTCATTGTGTGGGGTTCAGGGGCTCATTTTGTGCGGGGGTCAGGGGGCACATTGTGTGGGGGTCAGGGGCTCATTGTGTGGGGGGTCAGGGTTTCATTGTGTGGGGGTCAGGGGCTCATTGTGTGGGGGTCAGAGGCTCATTGTGTGAGGGGTCAGGGGTTCATTCTGTGGGGGTCAGGGGCTCATTGTGTGAGGGTTCAGGGGTTCATTGTGAGGGGGTCAGGGGTTCATTGTGTGGGGGTCAGGGGGCTCATTGAGTGGGGGCTCAGAGGCTCATTGTGTGGGGTGAAGGGCCTCATTGTGTGGTGGTCAGGGGCTTATTGTGTGGGGGGTCAGGGATCTCATTGTGTGGGGGTCAGGGCCTCATTGTGTGGGGGTCAGGGGCTCATTGTGTGGGTGGTCAGGGGCTCATTGTGTGGGGGGCAGAGGGCTCATTGTGTGGGGGTCAGGGACCTCTTTGCATTGGGGTCAGGGGCTCATTGTGTTGGGGGTCAGGGGGCTCATTGTGTGGGGGATCAGGGGCTCATTGTGTCGGGGTCAGAGGCTCATTGTGTGGGGGGTCAGGGGTTCATTGTTTGGGGGGGTCAGGGGTTCATTGTGTGGGGGTCAGGGGCTCATTGTGCTGGTGGGTCAGGGGCTCATTGTGTTTGGGGTTAGGGACTCATTGTGTGGGGGTCAGGGGTTCATTGTGTGGGGGTCAGGGGCTCATTGTGTGGGGGGCTCAGGGGTTCATTGTGTGGGGGTCAGGGGTTCATTGTGTGGGTGTCAGGGGTTCATTGTGTGGGGGTCAGGGGTTCATTGTGTGAGGGTCAGGGGTTCATTGTCTGGGGGTTCAGGGGTTCATTGTGTGGGGGTCAGGGGCTCATTGTGTGGGGGGTCAGTGGTTCATTGTGTGGGGGTCAGGGGGTCATTGTGTGGGGGTAAGGGGGTCATAGTGTGGGGGTCAGGGGGCTCATTGTGTGGGGTGGTCAGGGGCTCATTGTGTGGGGGTCAGGGGGCTCATTGTGTGGGGGACAGGACCTCATTGTGTGGGGGTCAGGGGGCTCGTTGTCTGGGGGTCAGCGGCTCATTGTGTGGGGGTCAGGGGCTCATTGTGTGGGGGTAAGGGGAACATTGTGTCGCGGAGCCAGGGGCTCATTGTGTGTGGGTTCAGGGGGTTCAGTTTGTGGGTGTCAGGGACTCATTGTGTGGGGGGTCAGGGGTTCATTGTGTGGGGGTCAGGGGGTCATTGTTTGGGGTTCAGGGGCTCATTGTGTGAGAGGTCCGGTGTTCATTGTGTGGGGGTTAGGGGTTCATTGTGTGGGGGGTCAGGAGCTCATTGTGAGGGAGGTCAGGTGGTTCATTGTGTGGGGGTCAGGGGTTCATTGTCTGAGGGTCAGGGGGCTCATTGTGTGGGGGTCAGGGGCTCATTGTTTGGGGCTCAGGGGTTCATTGTCTGGGGGGTCCGGGGGTCATTGTGTGGGGGGTCAGGGGCTCATTGTGTGGGGGTCAGGGGGCTCATTGTGTGGGGGGTCAGGGGATCATTGTGTGGGGGTTAGGGGGCTCATTGTGTGGGGGGTCAGGGGGTTCAGTGTGTGGGGGTCAGGGACTCATTGTGTGGGGTTCAGGGGCTAATTGTGTGGGGGTCAGGACCTCATTGTGAGCGGGGTCAGGGGGTTCATTGTGTGGGGTCAGGGGTTCAGTCTGTGGGGGTCAGGGGCTCATTGTGTGGGGGTGAGGGGCTCATTTTGTGGGGGTCAGGGGGCGCATTGTGTGGGGGTCAGAGGGCTCATTGTGTGGCGGTCAGGGGCTCATTGTTTAAGGCTCAGGGGTTCATTGTGTGGGGGGTCCGGGGGTCATTGTATGGGGTGTCAGGGGCTCATTGTTTGGGGGTCAGGGGCTCATTGTGTGGGGGTCAGGGGCTCATTGTGTGGGGGGTCAGGGGGCTCATTGTGTGGGGGTCAGGGGCTCATTGTGTGGTGGTCAGCGCCTCATTGTATGGGGGGTCAGGGGGCTCATTGTGTGGGGGGTCAGGGGGCTCATTGTGTGGGGGGTCAGGGGTTCATTGTGTGGGGGGCCAGGGGTCCATTGTGTGGGGGTCAGGGGCCCATTGTGAGGGGGGTCAGTGGGCTCATTGTGTGGGGGTCAGGGGTGCATTGTGTGTGGGGCCGGGGCGCTCATTGTGTGGGGGGTCAGGGGTTCATTGTGTGGGGGTCAGCGGCTCATTGTGTGGGGGGTCAGGGGGCTCATTGTGTGGGGGGTCAGGGGCTCATTTTGTGGGGGGTCAGAGGGCTCATTGTGTGGGGGGTCAGGGGCTCATTTTGTGGGGCGCGAGAGAAGCATTGGTGATAGACAGGTGACATCGGGGCCGGAGGATGTGGAGGGGTAGGGAAGGCTTTGAAGGTGAATGGATGCCGGGGTGGGGGTGAAATCGTAGGACCGATGGTGGGTTTGGCAGCCTCGTGGGCGGCTTCTCCGATTATGGAGAGTCGTTTAGATCGCTGGATCCAGGAGGTAAGTGTAAATGCTCACAAGGCTTGCAGAACCCGACCAGCCACTATTAAATTTTAAATGGTGGTTAAATCTGAGGCATGCCGGCCTTATTATTATTATATTTAAATGCACGACCCACCTCCTGGGAGCGGGTTGGCTGGCTGATCTGCGTCCCACCTCCGTTAAAACCGGGAGTTATCAGGTTGGAGGCGGACTGGGGTCGGGATTCAGATTTTAAACACATTGGTGGGAATTTTGTCGGTGCTCAGCGGACGGGATCGGTGGCAGGTCAGCAGTGAAATTTGATTTGATTGACAGTGGGTCGGGAACCCGTTGTCAAGTCGAACACACTTGCCTTTCCCAATGTCGGGTCTGCCAGCTCTGAGCAGACTTGACTGGCAGCAGCGAGGGACCTAATTTAACCAATTATTGGCTTGTTGACAAGACCTTAAGAGTGAATTTAACCTTACCTTTTGCCTTTAACGGTTCACCCACGTCTTCCACGCTGCTTCTGTTAATCTGAGGTGGAAGTTGAGTGGCCATTGAATCAGCTGATGAGTGACAGTTTGAAATGTAATATAAAAGCTCACTTCACACCTGTTCACCTTCCAAGCGCAGAGGATGTTGCTTTCTCTGTTTGGAACACAGATTGAGCTTTATGCAGGCTGCAAGTGTTCGGAGCAAACTCTCCAGCAGTCACCTCATTGCAGCAACCTCTCTCATCATTGACAGAATGCTTCTGTCATCTCAACTTCAACTGCTATCTACTCCCTCAGCATGGGTACCATTTACAGTCTCTCACCTTGGTCCTCAGAATCTGACCACGATCAGCCCCTACACCAGCAGCATCAACAACAACACCACCAACCTTCTTCGCAATCAACTGATGCTACACAGGACACAGGGCATCATCACCCGACCACATTGCTGCCCGGGACGCCAGGGATGGCCTCACCATGGCCAGATTTACTTCACCTGATGCTGTACACCCTGGCTGCCACATGATATGCCAGTTTGGCACCACCCTACACCAGCACCATAAAGCATCCCTGCAATGCTCAAGCCATTCCTTTCACATTCATCACCATTGTGGGGTTACCGTTATGTCTCAGCATTCACTGCAACCCACTAAGCCACTTCCAAAGGTGCACTCAAATCTGTCCAAGAACGTAAAGTGTTGAAAATAAGGGTTTCAATGTTTGACAACACATCAACAGAAACTTTACATGAACATTGCATAAAACACCCAAGTGGCTACCCTTGTGTGTTGTTAGTTGGTATGGTTGCACTAGGATGTGGGTGAGTGTGAGGGGTGGCTAGTGAGGTGGGAATGTGATAATGTAGATAGAGAGAGATGGGTGGAGGTGCAAGGTAAGTTGGTGTGAGTAAAGTTGTGCAGGGGTAGGGAAGGCAGAGTGATGGGGATGTGATGAGTGGCACAGCAGGATGAGGTTGAGTGTGGATTTGTACCAACGTTTCGTGATCTACTGAGATCATTGAAACGTTTGTGGCACTGCACCCAGGTCCTGCTGACCACATCCCTGCTTGTATCCTCCTGTGCAATGTGCAACCAGGCTGTGTTGATCTCCTGGGGAGGTTTCTTCTGTCGATGGGAAGGGAAGAGGACCTCCCTATGTGCTGTGACTACCTCCATAAACATATGGAGGGTGTCATGGGAGAGCCTGGGTGCAGCCCTGTGCCTTTGTGCAGTCATTGTCAGTGTTTGCAGCACCTGAATGCTGTAGAACACTGACAGCACAAATGTCAAAATAAATTTGGCCATGGTCCCTTTAAGGAAGCTGGCTGATGACGCGTCATCAAATGACGTCACCAGATCCGCTTCCTCTAATTAGCCGGGAAACACGCTGGGCGGGCTTAACAAGCCCAATCAGGGGAAATTCATTTCAGACAGCAGTGGGGTTGCGTCCCGCCACCGACATAGCCCGCCGAGGTCAGCAAAATCCATGCCTTTAACTTCCCACCCAACCACAGCCCACCTGTTGTTTCTGGGTTAAAATTCTCCTAATATAGTTGGAAAAAAAGGCTTGTTGCATTAGTAGGGTTGTACTACTTACAGCAAATTGTGCGGAGGAAATCTGTAGTCAGATTCGGAAATGAGCAGGAAATACAAAATTATTTTTCTGGGAGATTTTAATTATCCATTTATCAATTGGGACAGAGAAGTAGTAAATGGAGAAAAGCAAATGGAATTCCTAAAATATTTACAGGACTCCTTCCTCAACTAGTATATTAGTAAATCTACTGGAGCAGAGACATTGCTAGCTCTGGTTATGAGTGCAACATAGAATCGGGTGAACGAACTAAATGTGAGAGTAGTGATCACAATATGATAACGTTCGCAACCTTGGTGTCATATTTGACCCTGAAATGCGCTTCCAACTACATATCCGCAGCATAACTAAGATCGCCTATTTCCACCTCCGTAACATCGCCCATCTCCGCCCTTGCCTCAGCTCATTCGCTGTTGAAACCCTCATCCATGCCTTTGTTACCTCTAGACTTGACCACTCCTGGCTGGCCTCCCACATTCTACCCTACGTAAACTTGAGGTCATCCCAAACTCGGCTGCCCATGTCCTAACTTGCACCAAGTCCTGTTCACCCATCACCCCTGTGCTCGCTGACCTCCATTGGCTCCCAGTTAAGCAAAGCCTCAATTTCAAAATTCTCATCCTTGTTTTCAAATCCCTCCATGGCCTCACCTGTCCCTATTTCTGTAATCTCCTTCAGCCCCACAACCCCCCAAGATATCTGTGCTCTTCTAATTCTGCCCTCTTGAGCATCCCTGATTATAATCGCTCAACCATTGGTGGCCGTGCCTTCTGCTGCCTAGGCCCTATGCTCTGGAATTCCCTGCCTAAACCTCTCTGCCTCTCTACCTCTCTTTCCTCCTTTAAGACACTCCTTAAAACCTACCTCTTTGACCAAGCTTTTGGTCACCTGCCCTAATTTCTCCTTATGTAGCTCGGTGTCAAATTTTTTGTCTTTTAATACACCTGTGAAGCGCCTTGGGACGTTTCACTACGTTAAAGGCGCTATATAAATACAAGTTGTTGTTGTTGTTGTTTAAGATCCAACTAGAAAGGAACAGTCAATACAAAAACTGTAAAACCAAATTGGATTAGAGCACATTTTAGAAAGATGAGAAGCGAGCTAGCTGAGGTGAGATGAGGTGGAAGGAAAAATTGGCACATGGGATTGTAGAGCAACAGTGGGATTTTTTTTAAAAAAGAGATTGCAAAGGCGCAGAATAAATATATTTCATTAAAAAATGGAATGCCCTGGATAAGCAAAGAGGTTCGAAACCAATTAAAATTGAAGAAGAGGGCCTATGATGACTATACGAATAATAATAATGAAAAAGTAAAGAATATGAGAAAATAAGAAAAGAGATTAAGAGCAGGCTAAGGAAAGCCAAGAGAAGAAATTTTTAAAAACCAT
This sequence comes from Somniosus microcephalus, assembly GCF_052327205.1. Classification (NCBI taxonomy): domain Eukaryota; kingdom Metazoa; phylum Chordata; class Chondrichthyes; order Squaliformes; family Somniosidae; genus Somniosus; species Somniosus microcephalus. The sequence continues at coordinate 184,506,292 of NC_140997.1, read as the reverse complement.
CAAAAGGAACAGAAAAAGATTTACAAGTATATCAGTAAAAAGAGAATTGTTAAAAGTGAGGTGGGACTATCTGGAGGACTTGATTGTTAATTTGTAGATGATGATGATTAAATGGCAGAGATATTTAATAAGAGCTTTGCATTGATCCTTACTAATGAGAAGGATATTGAGGAGGAGGTAAATCCTGAAGTGATTGGGAGCGAAATAAGCGATAGTATGATGTATAAAAGGAAAATTTTAGACAAGTTAGTTCAGTTAAAGGAAGTCAAGGTTCCAGAGCCTGATGGGATACATCCTAGGACCCTAAGGAAGATAAAGGAGAAAAGTGCCGAGGACCTGTATATTATATTTAGAGCTCTATTAAGTGTTGATTCTTCCGGAGGACTGGAGAATGGTCAATGTAGTACCCATTTTTAACAACGGAGACAGAGCCAATGTGGATAATTATACGCTAGTTAGCTTAACATATGTGGTAGGGGAATTTTAAAGTCTTTAATTAAGAATGAAATTACCATTTATCTAGATAAATAGAAAATAGTTAGAAGTAGTCAGCATAGATTTCAAAAGGGACAACCATGCTTGACAAACCTCATAGACTTCTTTGAGGAGGTAATACATGGTGGAAATGCAGTGGATGAAGTATACATGAACTTCAAGAAAGCCTTCAACAAGGCATCACATGGGAGATTACTAAAGAAGATTAAAAGGTATGGAATTATGGGGAGGATCACAAACTGGATTAAAATTGGTTAAGAACATAACATAAGAACATAAGAAATAGGAGCAGGAGTAGGCCAATCGGCCCCTCGAGCCTGCTCTGCCATTCAATAAGATCATGGCTGATCTGATCCTAACCTCAAATCTTCTATCACTCTGCATCCACCCGAACCCATGTGATCTCCCGGGAGAGGCGAAAAACCAGATAAAGACCCAATGGCCAATTTGGGAGAAAAAAATCTGGGAAATTCCTCTCCGACCCATCTAGGCGATCGAAATTCTTCCAGGAGATCACTCTGTCCCTATATTTTCTACAGTACTTACCTTCTGTAAAGGCGATCTCCACCCCAGACAGGAACAGGAATAAAACCATCTCCTGAAATCTAACACAGAATTAGAACACAGTAGGAGCAGAACAAGGCTACACGGCCCCTGGGCCCACTCCACTACCCACAGGGCCATGACCATTCCGAACCTAGTCTCATGTCTAATTTCCTGCCCGCTCCCCGTAACCCTTAATTCCCTTTACTTCTAGGAAACTATCTATTTCTGTTTTAAATTTATTTAATGATGTAGCTTCCACAGCTTTCTGGGGCAGCAAATTCCACAAACCTACCACCCTCTGAGTGAAGAAGTTTCTCCTCATCTCAGTTTTGAATGAGCAGCCCCTTATTTTAAGATTATGCCCCCTAGTTCTAGTTTCACCCATCATTGGGAACATCCTCACCGCATCCACCCGATCAAGCCCCTTCACAATCTTATATGTTTCAATAAGATCGCCTCTCATTCTTCTGAACTCCAATGAGTAGAGTCCCAATCTACTCAACCTCTCCTCATATGACCACCCCCTCATCCCCGGGATAGAAGAGAGAAAACAGAGAATAGTTGTTAAGAGCAGATTTTCAGTGTTTCGAAGTGGGCAATGGTGTCCCACAGGTTCAGTTCTGGAGCCAGTTCCGTTCACTGTGTATATAACTGATTTGGATTTGACATAGAGGGTGTGATGTGCAAATTTACAGGCAGTACCAAAATAGAGGGTAAAGCTAATTCTTTAGAAAACCAAAAGAAACTGCAAAGGGATATAGATAAGTTGGGAGATGGAATTCAATGTCAAAACGTGTGAGGTAATCCATTTTAGTTAAAAAAGAACAGCAATAATTATATTCTAAATGGAAGTAGGCTCAGTGCTATGGATGAGCAGAGGGATTTGGGTTACAGGTTCACAGGACTTTAGAGGTATCACCACAGGTTGATAAGGCTGTAAAAAAAAAAGCTAATGAAATTCTAGGTTCTGTCACAAGAGGCATAGAATATAAATGCAAGGAGGCAATGATAAGCCTATATAAAACCTTAATAAGACCTCAGTTAGAGTACTGTGTTTGGTATTGGACTCCACACTACAGGCAGGATATTGAGGCTTCAGAGAAGGCACTGTGCAGATTCACCAGGATGTTGCCTGGTATAAGGAAATACAAATGCAAAGAAAGACTTGAAAAATTGGGGATTTTCATTAGAACAAAGCAGATTAGAGGTATTTAAAATTATAAAAAGATTGGACATGGTAGATAGAAGCAGATTGTTTCCACTAGTTGAGGGGTCTTCAACAAGGGACCATAGATATAAAATTAAATGTAAGAATTACATAGAATTTACAGCACAGAAACAGGCCATTCAGCCCAACAGGTCTATGCTGGTGCCTATGTTTCACATGAGCCTCCTCCCACCCTACTTCCTCTAACTCTATCCATTCCTTTCTCCCTCATGTACTTGTCTAATTTCCCCTTAAATGCATCTAAGCTATTCACCTCAACTACTCCATGTGGTAGCAAGTTTCACATTCTAAACACTCTCCGGGTAAAGAAGTTTCTCCTGAATTCCTTATTGGATTTATTAGTGCCGATCTTATATTGATGACCTGTAGTTTTGGACTCCCCACAAGTGCGAACATTCTCTCTACATCTACCCACTCCCAGGAGGCGGGTTGGCCCTTTAAGTATGTTAACATAGAAACATAGAAACATAGAAGATAGGAGCAGGAGTAGGCCATTCGGCCCTTCGAGCCTGCTCCGCCATTCAATGAGATCATGGCTGATCATCCAAATTCAGTACCCTGTCCCTGCCTTCTCCCCATATCCCTTGATCCCTTTAGCCTTAAGAAATATATCCAACTCCTTTTTGAATATATTTAATGAACTGGCCTCCACCGCCCTCTGTGGCAGAGAATTCCACGGGTTCACCACTCTCTGGGTGAAGAAATTCCTCCTCATTTCGGTCCTAAATGGCTTACCCCTTTATCCTTAGACTATGACCCCTGGTTCTGGACTCCCCGGCCATCAGAAACATCCTTCCTGCATCTAGTCTGTCCAGGCCTGACAGAATTTTATAGGTTTCGATGAGATCCCCTCTCAATCTTCTAAACTCCAGTGAATATAAGCCCAATCGACACAATCTCTCCTCATACGTCATTCCTGCCATCCCAGGTATCAACCTGGTGAATCTTCGCTGTACTCCTTCCATGGCAAGAACGTCCTTCCTCAGGTAAGGCGACCAAAACTGTACACAATACTCAAGGTGCGGTCTCACCAAGGCTCTGTACAGCTGTAGCAAGACATCCTTGTTCCTGTACTCGAACCCTCTTGCTACGAAGGCCAACATACCATTTGCCTTCTTAACCGCCTGCTGCACCTGCATGCTTACCTTCAGCGACTGGTGCACAAGAACACCCAGGTCTCTTTGCACTTCCCCTTCTCCCAATCTATTGCCATTCAAATAATAATCTGCCTTCCTGTTTTTGCCACCAAAGTGGATAACCTCACATTTATCCACATTATAGTGCATTTGCCATGTTTCTGCCCAATCACCCAACCTGTCCAAATCATACTGGAGTTTCTCGACATCCTCCTCACAGCTTACCCTCCCACCCAGCTTTGTGTCGTCTGCAAATTTGGAGATATTACATCCAATTCCCTCGTTCAGATCATTAATATATATTGTGAACAGCTGGGGTCCTAGGACCGATCCTTGCGGTACCCCACTAGTCACTGCTTGCCACTCGGAAAACGATCCGTTTATTCCAAATCTTTGCTTTCTGTCCACCAACCAGTTCTCTATCCAAGTCAATACCTTGCCCCCAATCCCATGTGCCTTAATTTTGCATGCTAATCTCTTATGTGGGACCTTATGGAAAGCCTTCTGAAAGTCCAAATACACCACATCCACTGGTTCTCCCTTATCTATTTTACCAGTTACATCCTCAAAAAATTCCAGTAGATTAGTCAAGCATGATTTACCTTTTGTAAATCCATGTTGACTTTGTCCGATCCTGTCACTGCTTACCAAGTGCTCTGCTATTACATCTTTTATAATAGATTCTAGCATTTTCCCCAGTACCGATGTCAGGCTTACCGGTCTATAATTCCCCACTTTTTCTCTACCACCTTTTTTGAATAGTGGGGTAACAGTAGCTACCCTCCAATCCATGGGTACTGTTCCAGAGTCTATCGAGTTCTGGAAGATGACCAGCAATGCATCTACTATTTCTAGGGCCACTTCCTTAAGTACCCTGAGATGTAGATTATCAGGCCCTGGGGATTTATCGGCCTTCAGTCCCATCAATTTTCCTAACACCATTTCCCTACAAATACTGATTTCTTTCAGTTCCACCCTTTCATCAGGCCCTATGTTCCCCGGCATCTCTGGGAGGTTATTTGTGTCCTCCCTTGTGAAGACAGAACCAAAGCATGAATTTAGTTGGTCTGCCATTTCTTTGTTTCCCATTATAAATTCCCCTGATTCTGACTGCAAGGGACCTACGCTTGACTTCACCAATCTTTTTCTCTTCACATATCTTAAAAGCTTTTACAGTCAGTTTTTATGTTCCCTGAAAGCTTACTCTCATATTCTATTTTCCCTTTCTTAATTAATCCCTTTGTCCTCCTTTGTTGAATCCTAAACTGCTCCCAATCCTCAGGATTATTGCTTTTTCTGGCCAATTTATATGTTGTCTCCTTGGATCTTATGCTATCCCTAATTTCCCTTGTTAGCCACGGTTGAGTCACCTTTTTTGTTTCATTTTTATGCCAAACTGGGATGAACAAATTCTGTAGCTCATCCATTCGGTCTTTGAATGTTTGCCATTGCCTATCCACCGTCAACCCTTTGAGTGCCATTCCCCAATCAATCCTACCCAACTCGTTCCTCAGACCATCGTAGTTTCCTTTATTTAAATTGAGGACCCTAGTCTCTGAGTCAACTACTTCATTCTCCATCTTAATGAAGAATTCGATCATATTATGATCGCTCAGACCCAAGGGGCCTCGTACAACAAGATTGCTAATTAATCCTTTCTCGTTATATAATACCCAGTCTAAGATGGCCTGATCTCTGGTTGGTTCCTCGACATATTGGTCCAGCAAACCATCCCGTAAACACTCCAGGAATTCCTCCTCCACAGTATTGTTACTAATTTGGTTGGCCCAATCTATATGTAGATTAAAGTCACCCATGATGACTGCTGTGCCCTTATTGCACACTTCTTTAATTTCCCTTTTCATGCCATCCCCAACCTCCGCCTTACTGTTGGGAGGTCTATATACCACTCCCACTAATGTTTTTTTCCCCTTAGTATTTCTCAATTCTACCCATACAGATTCCACATCATCAGAGCTAATATCCTTCATTACAATTGTATTAACCCCTTCTTTAACCAGTAATGCTACCCCACCTCCCTTTCCTTTTTGCCTATCTTTCCTGAATATCGAATACCCCTGGATGTTGAGTTCCCAGTCTTGGCCATCCTTGAGCCACGTTTCCGTAAACCCAACCAAATCATATTCGTTTACCTCTATTTGCGCAGCCAATTCGTCCACCTTATTACAAATGCTCCTCGCATTAAGACACAAAGCCTTTAGGCTTGTTTTTTTAATGCTCTTAGACCTATTAGAATTATTATTTACTGTGGCCACGTTTGATTTAAACCGCTGATTTCTCTGACTGCCACTTTTGTTTTTCTCCTTCCTATCTTTTGCTTTTATCCTTGTTTCCCTTTCCTCTGTCTCCCTGCTCAGGTTCCCAACCCCCTGCCATTTTAGTTTAAACCCCCCCGAACAGTGCTAGCAAACCTCCCCGCAAGGATATTTGTCCCGCTCTGGTTCAGGTGCAACCCGTCCGACTTGTACAAGTCCCACCTTCCCCAGAAGCAGGCCCAGTGATCCAGGAAACTAAAGCCCTCCCTCCTGCACCAACTCATTAGCCACGCATTCATCTGCTCTATCCTCCTGTTCCTATACTCACTAGCATGTGGTACCGGGAGTAATCCAGAGATTACAACCTTTGAGGTCCTGCTCTTTAATCTGCTACCTAGCTCCCTAAATTCTTGCTGCAGGACCTCATCCCTCTTCCTACCCATGTCATTGGTCCCAATGTGAACCACGATCTCTGACTGTTCACCCTCCCCCTTCAGAATGCCCTGCAGCCGTTCAGTGACATCCTTGACCCTGGCACCAGGGAGGCAACAAACCATCCTGGAGTCACGTCTACGGCCACAGAAACGCCTATCTGTTCCCCTTATGATAGAATCCCCTACCACTATTGCTCTCCCACTCTTTTTCCTCCGTTCCTGACCAGCAGAAGCACCCCTGGTGCCGGGAAGTTGGCTGCCGCTGCCTTCCTCTGGTAAGTCATCCCCCTCAACAGTATCCAAATCAGTATACCTGTTTGAGAGGGGGATGGCCACAGGGGTCCCCTGCACTACCTGCCTGCCTCTACTGCTCTGCCTGATGGTCACCCATTTCCCTTCTGCCTGTGCAGCCCTTACCTGCGGTGTGACTGTAGTGTATGTACCTTTAAGAGAGAACTACTTTTACAGCTCCTGTAAACTGTAGTGCCGGCAGTGACCACACCTGTATATAAGCCCTGAGCAGGGATCTGTACTGTTAGTTTTTAGACTACCCTCATCCAGTAAACACCTGTTGATTGTTAATCTGCAGTCTCCGTCTATTTATTGAAGAACACCATACCTTAAGATTCACGGATTTAACAGTGGCGACGAGGTCAATTCGAACCTGCCTGCAACTCTGCATTTCCTCCCAGGGATTCGCTCCTGGAGGACAGTGGAAGAAAGTCGAGGCCAGAAGCACGGGCGTCGACCACAAGCAACCACCCAGTCATCGGGCAGAGAGTGAGCATCGCAGGGGAGGCTGTTGAGAGCTGGGCTTGGTTCTCCAGCCACGACGATCCAGCAACAGGCAGGCAACAGGTACGGCGCAGACCCTTCCCGGACAGCGGCGGCTGGAGCCGACCGACGGCACAGAAAAGGCCGAGCAGCGTCGACGGGGTAAGAGAGAGGGTAAAGCGCACAGGGCGCAGCCGGGGGTTGAAGACCGAGCGGCGTCAACGGAAAACAAAAAAGAGAGAGAGGGTAAAGCACAGCCGGGGTTCAGGACCGAGCAGCGGCAACGAGAGAGGCGCACAGGAAAACGCGCAGAGCGCAACCAAGGTTCAAGGGCTGAGCAGCGTCCGCGGGGGAAGAAAGGAAGCGCGGGAGATGCCATTTGAGCCGCAGAGAAGAAGGGAGAGCGCGGGAGACGCCATTTTTGAAGCCGCAGCGGAGAAGAAGGGCGAGCGCGGGAAGAAAGGGAAGCGCGGGAGACGCCATTTTGAGCCAGCGGAGAAGCAGGGAGAGCGCGGGAGACGCCATTTTAGCCAGTCTAACCGCACCCAGGGATGCCAAAGAGTGGCAGTGTCACAGCGTTCGACAATGAAGTGGAAGATTGGGCGACATATGTGGAACGCATTGAAGTGTACTGCAAGGCGAATGAAGTGCCAGATGCCAGGAAAGCACTGGTTTTGTTGAATTCCATGGGTGCAAAAACGTATGGCTTACTGTGAAACCTAGTAACCCCAGAGAAGCCAGTGGATAAGGATTTCGAAAGCATAGTGGCAATCCTACAGGACCACTTAAACCCCACACCGCTGCTGATAGCAGAAAGATTTAAGTTTCACAAAAGGAACCAGCATCAAGACGAAAGTAATGCTGAGTATTTAACGGAACTGTGCAAGCTATCAAAACACTGCCAGTTTGGAATGGGACTAGCAGATACGTTAAGGGACAAGTTTATATGTGGGCTTCAAAGTGAAGGAACCCAGAAACGGCTTCTATCAGAAAAGGATCTTACGCTGGACAAGGCTTTCAGCATGGCAGTATCACACGAAGCAGCCGCACGGGGCGCTGCAGAGATACAACGGAGACCGCAAGAATATGGCACCAATGACTGTCATATGGAGCAGTGAAGTGTTATCGCTGCGGCAGAACAACACACGACCAGAAGGATTGTTGGTTCAAGGACCAAGTGTGCAGACAGTGTGGAAAAGCAGGACACATAGCAAGAGTCTGCAGGTCGGGAAAGAAAACCAGCAGCATGAAAACTCCACAGGAGCAGTACAAAAAGGTACATAAGGTGACGGAGAGTAGTTCAGACGAACAGAAAAGTGATACAGACTCCGGAAGCAAGGAGCTGGGTTGTCTGAAACTACATAATGTAATCAAAATGGAGGATCACCAAACTATCTGGGTCACGCTCAAGATAGACGGAGTCCAAGTGAAAATGGAATTGGACACAGGATCAGCCCTAACAGTTATAAACCGAAGGGACTACAAGCAGCTATTCTCACATATACCCTTGAGAGATACAGAGATTGTCTAGACGACGTACATGGGGCAAAAAGTCTACCTCAAAGGAAAAATAAGGGTGAACATGATATACAACGGCAAGGAAACACCAAAAATGGATCTATATGTATTGCCAGATGGAGGACCACCACTACTAGGACGTGAATGGATCCGGAAGATACAGTTAGATTGGCATTCCATTCAGGCACTGACGGTAGAGGCCAAAAAGGATGACGACGTCACACCTGGACGACTGTCAAAAATGCTAACTGACGCACAAGAAGTGTTCCAGGAGGGACTCGGAACACTAAAAGGCATAACAGCGATGAGCAAAATAGAGGAAAATGCAAGCCCAAAGATTTTTAAGGCCAGACCGGTGCCTTATGCGATTGGCCCAGCCGTCAAAGCAGAGCTGGAAGGTTTGGAACGTTCAGGAGTACTGTCCAAAGTGGACTGGAGCGAGTGGGCTACACCCATCGTTCCTGTAATGAAGAGGTCGTTGAGTAATACGCCTGGGGAACCAAAGAAGGTTCGCATCTGTGGGGACTTTAAGTTGACAGTGAACCCAGTCCTTCACACGGTACAATATCCGCTTCCGCGGATTGAAGATATTTTCGCCTCGCTATCTGGAGGAAAACGCTTCACTAAGATTGATCTGGCCCAGGCGTACCTGCAAATGGAGGTAGAAGAAGCCTCGAAACAATACCTCACGATCAACACTCACAAAGGTCTCTACCAATACAACCGGCTGGTGTTCGGGGTAACATCAGCTCCGGCTATTTGGCAAAGGGCAATGGATCAAGTCCTGCAAGGGATTCCGGGGACCCAGTGTTATTTGGACGACATCCTGGTCACGGGCGAAAATGACAGTGATCACCTCGCCAACCTGGAGCAGGTGCTCACTAGATTGAAGGAATATGGGCTACGAGCTAATCGCCACAAATGCGAGTTTTTCCAGAAGCAGATCTCGTATTGTGGCCATGTTATTGATGAAGAGGGGTTACATAACTCCCCTTAAAAGATTGAGGCAGTAGTCAAGGCTCCAGCACCGGAAAATGTGTCACAACTGAGGTCGTTCCTCGGGCTGGTGAACTACTACCATAAGTTCTTACCAAATTTGTCTACAGTATTACACCCACTGAACATCCTACTGCAAACGGGGGTACCATGGAAGTGGAATGACGAATGTAAACGAGCTTTCCAGAAGTGCAAAGAATTGATCACATCAAAAGAGGTGTTGGCTCATTTCAACCCAGCACTACCAATTCGGTTGGCATGTGATGCATCACCCTATGGTATTGGAGCGGTGCTGTCGCACAAATTCCCAGACAGGTTGCAGAGGCCAGTAGCCTTTGCGTCTCGGTCACTAACCTCAGCCGAGCGCAACTACGCCCAGATTGACAGGGAGGCCCTCAGCCTAGTATGGGGAGTGAAAAAGTTCAACCACTATCTGCACGGGCAGAAGTTCACCTTGCTGACTGACCACCAACCACTTGTCTCCATCTTTAATCCAAAGAAGGGTGTTCCGATGATGACTGCGCAACGGCTACAAAGATGGTCCCTTTTTCTAGGGGCGAACCAATATGAAATAGAGTATAAGGGCACGAAACAGCATGGAAACGCTGATGGGCTATCACGCCTGCCACTGCCTACTGCGGAGGAAGTACCAGCAGTGGACCCTGTCGAAATATTTTATTCAACTATAATTGAACGCTTGCCAGTAACTAACGCGGATATAGAGAAGGAGACCCGAAATGATCCGACACTGTCTCGGGTATATGATTTGACGGTGAAGGGATGGCCAACACATGGCGACTCACTGTTGCCAGCATTCTCATCCAGAAGAGAACAGCTGTCAGTGTGCCAGGGGACATTGATGTGTGGATCCCGAGTGGTAATTCCACCCAAGTTAAGGGAGAGAGTGCTCAATGAGCTTCACGAAGGCCATCTGGGAGGGGTGAAAATGAAAGGCCTTGCTAGGGCTTATGTGTGGTGGCCGGGGATCGATCAACAAATCCAGGATCTAACAAAGAGCTGCTCAGGATGCCAGAAGTTCCAAAATGCACCACCACATGTCCCTCTACACCCATGCGAGTGGCCCTCCTCTCCATGGCAACGGGTGCATATTGATTTTGCTGGTCCATTCATGGACTCAATGTTCTTAATAGCCGTGGCTGCACACTCGAAATGGCCTGAGGTGATCAAAATGTCCTCCACCACTACGGAGAAAACGATTGCAGTCCTATGGACCATATTTGCCAGGAACGGCTTACCAGAACAGATTTGCTCTGATAACGGACCACAGTTTGTGTCCAAAGAGTTTCGGAAATTTATGAGAAGGAATGGGGTAAGGCATTACACATCCGCCCCGTATCATCCAGCCACAAATGGATTGGCTGAGAGGTTCGTACAAACCTTTAAAAAGGCAGTAAGGGCCATGTGCGATGACGACATTCCACTGCAGCATAAGGTGGACAATTTCCTGTTAGCCTACAGAAATGCGACACATGCAGTTACCAACCAGACCCCAGCCATGATGTTCTTTAACCGAAGGTTAAGATCTTGTCTGGATTTGCTCAGACCAAATGTACGAAGAAATGTTGAGAATAAGCAATTCCAGCACATCAATGAGAAGCCGACAAGGAGCTTCAATGTAGGACAACCAGTCTTGGCCCGCGACTACGAAACAGAGAAATGGCAACCAGGAACGATATGCACACGGCAGGGGCCACTAATGTACACAGTGGATGTTGGGGAGAACATTGTGGGACGCCATGTCGACCAGATCCTAGCGTCACAAGAACGAGTGAACCCCATGTCTCGCGTACCTGGTGATGAACCCGACATACCGGTAGCATCTACCCTAGAAACAGAAGCATCAGAAGCTGATGAACTAACCGACGACAGGGGGCCAGAATCGCCTTCGCACCAAGAGCAAGACACTCAGGAAAGGCGCTATCCAGAAAGAATCAGGAAGCCGCCCCAAAGACTGAATCTATAAATGGACTATTTCAGTTAATGTGCATGTTAAAAGTTTTAACTGTTAATTGAATGTTATGGTACTGTTAATCTAAACGGGGAGGAATTGTAGTGTATGTATCTATAAGAGAGAACTACTTTTACAGCTCCTGTATACTGTAGTACCTGCAGTGACCACACCTGTATATAAGCCCTGAGCAGGGATCTGTACTGTTAGTTTTTAGACTACCCTCATCCAGTAAACACCTGTTGATTGTTAATCTGCAGTCTCCGTCTATTTATTGAAGAACACCATACCTTAAGATTCACGGATTTAACAGTGACCACCTCATCAAACGTGTTATCCACAACCCTCTCAGCATCGTGAATGCTCCAAAGCCCATCCATCCGCAGCTCCAGCGCCGCAATGCGGTCTGCTAGTAGCCACAGCTGGATGCATTTCTGGCACACGTGGTCATCAGGAACACCGGCAGTGTCCCTGAATTCTCACATAGAGCAAGAGGAGCATAACACGGGGCTGGGCTCTCCTGGCATGACTTACCCTTTAATTAATTTAAATTAATTCACTATCACCAATTAAAGATAAACTCTAAGGCGCTTGTATGGTTTACCAACAGTCCCCGCTACACCAGAAAAGACCTTAGCAACTATAAACCACAGAGTTAAAGTTTAAAAAAGAGAAATACTCACCAACCAATCACTTACCTGCTCCCTGGTGATGTCACACTCTGATTACTTTTTACGTCTCTCCCCGCTGCTGAGTTAGTAAGCCTCACCTTGCTCCTCCTTTTAACTGCCGCCTCGATGCTCTCCTGGTCCGATCTGGTTAAGTAGGCTGGAAGCCTTGGATTTAACCTACATTGCAGGTTTGACAGCAGCTGCCCGGGTTCTCAGGCCTCGGGAATCCCGGCAGCTACAGCGAGGCGAAGACAGCCTCGGGGAGCACTCCTTGTGGGCCGGGAGGAACCGGAGTGCTTCCTCCCGGCCCCCCGCAAGCTCCTCCGCCATCAGCCCCCCCGCCATACAAATCCCCTGGGATTGGACTGCCTGGGGTCAAGGATTGGACCCCCCATGCTCGCTCCCCCCCCTCAGGTCAGGGATCTATCTGATAGTGACTGGTTGGGCCGAATGGTCTGTTTCAATGTTGTAACTTCTAGATATTTCTACATGCATTTCCAGCAGGGATTATGGTGAGGTTTAGAGATCCACAAGGCACACAGATACAGGTTTCAACCAGTAACCATCAGGGAATGCCCCTGGCATTATTACAAAGGCAACTAATTCATCATAAAGACAGGTAAAAATAAAGGATCACAGAGAATATAAAGAGAGACCCACTGCATCTCCCTCTTTCACTTGAACTTGAATAACTTGATATCATCTAAACTCAATAGTTCACTGCCTTTGCATTTCGTAGAACCTTACAGCACAAAAGGAGGTCTTTTGGCTCATCGTGCCTGTTCTGGCTCTTTGAAAGTGCTAATCAATTAATCTCACTCCCCTGCTCTTTCCCAAAAGCCCTGCAATTTTTTTTCCTTTTCAAGTATATATCCAAATCCCATTTGAAAGTTACAATAAATTTGCTTCCACCACCTATTTTCAACAGAAACTAATATCCAGTTTATTCAGAGATACTTTCTCCCAATCATATTGTTTTAGATAACATATTATTTTCTTCTCATACACATATCCCTTTGCTTTAAAAACATGCATTTGCACCATGTCCATTTTCCCACATTTGTGGCATTTGGCATTTATGACTGCAAAGTTCTCCTTGCTGTGTGGAAGATGTCCACATCTATTACATTTGTTGGGCTTATTAGGGATCTTCACTTCAAAGTAATAAGAAAACATTTAAAAGACTTTTGGGAATTTTGGCAGGACCTTTGATACCTGGTATTTTACCATTGACAATGGACAGAAAGTATTTATTTTGAGAAGTAGCAGGGCATTGAAATATTGAAACCTACTGAGGTAAGTCACAGGGTCAAAGCTTGTTATGGCCGGAATTTTCCCATTGCTACGTGTGCTGGTTTGGGGGCGGGTCGGCAGTAAAAATGCTGGAATTAGTGAGCGCATCGTGAACCCACCGTCATCCCGCCGCCTCGAGCAATACTGCAACATTAAACCTCATTACTTGCCTCATGGAGCTCTTGCTCTTGCTCACTCTATTTTGTCCACAGATTTAGCTGTCAGCACTTGCAGGTCATTTCTGAAACCTCGGAATCCACTCTTACCACATTGCTACTCACTATCACAACATTGAGGGATTGGCCCTCTGATCGCCACTTTACCTGCCAGCTACCACATCAGCATGGGTGCCACTTATACTGTCTCAATTTGATCCTCAGAATTGGACCAAGTTGAGCCCCACCACCAGCAGCAGCAGCCACAACACCAGCAGCAACCACTACAGCAGCCTTCTCCTCAACGACCTGATGCTCCACAGGAGAGAGGGGGTCAGCGCAGCGCACCAGAGTATACAGGCAGAGGATGAGTGTCCTCAAATTGACTGAGCAGTAGTGCTCAGGAGGCTCAGGCTATCACGCCAGGTCGTCGCAGACACTTGTAGCTTGCTGGAACAAGACCTGCTACCCAGAGATCCTGGTGGACATTCCTTACCAGTGGCTGTCAAAGTCACCATTGCCCTCAACTTCTTCGCCTCAGGCTCCTTCCAGGGTTCTGCAGCAGACATTTGCGGGATCTTGCAGTCGGCTGCCCAGGTGACAAGTCTGCCAATTATATCAACTTTACCAATGATGAAGCAAGTGTTACTGAGCGGTTGCTCGGCTTTGCAGCTCTGGCATCATCAACTGCACACATGTGGCCATCAAGGCACCCCCACATCACCCAGGAGTGTTTGTGAACCACAAAGGCTTCCACTCCCTCAATGTGCAGCTCATCTGTAACCATAAAAGGATGATTATTGATGTGTGTGCCAGATTCCCTGGCAGTGTCATGACCCTTTTGAGTTGTACCAGTCCACCCTCCCTCAGCTCTTCACACCTCCAAACACATTTATCGGCTCGCTGCTTGGAGACAAGGGCTATCCACTGAAGCCGTGGCTCATGACACCCCTGAGGACGCCAAGTACTGAGGCCGAGGAGCATTATACTGAGAGCCACATGCCCACCAGATGTGTCATAGAGCAAGCTGCGTCAAGAAGATGCGCTTCAGATGCCTTGACACATCTGGAGGAGCTCTTCAGTACGCACCAGCCAGGGTCTCCAGAATCGTCGTCGTAAGCTGCGTGCTGCACAACATAGCACAGCAGTGAGGATTGGAGCTGCAAGAGGAACATGGCACACAGCACACAGCCTCTTCAGAGGAGGAGGAGGAGGAGGAGGAGGAGGAACCTGAGGTGGAGATGGCACCAGCAGTGGTGCACATTGCTACCTGGAAGGCCTGGGATGGGCTCATCATGGCCAGATTTATTTAACTGGCTCCAATGCAGCCACATGCCTGCCACATGCTGTACAAAGTTCTCCCCCTGCAACAACACCATAAAGCATCTCTACAATGACCAATCCATTCCTCTCACCCAAAGCCCCAATCCTCAAAGTTAAATAATGTCTCACCATTCACTCCAAGTGACAAAGCCACTTCCAAGGTTTGAGGCAAAAATGGACAGGACCCGAAAGGGTGCAAAGAAAATCATTTATCTGTGTCATCAAAATAACTGAAACTTAACACTAACATTTTTCATACACCCATGTGCATCAACTTACGTGTCATTTTTCTTTTCTGAGTGCTTCTACAAGGTGCAACCCCTGTGGCTTCAGCAGAGGTAGTTGCAGGCTGCTCACTTCCCTGCTGCGACTCCTTAGACAATTTTGGCAGACGTCCTCTGGGTTTTGGAGCCTGTGATGGTCCCGCCAAAGTCTGCTTCTCCTGCGACTGTGCAGGCGCCGACAAAGCCATTAGGATCCAAGGAAGTACGTGGGGCCCTGACTGAGGGGGAGGCAACGGGGGAGAAGTGGGAGTGCTTTGAGAAGAGCCCCCACTTCCATGTCCCCTCTCACCATCATCCCTCTCATGGGCCACCCACACTTCCCTGCTAGCAAGGAGCTGGCAAGCACCTTGCTGCACAGCAGTGGGGCGATGAGGACCCAAGTTACCATTTACATCCTGATGTAAGAAAACTACTAGGCACTTGGTCTGAGTATTAAACAAGGCTTTAATCAACTGTTTTTCAACATGGAGATCTAGTTGTGTCCTTCACTAGTTCCTGTTAATGAATGTCCTGAGCAAGCTGGGCCCATGCCTGAGTATTTTTACTCTCCCTGGACAGCGCCACCAGCAAGCTGCCCAGTATCATTTCATAAGTCATTTCTACAAGAATGACAAGATTCATGTCATTCTTCCCGCCTGAAAGATTGGAAGTCCGGCGGCTTCCTTCTATTGAATTAATCGGACTAAGAATAGACGCCGTCGTTTGGATCTCCATTGGAGGCCGGAAGGCACGTCTCCTCGGATCATGTTTTGGTCCCTGGGTCGCTTGGTTCGTACCGGCAGGCCGGCAGCGTCCGTGTCGCCTTGATCGACCTGAGGGGGACTGGGGAGATTGTGGCTCCGGGTGCGGACCCCCAAAGGTACAGAGCTGGCTTCCCCCTGCTCAGTAGTTGGTGACTGACCGGCGTCCTGGCTTTGGGTGGCCATCCCGCGGGGAGCGCTCCGTTCCCCGGGTTGATCCGACGGAATAGCTGGCAGATCCCTTGATGTCCCGGGTAGGGCGTCATCCTCAAAGGAGCGCAGGGTATCGGCATCATTAATACGGATCCCATTATCGATTGGGTCCATGGGACCGGTTGGGCAGGGAGCCAGATCCCAAAGTGACACTGTGGATTCCCAGCCATCAGGGTACCGCACGTGTGTGTACGTGGGATTGACATCCATCAGTTCCACTTCGTCGACGAGGGGATCACTCTTAGAGGATCTGATGAATCTTCGGAGCAGCACGGGGCCAGGAGCTGCCAACCATGATGGTAGGGACGTCCCATGAGTGGAGCGACGCTGGAACCCGAAGAATCGTTCGTGAGGAGTAGCGTTGGTGGATGTAGAAAGAAGAGACCTGATGGAATGCAACGCATCAGGGAGCATAGTTTCCCACTGCTGGTTTGATAGGTTGTGTGACCTCAGTGCAAGATGAACAGCGTTCCAAACGATGGCGTTGTATCTCTCAACCTGTCTGTTTCCAATAGGATGATACGGTGTCATTTTACTTGTGGCGATTTCCCGTTTGGAAAGATAACTTTTGAGTTCGCTTGACATGAAGGAGGGACCCCGATCAGAGTGAATGAAATTGGCCATACCACAAAGGGAAAAGACCTGATCGAGGCATTTGATCACTGTGGAAGTAAGCATATTGGGACAGGGGAAAGCAAAGGGAAAGCGTGAATATTCGTCACCATAGTAAGCAAGTAAGTGTTTCGCGTTGAGGAAGGCAATGGCCCTTTAAAGTCAATGCTGAGTCGCTGCATAGGCTGTGTAGTGTGTATGAGCGAGCCAACCGATGGACGGAAGAATTGCGGTTTTAAATCTGCGCAAATTCTACAAGTGGAGCATATTCTTTTCACTTCTTCTGTAGAAAATGGGAGATGTTTAGGTCACACAAAGTGCAACATACGGGTAAAGCCTGGATGGCACAAGTCAGTATGAAGATCCGTAAGAGTTGAAGTTGACATGGAAGAGCAGAATGCATGCGTGAGGGTATCTGGGGCCACATTCTCTTTGCCGGATCGATAATGTATGGTGTAGCCAAAGGCGGCCAATTCCATCCTCCAGAGCTGTATTTTGTTATTCTTGACCTTAATGCGTTTCCGGTTATCCAGCATAAAGGCCACGGAGCGCTGATCGGTTATAAGTGTGAAATGGCGATGAGCGAGAAAATGACTCCATTTACGTACTGCTTCGATGATAGCCATAGCCTCCTTCTCGACAGGAGGACAATGGAGCTTGCTACCCTGCATAGTTCTGGACAGAAATGCAACGGGTCGACCGCCTTGATTCAAGGTAGCCGAGATCGCCACCTCCGATGCATCGCACTCGACCACGAAAGGGAGATTTTCATCGATTGAATGAAGCGTGGCTTTTTCTAGTTGTTGCTTGAGGAGGTTGAAAGCTGAAATAGCCATGGAAATGACTTCGCATGAAGCAGGGGTTGGATCTTGTCGGAAAAGTGGGTATCCACTTCGCATAATAGGCAAACATGCCGAGGGCCCGACGAAGAGAGCCGAGATTCGTAGGAGGAGGGAGCTCCTGAAGCGGACGAAGTCGCTCCGGATCTGGTTTGATGACACCATTGCCCACCCAGTAGCCAAGGATGTTGACTGATGGTACTGATTTCACAGATTTGGACTCATTTAAGGTTAAGTTGCAATGACGGAGAACGTCAAGAAATTTCTGGAGGTTGGCATCATGCTCCTTCTGGTCATGACCAGCAATGGTAATATTATCCAGATATGGAAAAGTGTCCGTTAAGTTCTCCTGTTTGACTAAGCTGTCCATTGCTAGTTGAAAGACGGCCACCCCATTGGTGACCCCAAATGGAAGGCGACAAAGCTGGTTAAGCCGACCATTGGCCTCAAAGGCCGTATACTTTTTCATAGAATCATAGAGAGTCATAGAGTAATACAGCACGGATAGAGGCCCTTCGGCCCATCGTGTCCGCGCCGGCCATCAAGCCCTGCCTAATCTAATCCCATATTCCAGCATTTGGCCCGTAGCCTTGTATGCTATGGCATTTCAAGTGCACATCCAAATGCTTCTTAAATGTTGTGAGAGTTTCTGCCTCCACAACCCTTTCAGGCAGTGAGTTCCAGACTCCAACCACCCTCTGGGTGAAAAAGTTCTTTCTCAAATCCCCTCTAAACCTCCCGCCCTTTACCTTGAATCTATGCCCCCTAGTTATTGACCCCTCTACTAAGGGAAAAAGCTCCTCAGCATCCATCCTATCTATGCCCCTCATAATTTTGTACACCTCAATCATGTCCCCCCTCAGCCTCCTCTGCTCCAAGGAAAACAAACCCAATCTGCCCAGTCTCTCTTCATAGCTGAAGCGCTCCAGCCCTGGTAACATCCTGGTGAACCTCCTCTGCACCCTCTCTAACGCGATCACATCCTTCCTGTAGTGTGGCGACCAGAACTGCACACAGTATTCCAGCTGTGGCCTAACCAGTGTTTTATACAGCTCCATCATAACCACCTTGCTCTTATATTCAATGCCTCGGCTAATGAAGGCAAGTATCCCATATGCCTTTTTTACCACCTTATCCACCTGTTCCGCCGCCTTCAGGGATCTGTGTACTTGCACACCCAGATCCCTCTGACCCTCCGTCTTGCCTAGGGTCTTTCCATTCATTGTGTATTCCTTTGCCTTGTTAGTCCCCCCAAAGTGCATCACCTCGCACTTTTCCGGGTTAAATTCCATTTGCCACTGTTCCGCCCATCTGACCAACCCATCTATATCGTCCTGCAGACTGAGGCTACCCTCCTCGCTATTTACCACCCTACCAATTTTTGTATCATCCGCGAACTTACTGATCATACCCTTTACATTCATATCCAAGTCATTAATGTAGACCACAAACAGCAAGGGACCCAGCACCGATCCCTGTGGTACCCCACTGGCCACAGGCTTCCAGTCACAAAAACAACCTTCGACCATCACCCTCTGCCTTCTGCCACTAAGCCAGTTTTGTATCCAATGTGCCAAGGCACCCTGGATTCCATGGGCTCTTACCTTCTTGACCAGTCTCCTGTGCGGGACTTTATCGAAGGCCTTACTGAAATCCATGTATACCACATCCACTGCGTTACCCTCATCCACACACCTAGTCACCCCCTCAAAAAATTCAATCAAATTAGTCAGACATGATCTTCCCTTGACAAAGCCATGTTGACTATCCCTGATTAATCCTTGCCTCTCCAAGTGGAGACAAATTTTGTCCCTCAGGATTTTTTCCAATAATTTTCCTACCACTGATGTTAGGCTCACTGGCCTGTAGTTCCCCGGTTTTTCCCTACTACCCTTCTTGAATAATGGTACTACATTAGCGGTTCTCCAGTCCTCTGGCACATCCCCTGTGGCCAGAGAGGTCCTGAATATATGTGTTAGAGCCCCCGCAATCTCCTCCTTTGCCTCACATAGCAGCCTGGGATACATTTCATCCGGGCCTGGGGATTTATCCATTTTTAGGCCAGCTAAAACCGCCAATACCTCCTCCCTCTCGATGTTAATATGTTCGAGCATATCATAGTCCCCCCGCCCTATTTCTATGTCTACATCGTCCTTCTCCATAGTGAAAACAGATGCAAAAAATTCATTTAGAACCCCTCCTACATCTTCCGGCTCCACACACAGATTGCCACTTTTGTCCCTAATGGGCCCTATTTTTTCCCTAGTTATCCTCTTACCCTTAATATACTTATAAAACATCTTCGGATTTTCCTTTATTTTGCTCGCCAGTGTTATTTCATGGCCCCTCCTTGATCTCCTAATTTCTTTTTTAAGTATCCCCCTGCACTTTTTGTACTCCTCTAGGGCTTCCTCCATCTTTAGCCTTTTGTATCTACCAAAAGCCCTCCTTTTTTTCCTAATCCATTCTCGTATATCCCCTGACATCCAAGGTTCCCTGTGGTTTTTGGAACCACCCTTGACCTTTACGGGAACATGTTGCCATTGTATGATCTCAATCTCCCTTCTGAAAGCCTCCCATTGCTCCGATGCGGATTTTCCTACAAGTAGCTGATCCCAGTCCATTTTGGCCAGATCCTGCCTTATCCTATTAAAATCGGCCTTCCCCCAATTTAGAACCTTTATTTCCGGCCCATCCCTGTCCTTTTCCATGACCACCTTAAATCTTACCATATTATGGTCACTATCACCAAAGTGCTCACCTACTTGCACTTTTTCCACTTGGCCGGCCACATTCCCTAGAATTAGGTCCAGTACCGCCCCCTCTCTTGTAGGACTTTCTACATGCTGGCTCAAAAAGCTCTCCTGGATGCACTTTAAGAATTCTACACCCTCTGAGCCTTTCACACTCTGACTATCCCAGTTAATATTGGGGAAGTTGAAATCCCCCATTATTATTACCCTATTATTTGCACATTTCTCTGAGATTTGCCTACATATCTGTTCCTCTATCTCCCCCTGACTGTTTGGAGGCCTATAGTACACTCCCAGCAAAGTGCTTGCCCCCTTTTTGTTTTTAAGCTCCACCCATATGGCCTCATTAGAGGACCCTGCTAATATATCATCCCTCCTTACTGCAGTAATTGACTCCTTAATTAATATTGCGACACCCCCTCCTCTTATACCTCCCCCTCTGTCTCGCCTGAAGATTCTGTACCCCGGAATATTGAGCTGCCAATCTTGCCCTTCCCTCAACCATGTCTCCGTGATAGCAACAATATCATACTCCCATGTGTTTATCAACACCTTCAGTTCATCCACCTTATTTGCAAGACTCCTTGCATTAAAATAGATGCCATCCAGCCTTGCCCTTATATATTTGCCCTGTCTACCAAGCTGACTTGTTTTTTTCTCTATAATTGGCAGCACATCCCCCCCTATTTCGGCTCCCCTCTGTATCCCATCCCCCTGCCAAGTTAGTTTAAACCCCCCCCCAACAGTGCTAGCAAACCTCCCCGCAAGGATATTTGTCCCGCTCTGGTTCAGGTGCAACCCGTCCGACTTGTACAAGTCCCACCTTTCCC
This sequence comes from Somniosus microcephalus, assembly GCF_052327205.1. NCBI lineage: Eukaryota > Metazoa > Chordata > Chondrichthyes > Squaliformes > Somniosidae > Somniosus > Somniosus microcephalus. Next base: position 184,485,207 of record NC_140997.1, on the reverse strand, counting down.
AGAAGCAGGCCCAGTGATCCAGGAAAGTAAAACCCTCCCCCCTACACCAACTCTTTAGCCACGCATTCATCTGCTCTATCCTCCCATTCCTATACTTACTAGAATGTGGCACTGGGAGTAATCCAGAGATTACAACCTTTGAGGTCCTGCTCTTTAATCTGTTACCTAGCTCCCTAAATTCTTGATGCAGGACCTCATCCCTCTTTTTACCTATGTCGTTGGTACCAATGTGGACCACGACCACTGGCTGTTCACCCTCCCCCTCCAGAATGCCCTGCAGCCACTCAGTGACATCCTTGACCCTGGCACCAGGGAGGCAACAAACCATCCTGGATTCACGTCTACGGCCACAGAAACGCCTATCTGTTCCCCTTACTATAGAATCCCCCACCACTATTGCTCTCCCACTCTTTTCCCCCCTTCCTGGGCAGCAGGAGCACCCCCAGTGCCAGGAAGTTGGCTGCTGCTGCCTTCCCCTGGTGAGTCATCCCCCTCAACAGTATCCAAAGCGGTATACTTGTTTGAAAGGGGGATGTCCGCAGGGGTTCCCTGCACTACCTGCCTGCCTTTGTTGCTCCGCCTGATGGTCACCCCCTGTGCTGCCCTATCCTGAGGCGTGAACAACTCGCTAAACGTGCTATCCACGAGCCTCTCAGCATCGCGCATGCTCCAAAATTCATCCACCCGCAGCTCGAGTGCCGCAATGCGGTCTGCAAGTAGCTGCAGCTGGATGCATTTCCCGCACACATGGTCGCCAGGGACACTGGCAGCATCCCTGATTTCCCACATGGAGCAAGAGGAGCAGAACACGGGTCTGAGCTCTCCTGCCATGACTTACTCCTTTAATTAATTTAAAAATTTATTCAATACCTTTTGTCAGAGTCCTTTAACGGTACTTGATGGTATGCGCTCTTTAAGTCAAAAGTTGAAAATACCCTGTAGTTGGCAAGGTTATTGACCATGTCATTGATGCGTGGTAGTGGGTAGGCATCCAGGTCAGTATACTGATTAATAGTATGCGAGTAATCGATGCAAAGATGTTTCTTGTGTTGCTTCAGAGGATTTTTAACAACGACGACTTGAGCCCGCCAGGAAGATGAACATGGCTCAATGATACCACCAGCTAGAAGGCGAGAGATTTCTGCCTCGATAAAGGATAGATCATCTTTGCTGAAACGTCGTGATTTAGTGACTATAGGCTTACATCAGGGGTAAAGATTGGCAAACAAGGAGGGCTCGTCGAGCGAAGCCGCCGAAAGAGCACAAAACAGTACTTTGGAAATAGTAAGCTCCAGCTTTGGCCCTCCAAACTCGAAAGTGAGTCTTTTGTGTTGCTTCTGGAAATCCTGTCCCAGGAGCACATCACTGCATAGGTTTTTGAGCACCCCGAGCCGAGTGGAAAAATAAGTGCGGCCATGGAGAATAAGGTCAACAAGTCGAAAGCCAGAAGAGTTGGTGGTCAGTGTCGTCAGAGCCATTACAATTTCCCTGTCCGAGGGGTAAATATGCAGTTTTAACTTACTGACAGCCCACTCACTGATGAAGCTGTCAGAGCTACATGATTCGATTAATGCACTCAAAATGTGTCCATTTACCGAAACCCTCGTGGCTGCATGGGACAGGCTTTGGGGAAAAACAGCTGTAACATTAGTAGTGGCTCTTGGGGGAGGTGCAGTTTTATAGATAGCAGCTGTAACACTAGTAGTGGCTCTTGGGGGAGGAGCAGTTTTATAGATAGCAGCTGCAACACTAGTAGAGGTTCTTGACCGGCAAAGTGACCTTTCTTACTGCAATGATTGCAGGTTGCATTATGAGCAGGACAAAATTTCCTATAATGGAATGCACCTCCACAGAAGAAACACTTCTGTTTAGATTGCCAAGATGCCGCTAGGGTAGGGTCATCATCAGTGAGGGCTTCCGCCTGAGGCTTACCGGGGGAGTCACTAAAAGTGGTAGCAGCAGTCTGTGCATATGGTAAAAAATAGGCATCTGAATTTTTTTGAGCCAAGTCCAGAGAATATGCCTGGTTAAAGGCAGCTTGTAACCCGAGGGTTTTATTCGCCAACAGACTCTGGCGTATGAGGGGAGAAGCAATTCCGTTAATAAAAGAGTCACGAATTAATTCCTCCCAGTACTGCTCAGCTGAGACAGCTTTAAGGTTACAATCTTTGCTGAGCCTGCAAAGCTCTTGAAGGAATTCGTCAAGTGATACCCCAGGTTGTTGTCGGGTTGTGGCCAGTAGGTGCCGAGCAAAAATTTTGTTTGGGGCCTTAACATATAGTTGCTGCAGTGTTTGGATAGCGGAGTCATAGTCTATACAGTCTTCGATAAAGTCAAACACATGAGGGGATACATAATTGGCAAGCATTCGTAACTTATTAGGAACATTCTCACCACACTCCTCGAGGAAGTTGCTGAAGGTACGATACCAGTGTTTCCATACCTTAGCAGCTGTAAGTGAATTCGGGTCCAGGTCGAGACGGGTGGCTCTGAGTAGTTTCTCCATGATGCATTGATTACTACATCCGAGTTCCCTTCTACAGTTTGAATCGTAGCTCGCTGTTCCCAAATCACTCAGCGCATGGAGCGGGTTGCAGTTGATTAAATTGACGTAAGAAAACTACTAGGCACTTGGTGTAAGTGTTAAACAAGGCTTTAATCAACTGTTTTTCAACATGGAGATCTAGTTGTGTCCTTCACTAGTTCCTGTTAAAGAATGTCCTGAGCAAGCTGGGCCCATGCCCGAGTACTTATACTCTCCCTGGACAGCGCCACCAGCAGGCCACCTAGTATCATTTCATAAGTCATTTCCACATGAATGATAAGATTCATGTCACATCCCTCCTTGAGGGGAGGTTTATGAGTGCCTGCCATCTGTTGTCCACAGCTAGCATGTGCTCATGTGACTGGCACATTTGCTGCTCCATTCAGGTGGCCATCCTTTCCATGGGAAAGCACATTGTCACCATCGCCTGCGACATGGTGGTGCTCATGTTGGAGATGGACTCCTCCATTCTCTGCACACTTGCAGATATCATGGCTGCAGAACCTGCCAGAGCCTCCTGCAATTGTTGCTGCCCCTCCAGGATCACCCTCTTTCTCGATGGCCCCCGAGGCTCAGCGTCTTCATGCAGCTCAGCAGAGCTTGGAGCATCCTGCGCCCTCCGGCAAGGAATTTCCATTGCTGTCCCTGTCAACAACACCTGCTCTTGCTCATTTGTGAATCGTGAGACACCAGGTGACAACTCTACTCTATGGCGCAAAGGACCCACCGACGGGTGCATATCTGCGCTGGAGTTGGGTGTGCTGAGGTCTGGTGCGGCTGCACTCTCAGAGGCATGGTCTCCTCCTGCTGGACAGTGAGTGGGGGGGGGGGCACTTGATGGGCCTGTGGGAGAGTAAAGAGATGATTTAGAAGTGTTATGTTAAGAATGGGTAACAATACCATTATGCACATGAAGACATTTCACTGGCTGCTGACATCAGTCACCATATGAGTGACTGTTGTATGCCACGTGGCTTTATGAGATGTAATTCTGTCACCAAGTTGCTGGGCTGTCCCCCTCTCCCCATCTCTCACCACCAGCGACTCTCGAGCTCCCAAGATCTCCAGAGCCCCCTCCTTTGCTGTTGTTAGGTGTGCGAAGAATGGGGGGGGCCACCTCTGGTTCTCTCCCTCTCTCTGTTGTTATGGGCTCTTTTCTCCTGCAAGGAGGGAAAGAAGAGAAGTTTGAGTGAGAATGGAATGGGTCTAAGGAATGGATGGGTTACATCTGTAGAGGGTGACTATGAGGGAATGGGGTGCCAATGCCAAATGGCCTGCTTCTGTGTTGTTACTAGCAATTATTGCATTAGAATGAGGGTGAGTGTCAGGGGTGGTTAGTCAGATGGGGATGTGAATATGTACATAGAGAGAGGGGGACGGGTGGCCTGGAAGGTATGTTGGTGTGAGGAATGATGTGCAGGAGTGGCTTGGGAAGGCAGAGTGATGGGGATGTGGTGACAGGCACATCAGGATGAAGGTGAGTATGGCTTTGCACTCGCCTTTCCTGACCTCATCAGATCATTGAATCTCTTCCTGCACTGGATCCAGGTCCTCCTCACGACCTCCCTTGCTATTACCAGCCGGATCCTTTTGGTCTCTTGGGTAGGTCTCTTGCAACCATCTGCTGGGAAGAGGACCTCCCTGCATGCTCTTACTGCCTCGACCAGAATATGCAGCGAGGCATCTGTAAAGCAGGATGCAGCCCTCTGCCTTTGAGTATTCATATTTTTCACTTTGCACAATAACTCCAACCTTTCCAGTGCTCCTTCCACACTCCTTTACCAACCTTCAAATAAGTTGTGTGCAAGGCTGCTTTAAATATGAGCGCTGGAAATGAGTCATCGATGATGTCATCAGACCTATAATAGGGCTGGGAAATGCGCATTGCTGGTTTAATTGGGGCTATTACGCTAAAGTCGCTCTGAAGAGTGGCTGATCAAAACATTGCATTCCCGACCTGCTACGTGGCCCACATGCACCCGGCCCGACTTGGAGGGGAAAATTCCGGCCAGTGACTTTTTAAGAAGTACACCATGAGTAAACCAATGCAGCTTTGTTTCTTTAAAGTAAAATATGGAATGATACCACGACTGAAACTAAATTGTCTGAAGTAAACTCTATCTCTTTGCCAGCATGTGTACATTTAAAGCACAATTTCATAGGCTACCCTATACTGTACAGTATATGACCTAATCTTTGCATCCTTAGAAGTTTCAGATTTACAACTAAATTAACTTGAGTTCTAGATTAAAACCAATACAGAAGAAGAAACGATGAAGGGTTGGTTTTATTATATCTTAAAGTTATTCATTTTTCGTGATATAGCAGTAATGCTTTTTCCACCTATTTACATATATATTGATTCAAAACATTTTTGATGTCTATTATTATTATAAGGAGTAAATATTATTTTAATCGTCAAGAGGGTGACTATACTAAACTCAAATTGTTTGTTTAGCATGAGACAGCAACTCACAGAAATACACAAACCTGAATTTATTTTTATTTATTGGACAAATTAGGCTTAGATTGTGTGTGTTTGTGAGGTGGGAGGAAGGGACAGTTTGTTTAGTTTTGTGCTGTTATGTTCATGTGCTATGCTGGTTGTCTGTGTTCTAACATTACTTTATGTAATAGCATACCATATCTTACAAGTTAAGCATCACATTGGTGGAGCATTCATTAATATTTTCTATAGTTTGCTTAAAAACCATTCAGGTGGAGGACCCTCTACCCAATAATATCAAACCATCTGGGTAAAATCAGCCAAAGCCTCTGGCATGGTCACAGCAGGGCTACGCCCTCAAACAACAGACAGTTCCAGAACCAGCACCAATTATAGACTTCCTATTTCAATTAGTCATGTCATAGGCTGCAGAACAGTTTTATGAATTAATACATTCCTTCAAGCCGTTGCATCATGTATTTGCTAAATTAAGTGAATACTTAGTTAGACTACACAACATCAGTCCCTTTGCTCTCGTTATTGTGTTCAGGCAGATGTCCTTTGGGCTGAAGGTGTAAAGTTAGGCTTCTTTCTACCTTTTAGATCAACTTCAGAAGACATTTGCATAGTCCACGGTAAGAACAGATCATCATGTGACCATTAACATGGCCTCGCCTCCCTGAGACAATATTTATCTACGTCAAACCCATGTGCTAAAGTGACGCCACCAAACCCACTCTCACTAGATGACACATGAAAAAGTCAAACAGGGGTTAGTCTTATATTCCAGGAATCAAAACTGAATTCAAAATGAGGGATCCATTTACTAATCAAATAAAAGTGAATTAGCGTCTGTTTGAAAAATTGCACTATTGCATCTTCTCAGCCACCACTCAAGAGGCATTTTGAACCAATTACTGCATGACGTTATAGGCCCCATTACAGAGCTGGTAAATCCTACTCCAAACTAGTCAGGTCTTTTTTGGGCTGAGAAACAAAGCTTGTATCATCAATGCATTTGCCCCACCATCTCTAATCGTCTGTTTTCCCACATCTGCATCTGATTCTTTGTGACCTGCTCCAGCTCTTTCCTGCCTCCATTATTTAGCTCTTCATCTGTTTCAAATGTACATTTTATTCCTTTTCAGATTTGTTCCCACTAGTTAAAACACAGCTTGGGGTGAGTGAAAAGTTAATTTAGGGGAGTTCAGAAAAGTTGAACATGCCAAGCAATAAGTAATTTTCAAAAGATTTTTCACTTATGTCTGGTCTGAGACTTTACCATTGGAGATCTATAGGTCCATGCTATTATCCTCATCATTAAAATTTTATCTCCATGAAAGTCTTGCTGTATTCCACAGGAAACTTCAGTGTTATGCAGAATACATCAACTTTATAGAAAATCAAAAGACCCCTCAGTCATCTATCTGGTGATGTGTTATAATTGATTGAATTTGGCCTGTACAGTTGTCCAAGGGTCTTCTTAGGATGTCCTCACTCAGTTCTTAAAACTATGATTGCTACCTTCCAGAAAAAGAATTATGAAAATGCAAAATAAGCATTGTAACAGTGAATCTCAGCATAGAGAACACTGGTTTCAGTAACCACAAAGTAACTTCATGTAGTCTCACTCCTTCTAATCAGATTTACCAGGCTGGAGCTGCTAATATATATATAAAAAAATCAGACATAATTTGAGGAATTTAAAGCTGCATTGCCTTGCAATTGCTCAATAATTACATATTCCTCACACAAAGGCAGGAACTAAAGACTATGAAAAGTAGTTGTTACTCCATCTATTTTTAGATTGCTTGAATTTTTACAGCAGACATTGAAAGCACTAACATGTATTTTGTGCACTAGTGCTACTGACTTTCATTGTTTCTCCTGTGCTTTTTAGTCCTTTGGTTGGCAGGGACCCAAGATGATGATCATAGACCATCAGCAAAGGTACAATTTGTCACTGGAAGCAGTGTAAGCGACATGGCTTTTCCATTAGAGGGCATCTTCACCTCCTGCCTATAACGTAAAGGTAATTGAATAATGATGTGATTGTGGAGCAGTGTAGCTTTAATTATGTTGTTACTTATTGGTGGGGAATGGGAATCACAGAGTAGACCAAAGTTGGAAAGAACAGAGCCACAGAGAGATTTGAAAATGGCTACTAGGGGATGAATTTTCCTGGGATTTCACCAGTTGTTTACATAATTTTTCCGGGGTTTCCATGCTACTTCCACTGAAATTATGGAGGACAAGCAGCAGCCCAATAGAAATTCACCCCCTAGGATTTTAATGTTGGTGCACTGGGATATGGAGAACCAGTAAAGATAGGGGTGACAGGAATAGAGGACTTTGTACAGGATAGGACACAGGCAGCAGAGTTATGGATGAATTTGAATTTGCATAGGCTGGAGCTTGGGAGGCCATCAAGGAAAGCATTGGAGAAATCAAGTCATGAGGTGAAAAAGGGATGGATGTGGGTTTCAGCAGAATGGCAATGAGGTAAGAATGTAAGTGAGTGAAGTCCTTGAGATCAAAGTAGTCTTACTGATGAGTAACTCTGGTGTTTGAAATTTAGCTCAGAGTTGAGCAGGACTCAGGGTGTGCACTGTTATTTCAGCCTGGACATCTGAGAAGGAGGCAGGATCAGCTCCAGAGGTGCAAAGCTTTCTAGTGGGAAGTTAATAGAATGGCTGTTGTTGATGTGGAGAAAGTTCTGGCTCCTTCTAGACTTAATGGGGTTGATTTTCATTCAGAAGTCGGGAAGGAGGCGGGACTACAACTTTCGGGGTTGTAGTCCTACCTCCATCGAGATGCGGCCAATCCACGCGATTTTAACTTGATTGACCTTGTTGAGCCCGCACAGCGGACTCAGCAGGCCAGTTAAGGGCCACCCGGCAACAGGTGACGTGACAGATGAAATATCAGTGTTTCACAGCTGTTTGAAGCTGTCAAACACTGACAGTCTTACTTCTAACCTGAGTCCTTCTAGACAGACTCAGTTAGAAATCTCACCGGCACAGAAAGCTGCAGGCTTTTGACAGTTCGCAGCCATTCTGCTTTCTGTGCCAGTTAGATGATGGACTCCCGAAACCTAAAGGAAGGAAGGCTGAAAAGGTAAGTACAGGTAATTTAAACTTCTTTACACACTTTAGACACACCAAACACACTTACCTTTGCACTCATGCACCCATCACTCACCTGGACACTGACATCTCGACCCCTCCAAGTCCTTCAACCCGACGGCCCGACTCCTCTAACTTGGCGTGGTTTGGAGCCGTCGGGAATCCCACACGTCAAGCTTTAAAATAGGGATTAGGCTAAAAACTGCCTGTTAACTATCTGTTAACAGGCAGTTAATTGCCACTAATCCCTTCCCGCCTCGGGTAGGCGGGTCCCAGTGCAGAGCGGGTACCCGCCTCTTTTGAAACTTACACGGAGGTGGGTTGGGGGCAGGATGGTGTCGGGACCCCTGAATTCGGGACTTTAACCCCCTGCACGCCTCCAATCCCGACTCCACGGGTTAATGAAAATCGACCCCAATGTCTCTCAGGCAGTAAGACAGAACAATGGCAATTGTGGAGCCAAAGCTAGTGACAGAGTTGGGTGTCATCAATATACACATGGAAGCTAACCCCAAATTTATAAAAGAAAGACTTGTATATAAATAAACCCCCTACACTGAAGGGATAATTACTAGTCCTAGCCCTTTTCAGGCCACCCCAGATCAGGCGTATTCCCCAGATGTTCACCTTCAACTAAAGTTAGAGATAGCCGAATTCTATAAGATGCTTAATTGGGTCTAAAGGTCCAGGCTATCTCTCTCTAAAGGAAAGGAATGACGTAAAGATGTTACCATCCTCCAGATAGCACTGTTAATAAGTTTAACTAGACTGTAACCTTCCGGATATTATGAGGGTCCGGAAACCCCCCCCCCGAATTCATGAGTTTGATACAGAAATACTACTTGAGGCAATTCTAAAAATATATAGATTTATTTAAGAGCCGACATACAGTTAACAGCTGTTGAGGCAATCGCAACTTTAATAGTTCAAAATACAAATAGCTTACATTTCTTATTCTCAGAGATCCTTATTCTCAAAACCTAACTTCATACATTTTTACATTTCTATTATTCTTAATCCAGAATATCCACCAAAATCAAATTAAAAGTACCTTTTTGATCCCCGAGACTCAAAGAATTAAAAACTTACAGAGCATGCCTCTGAAGTTGTGAATCGCTTGCCCTTCCCAGCGACTTCTGACTTTCCATCTGAAAAGCTCTATTTTTATACCTTTTTTTAGTGGTTTATTCTTTGAAGTTTTCTGCTGATATAAGCTAATTATCTCTAGTCATCTTCTGTTGAATTCTTTCTATTCTTACTGTCAATTTAGCTATTGACTTTCAGACTTCTGTCTCTGTGTTTAGGTGTTTCAAAACTTATCATTAAATGGCTACAATAGATTTATCTCTGATGTCATTCTTATCGAAGGTCTTCCATTCAATTCTTAATATTGGCTTAACTGGTTATAATCAGATGTTGTGACTCCTATGTGTTCCAAGTTCAACACAAAAACAATGTGATTGCTTGGTGCATCTATTGAAGTCATATTTTCAAAGTGCTCTGTAGGTATCATATTTACAACATGTAAATTGAAAACACTTCAACCAGGGTGTTCCATGCATTTCTTAGCTACTTCAATTGGTTGCATGTATATAATCATGTTTCTGTTTCATTTGATGTTACTTTTACAAAGGCACATGGTTTTTTAATATTCTGTGTTCCTGTTCGAAGTGTTTGTTTTTAACACTTTACTTGGGCATTGCTATTGTGTTGGTTCCAAACTGCAGACATTCTGGAAGCTGCAACTTGCTGTTTCAATAGGGCCATTGTCTTAGTATTAACAATCAATTCCCATTTCAAAAGCTTGTGTGGTGTTTACAACTTTTGTGTTAACACCAGTTTATCTCAGAAGTCTGTATTGACACAGCTTGTGTCACCGAGGCTTTCCAGACTTTTAAACCCAGTATGTCAGAAATCTGTTCATAGGATGGTGTATCCCTTGGAATATGGATATTTCCTTTACATCACGACCACCAGTTGTCTCAAAGCACTTTACAGCCAATGAAGTACTTTTGAAGTGTAGTCACTGTTGTAATGTGGGAAACATGGCAGCCAATTTGTGCTCAGCAAGGTCCCACAAACAGCAATGTGATGATGACTAGATAATCTGTTTTTGTTATGTTGGTTGAGGGATAAATATTGGCCAGGACACCGGGGATAACTCCCCTGCTCTTCTTCGAAATAGTGTCATGGGATCTTTTACATCCACCTGAGAGAGCAGATGGGACCTCGGTTTAACGTCTCATCTGAAAGACGGCACCTCCAAATGAATGATATTGCCAAGGGGAAGCAATAAAATGAGGAAGAGGGGGTAGTTGAAGATGGCGCCTGAGGGTATACTACAGGGGCTGGAGCAGAAGTCATTAAAACACTAGCAAAGTGTGATGAGTAGGGATGCAACCAAGGTAGGGCTGTGACCATGAAGGAGAGACAGTTCAGAAGGATGGTGCGATCAACCTTGTTGAAAGCTGTGGAAAGGTGAGGAAGAACAAGGAGGGATAGTGTGCTTTGATAATAGTTACACAGGATGTTGCTGATGACATTGGCCAGGTGGGTCCCAGTTTTTAGGGCAGGGCAGAAACCAGACTAAATGGATTTGAATTAGGATTAGTAGGCGAGGTGGGCACGAAGTTGGAAGCTAATGACGTATTCAAGCACCTTGAGCAGAATTACAAATGGCCAACAATGACATTGAATCTGGGAATTTAATGAGTATTTCAATATCTAGAATTAATAGAAAGGGAAAACAACAGTAGAAATGTTATTCCACAATTCTTTGGAGGGTGTGGTATTTCACACTATTTCTCTGTTGCGATTAAAGTTATTATGTCTTTCAGCCTAATTGTATGTGAATGTTGTTGTGATTGACAGCAAAGGAAAGGAAACAGAAGTAATTGCCTCTGAAATTTACTGTTCCCCACAGAGCTCCAAAGCAAAGTGAATAATAATACACATGGTTTCATTTTTTTCCATTACATCGCATTGCCTTGCTTTGGGAGCTCCACCAGGTTTAACTCAAAAATGGAACCAGAATTTTGGATGGTCAAAATTAGGCTTTTTCATATCTACCCCTTTAAATGCACTGATGCAACTAGGACCCTAAATATTTATATGTTTTAAAGAACATTACAAATATATTGGTAACTATTGACTAGCTGCTAAACACTTGAACTAAAAACATAGTTTTCTGTATTTTTTTAAGTAGACAAGAGAGGCATGAGTTGACCCATAATATTTGTCACCAGGAGATAGTGGATTCACTCTTTTCTGGGCATCTCAGACACTCGAGTGTTGAGGGAATGGAAAGCCTTATGGTTGATGTACATGACTATATTGACTGATGGCACCTGTTTTCTCTACTTGGGTTTGGGTGACCACACCCAGCATTCTAGGAGAACAAGCAATAGCATAGAACTGTTGCTGGGTGGCCAACGGTTTCTATTCAATCTTCGAGAATTGAATAAACCTGCCAATCTCTGGGACCTAGAATCAGAACCAGATTAAGAATTGTCGGGGCCTCGGGCACCAAGAACATTCAGGGCTCCTCGACAACACCCGCCCCACCTCACTGATCCAATAAAACACAAATGTGAACTGTAACAGAAAGTATCAGTATTTATATTGCAACAAATCTGCCAACTCTACCTCGCCCCCTTCTAACAGTATTTTCAAATAGAACACTATTCTGATCCAGCAGTTGTTTGCACATTATGGGGAGTTTTACCAGGGGGCCAAGTGAGAACATACGGCCAAAATGGCTGCTGTGACTTGTACAGTGAGCAGTGACAATCACAGAGGATCCCTTCAGATCTGGATCCAGCACTTCACACATCTCTGTGATGATTTGCCTGTTGAGCTTAAACGTCCTCATACACTACAGCTCTGATAAAGCCAAGAAAATCATTTGAGATGTACAACCTTTCGCATAGTTAATGCTTTCTCCTCATTGTCCTCTTCCAGTTTGCCTGCACCACCCAGTCTTCCTGCTCCTTTTCATTGACAATACAATGACTAATGCAGCCAGGTTATGTGGCATTTTCCATACAGTGGCCCTAAAATTCCGTAGGTGTTCTACCACTATTCCTGCCATAACTCTTGTGGGAGACTGACGGAGCCCCCACAGGAACAGCATAAATGGCTGAACATGGGTATTAACACTTTCCTGGAAGTTTTGTCGGAGTTACCAGTCAAAACCCTGTGGAATTTTCACAGAATCACAGAATCTACAGTGCAGATAGAGGCCATTTCGGCCCATCGAGCCTGCACCGACACATATCCCACCCTATCCCGTAACCCCACGTATTTAATCCCCCCTAACACTAAGGGTCAATTTATCATAGCCAAATCAACCTAACCCGCACATCTTTGGACTGTGGGAGGAAACCGGAGCACCCGGAGGAAACCCACGCAAACACGGGGAGAATGTGCAAACTCCACACAGACAGTCACCCGAGGCCGGATTTGAACCCGGGTCCCTGGCGCTGTGAGGCAACAGTGCTAACCACTATGCCACCGTGCCCCCCAATGTCTCATTTTGATCAGCTTGGCAGTGCTATTGAAACTTAGTCCAATTCTGAAATACACTGCTGATAGTAGCTGATTCATTTCTACTGGGTCTTGGCTCTCGGTGAGTTTTTACAAATGTTCGGTGGTTTGTTACCTTATTTGAAGTCGCTGAAGTGTCCAGCGAGTGGTGGTGCAGTTTACTTCAAGGCTTCTGCTCAGACCAGTTGCTCCCAGATGTGGGTGCCGTAGTTTGTATCCACCCTGTCCTGCAAGAGAGAGGAAAGTGTGTTAGTGAGTGTGGTGCAATGTGTTTGGGTGATGTGCCTGTCATGGTTGAATAGCTGGCAGTGTGTGCAAGATGTAAGATGTGGGTATGAGGCTTGCAGCAGTGTTAAGTGTCTGAAGGTGAGGCAAAGCTATGAATGGTAATAATTGGGGGTAATATACTGGCATGGGTGGAAGATTGGCTATCTAACAGAAAACAAAGAGTTGGGATAAATGGTTCGTTCTCGGGCTGGCAATCAGTAACTAGTGGTGTTCCGCAGGGGTCAGTGCTGGGACCCCAACTCTTTACAATCTATATTAACGATTTGGAGGAAGGGACCGAGTGCAACATATCCAAGTTTGCCGACAATACAAAGATGGGAGGGAAAGCAGTGAGTGAGGAGGACATAAAAAACCTGCAAAAGGACATAGACAGGCTAAGTGAGTGGGCAGAGATTTGGCAGATGCAATATAATGTTGGAAAGTGTGAGGTTATGCACTTTGGCAGAAAAAATCAAAGAGCAAGTTATTATCTAAATGGAGAGAAACTGCAAAGTGCTACAGTACAAAGGGATCTGGGGGTCCTGGTGCATGAAACACAAAAAGTTAGTATGCAGGTGCAGCAGGTGATCAGGAAGGCCAATGGAATCTTGGCTTTTATTGCAAGGGGGATGGAGTATAAAAACAGGGAAGTCTTGCTGCAGTTATACAGGGTATTGGTGAGGCCACACCTGGAATACTGCGTGCAGTTTTGGTTTCCATATTTAAGAAAAGATATACTTGCTCTCGAGGCGGTTCAGAGAAGGTTCTCTCGGTTGATTCCAGAGATGAGGGGGTTGACGTATGAGGAAAGGTTGAGTAGGTTGGGACTCTACTCATTGGAGTTCAGAAGAATGAGAGGCGATCTTATCGAAACATATAAGATTGCGAGGGGGCTTGATCGGGTGGATGCGGTGAGGATGTTTCCACTGATGGGTGAGATTAGAACTAGGGGGCATAATCTTAGAATAAGGGGCTGCCCTTTCAAAACTGAGATGAGGAGAAACTTCTTCACTCAGAGGGTAGTAAATCTATGGAATTTGCTACCCCAGAGAGCTGTGGAAGCTGCGACATTAAATAAATTTTAAATGGAGATAGATATTTTCCTAGCAGATAAGGGAATTAGGGGTTACGGGGAGAGGGCAGGGAAGTGGACGTGAGTCTAGATTCAGATCAGCCATGATCCTATTGAATGGCGGAGCAGGCCCGAGGGGCCGTATAGCCTACTCCTGCTCCTATTTCTTATGTTCTTATGTTCTTAATGTGAGGTGTGAGTCATGATTGATAGAGATTGTTGGTAAGTGAGTGAAGCGGGGCAAGGGGAGGTGAATTGAGCAGTATCTGAGCCGCATGGTTCAGTTGTAAGGATACGGCATTTGAAGATGAATTCACTGACTATGACCACTCGTGTGAGGTCATTAAACTTATTGCGGCACTGCATCCAGGTCCTCGGGGATACACTGCTGGCACTGACCGTGACGACTATCTGCTCCCATTACCTTCTCACAGTTTGTCTGGAGGGCCTCCTGGCCCCCTGCGCATACAGGACATCCTTCCTTCTGTCCATCTCCTGCACCAGGAGTGCTGCATCAGAAAATCTGGGAGCCGTCTCTCTGCCATGTTGTACCATCTTCGCTCTTCCTGTAGGCCACACACTCCTACAATGACTTTCAGTACCTGCTGTAGTCAGAATGCACCTCCTGGCTTTAAGGAGTACAGGCTAGCTTTAATTGGTGCTAGCATCGCACAAACTTGGGCCCCCTGCTGAGGTGTGCAGCCACTCAGCAGCGCGTTCAGCACTGGGCTGCATGCCACAATCATTGTAATTAGCAGGCAGCACAAAGTCTGCGTGCTGCCTGCATTACTTTGAACAGGCGTGGGCTGATCGCACCTCCTGATCCCTGTGTCCGTTTTCGGGGGCAAATGCATTTTTAGCCGTTAGATTGCTAGAAAAACTGAACAGCTGTTATGCAGTCTGCACCTGGTTGAAGACAATTGTCTCGGTTATGGCGAGTTCTTCATTCTCAGAAACTGCTGTATGTGATGTTCTGGTTCCGGATGTCTGACTGGGTCACAATACTTCTTGTCACCTTTCTGTTGCTGTGACTGAAACACAAGCAACTGAATGATCTGCTGTGTGGGCTATTGCAGCGATTAATGGATTGACATATTTGGATATAAAAGCTTGGTGTAAGGGGATCTGGTACTTGTTGAAATTTGCAAGCAGCATAAGAGTTGAAAATATCTGATAGCTGGTTCAGCACAAATATCACATGGCTTCTGACCACAAGACTGTCCAAATCCCTCCAGAGCTCTTCACACAAGTTGGTTATTGACTGCTTATCCAGACAACATCTGTCAAGACTTTTTCCACTGACTAATTCAAGGAATGTCACTCTGGAATTATATATCCTTCCATCAAAGTAACCATGCTCCCAATTATCGTGTAAGCTTTCTGGAGAATAACTGCATTGTGACTACTTTAAAAGAAAATGCTGGTTTCTTAATTACTGACTAATAAATATCTCGTCGAATTGTTTAGAAAAGTTTGTAAGACAATTTCTTGCCATTTTATCAGAAATGTTTTAAAATGACCTATAGCTGGGATTTGTACTTAATTTACCACAAACGCCTTGCAACTTAGAAAAGAAAATGCAGCAGTTTTTTAACGTTAACATAGACCGTAGAAAATTTACAAAGTAACTAATTGAATATACATCATAGCCCAGAATTCTCCATCATCATCCCTGGGTATGTCCTGTCCCACTGGCAGGATAGACCCACCAGAGCTGGTAGCACAGTGGTATACAGTCAGGTAGGAATAGAAACATAGAAACATAGAAGATAGGAGCAGGAGTAAGCCATTCGGCCCTTCGAGCCTGCTCCGCCATTCAATGAGATCATGGCTGATCATCCAAATTCAGTACCCTGTCCCTGCTTTCTCCCCATATCCCTTGATCCCTTTAGCCTTAAGAAATATATCTGTAATGTATATACCTTTAAGGGGGGAACTATGTTTTATAGCTCATGTATACTGCAGTACCGGCAGTGACCACACCTGTATATAGCACTGAGTAGTAATCTGTACAGATCAGTTGCAGTGTGAGCCATGTTGAGTAAACACCTGTTGTACCGTTCTTGGGAGTCTGTGTCTTATTATACACAGACGCAACATTGGCGACAAGGCAGGTTCGAACCTATCTGCAACTCTGCATCACCTCCCGGGGATTCGTTCCTGGAGAGCAGTGGATTGGAGGTCAAGGCCAGAGACTCGGGCGTCAACCACGGGCAACCGCCCAGTCATCCAGCAGCGACTCGAGAATTGCGGGGGAGGCTGTCGAGAGCCAGGCTTGGCTTTCCAGTCGAGGTGGTCCAGCGAAACGGGCTGGCAACAGGTAGTGCGCAGACCCTTCCTGGACAGCAGCGGGCTAGAGCCCGACCGAGCGGCACAGCAAAGGGCCGAGCAGCATCGACGGGTGAGAGAGAGGGAGGGCAGAGCGCACAGGGCGCAGCCGGTGTTCAGGGGCCGAGCAGCGTCGGAGAGAGGGAGAGAGAGATGCGCAGGAACCCGTGAGGCGCCGCCATTGCCAGGAGGACCGCCGAGAGCGGCATTGGCAGCAGCGCAGGAGAAGCGCGCAAAACCTACAGGGCGCCGCCATTGCCACGAGAACCGCCGGGAGCAGCGTTGGCAGCAGCGGGGGAGGAAGGAAAGCGCGGGAGACGCCATTTTAAGCCATTGGGAGACGCCATTTTAAACCACACCCAAAATGCCGAAGAGTGGCAGTATCACCACATTTGACAATGAAGTCGAAGATTGGACTACATATGTTGAACGAATAGAGGTGTACTGCAAGGCAAATCAGGTGTCAGATGACAAGAAAGCGTCGGTATTGTTAAATTTAATGGGTGCAAATATGTATGGTTTATTACGAAATCTAGTAACCCCCAACAAAGCCAATGGAAAAGAGTTTTGAAGACATAGTAACGATACTAAAGGAACATTTAAACCCCACACCGCTGCTGATAGCAGAAAGATTCAAGTTTCACAAACGGAACCAGCATAAGGATGAAAGCAATGCTGATTATTTAACAGAACTGCGCAAACTATTGAAACACTGCCAGTTTAGAGCGGGACTGGCAGACACCTTAAGGGACAAGTTTGTGTGTGGGCTTCAAAGTGAAGGAACCCAGAAACGGCTTTTATCTGAAAAGGACCTTACGCTGGCAAAGGCTTTCAGCATTGCGGTATCATATGAAGCAGCAGCACGGGGCGCTGCAGAGATACAACAGAGACCACAAGAATATGGCACAAACGAAATGTCATATGGAACAGAGAAGTGCTATCGCTGCGGCAGAACAACACATGACCAGAATGATTGCTGGTTCAAAGACAAAGTGTGCAGACAGTGTGGAAAAGTAGGACACATAGCACGAGTCTGCAGGTCGGGAAAGAAAACCAGCAATAAGAAACCTACCAAAGGAAAGTACAAGAAGGTACATAAGATGACGGAGAATAGTTCAGACGAACAAAAGAGTGATAACGACTCCGAAAGCAGGGAACTGAGTTGTCTGAAACTACATAATGTGATCACAACGGAGGATCACCGAACCAGTTGGGTCACTCTCAAGTTAGCAGGAGTCCAGGTAAAGATGGAATTGGACACAGGATCAGCCCTAACAGTCATAAACCGACGGGACTATGAGCGTCTATTCTCACACATACCCTTGAGAGACACAAAAATTATTTTGAAGACGTACACGGGGCAAAAAGTCTACCCCAAAGGAAAAATAAGGGTGACCGTTATATATAACGGTAAGGAAACACCAAAACTAGACCTGTATGTATTGCAAGATGGAGGACCGCCATTACTGGGACGTGAATGGATCCGGAAAATACAACTGGATTGGCATTCCATACAGGCACTGACTGTGGCTGACAAAAAGGATGACGACGTCACACCTGGGCGACTGTCAAAGATCCTAACTGACGCGAAAGAAGTGTTCCAGCAAGGACTCGGAACACTAAAAGGCATGACAGCGACGATTAAAATTGAAGAAAACGCAAGCCCAAAATTTTTTAAGTCCAGACCGGTACCTTATGCGATCCGCCCAGCCATCGAAGCAGAGCTGGAGAGTCTGGAACATTCAGGTGTACTGTCCAAGGTAGACTGGAGCGAGTGGGCTACACCCATCGTCCCTGTGATGAAAAAGTCATTGAGCAGCACGCCTGGGGAACCAAGGAAGGTTCACATCTGTGGGGACTTTAAGGTAACAGTGAACCCAGTCCTTTGCACCGTACAATATCCACTTCCGCGGATTGAAGATATTTTCGCCTCGCTATCTGGAGGGAAACGCTTCACTAAGATTGATCTGGCCTAGGCGTATCTGCAAATGGAGGTAGAAGAAGCATCAAAAAAATACCTCACAATCAACACGCATAAAGGTCTCTACCAATACAACCGGCTGGTATTCGGGGTAGCATCAGCTCTGGCTATTTGGCAGAGGGCAATGGAACAAATCCTGCAAGGGATCCCAGGGACCCAGTGTTATTTGGACGACATCCTGGTCACGGGCGAAAATGACAGTGATCACCTTGCCAACCTGGAGCAGGTGCTCACTAGATTGCAGGAATATGGGCTCCGAGCTAACCGCCCCAAATGCGAGTTTTTTAGAAACCAGATTTCGTATTGTGGCCACGTTATCGATAAAGAGGGGTTACATAAGTCCCCAGAGAAGATTGAGGCAGTAGTCAAGGCTCCAGCACCGGAAAATGTGTCACAACTGAGGTCGTTCCTCGGGCTGGTAAACTACTACCATAAGTTCTTGCCAAATTTGTCTACAATACTACACCCACTGAACACCCTACTGCAAACTGGGGTGCCGTGGAAGTAGAGTGATGAATGTAGACGAGCTTTCCAGAAGAGCAAAACACTAATCACATCGAAAGAGGTATTGGCCCATTACAACCCGGCATTACCAATTCGGTTGGCATGTGATGCGTCACCCTACGGCATTGGAGCGGTGCTGTCGCACAAATTCTCGGACGGCTCAGAGAGGCCAATAGCCTTTGCATCACGATCACTAACCTCAGCCGAGCGTAACTACGCCCAGATTGACAGGGAGGCCATCAGCCTAGTGTGGGGAGTGAAAAAGTTCAATCATTATCTGCACGGGCAGAAATTCACCTTGCTGACTGATCACCAGCCTCTTGTCTCCATTTTTAATCCGAAGAAGGGCGTTCTGGTGATGACTGCGCAACGACTACAAAGATGGTCACTTTTTCTAGGGGCGCACCACTATGAGATTGAATATAAGGGCACGAAACAGCATGGAAATGCTGATGGGCTATCACGCCTGCCACTGCCTACTGTGGAGGTAGCACCAGCAGTGGATCCTGTCGAAATATTCCATTCGACTACAGTTGAATACCTACCAGTAACTAACGCTTGTATCGAAAAGGAAACCAGAAATGACCGGACACTGTCTCGGGTATATGATTTGACGGTGAAGGGATGGGCAGCACATGGCGACTCACTGTTGCCAGCATTCTCGACAAGGAGAGAACAGCTGTCAGTGTGCCGGGGGACCTTGATGTGTGGATCCCGAGTGGTAATTCCACCCAAGTTAAGGGATAGAGTGCTCAATGAGCTTCATGAGGGTCATCTGGGAGGGGTAAAAATGAAAAGCCTAGCCAGGGCTTATGTGTGGTGGCCGGGAATCGATAAACAAATCAAGGACCTGACCAAGAGCTGCTCAGGATGCCAGAAAGTCCAAAATGCACCACCACAGACCCCTCTACACCCATGGGAGTGGCCCTCATCTCCATGGCAACGGGTGCATATTGATTTTGCTGGTCCATTCATGGACTCAATGTTTTTAATAGCCGTGGATGCGCACTCGAAATGGCCTGAGGTCATCAAAATGTCCTCCACCACCACGGAGAAAACTATTGCAGTCCTACGGACCATTTTTGCCAGGAATGGCTTGCCAGAACAGATTTGCTCCGACAACGGACCACAGTTTGTGTCCGAAGAGTTCCGGAGGTTCTTGAAAAAGAATGGGGTAAGGCTTTACACATCCACCCCGTATCATCCAGCCACAAATGGATTGGCTGAGAGGTTCGTACAAACCTTTAAGAAGGCAATAAAGGCTATGTACAATGACAACATTCCGCTGCAGCACAAGGTGGACAATTTCCTGTTCGCCTACCGGAATGCGACACATGCAGTCACCAACCAGGCCCCAGCCATGATGTTCTTTAACCGAAGGTTAAGATCTCGCCTGGATTTGCTCAGACCAAATGTACGAAGAGATGCTGAGAGTAAGCAATTCCAGCACTTCCATGAGAAGCCAACAAGGAGCTTCAATGTAGGGCAACCAGTCTTGGCCCGCGACTACCGAACAGAAAAATGGCAGCCAGGAACGATATGCACACGGCAGGGCCCACTAATGTACACAGTGGACGTTGGGGAGAGCATCGTGAGACGCCATGCTGACCAGATCGTAGAGTCACAGGAACAAGTCAACCCCATGCCTCGCCCATACGTACCTGGTGATGAACCCGACATACAGGTCGCATCTACCCCAGAAACAGTAGCATCGGAAGCTGATGAACTAACCGACGACAGGGGGCCAGAATCGCCTCCGCACCAAGAGCAAGACACTCGGGAAAGGCGCTATCCAGAAAGGATCAGGAAGCCTCCCCAAAGACTGAATATATAAATAGACTATTTTCAGCTAATGTTGCATGTTAAAAGTGTTAATTGTAATTAGTTTGATATTTAATTGTTAAATGAGTGTTATGGTACTGTTAATCTAAAAGGGGAGGAATTGTAATATACCTTTTAAGGGGGGAACTATGTTTTACAGCTCATGTATACTGCAGTACCGGCAGTGACCACACCTGTATATAGCACTGAGTAGTAATCTGTACAGATCAGTTGCAGTGTGAGCCACGTTGAGTAAACACCTGTTGTACCGTTCTCCGCAGTCTGTGTCTTATTATACACGTACGCAACAATATCCAACTCCTTCTTGAGTATATTTAATGAACTGGCCTCCACCGCCCTCTGTGGCAGAGAATTCCACAGGTTCACCACTCTCTGGGTGAAGAAATTCCTCCTCATTTCAGTCCTAAATGGCTTACCCCTTATCCTTATACTATGACCCCTGGTACGATGGCCCTGAGAGTCTTCAACATTGACTCTGGACTCCATGAAGTCTCATTGCTTCAGGTCAAACATAAGTAAGGAAACCTCTTGCTGATTATCACCTATTGCCCTCCTTCAACTGATGAATCAGTATTCCTATGTTGAACATCACATGGAGGAAGCATTGAGGGTAGCAAGGCCACAGAATATACTCTGGGTGGTGGATTTCAATGTCCATCATCAAGCGTGGCTTGGTAGTACCACCACTGACCAAACTGTCCAAGTCCTGAAGAACATAATTGCCAGACTGAGCTTGTGACAGGTGGTGCGAGAACCAACATGAGGGAATAACCTCTGCCCCTATCTTTTTTTCCATTTTTTTTTCTGTCACTCACATGGCAGCTGTCTTTTATTCTGCCAGTGCCATTCACACTTCATCTAGAGCCATCTTTTGTTTCTTAACTTGTCCCATTACCATCTCCTTTTGCCTTGCACCATCATTCCTTTTGTCTCTTAAACTCTCCTGCCTTCCATCCTATCACAGACCTTCCCTTTTGTTCTTTCCTCCCCTCCCCCCTTTCCCTACCCTTGCTCTTGCTTAAAAACCTGTTCCATCTCCAGCTTTTTCCAGTTCTGACGAAGGGTCATCGACCTGAAACATTAACCCTGTTTCCCTCTCCACAGATGCTGCCTGACCTGCTGAGTATTTCCAGCATTTTCTGTTTTTATTTGAGGGAATAACCTACTTGGCCTCGTCCTCACCAATCTACCTGCTGCAGATGCGTCTGTTTATGACAATATTGGTGGGAGTAATCACCGTACAGTTCATGTAGTGACCAGGTCTCGCCTTCACACTGAGGAAACTCTCCATCATGTTGTGCCAATTCGAGTCATTCTACGTGACTGAGTGTACTGGACATATCTAAGGCTATGGGCCCCAATAGAAACATAGAAACATAGAAGATAGGAGCAGGAGTAGGCCATTCGGCCCTTCGAGCCTGCTCCGCCATTCAATGAGATCATGGCTGATCATCCAATAACAACCTGGCTGTTAGACCTGTGCTTCATAGCTATCTGCACCCCTAGCCAAGCTGTTCCATACAGCTACAACACTGGCATCTACCTGACAATGGGATAAACTGTTCAAGTATATCCTGTCTGCAAAAAGCAGGACTAATCAAACCTGGCCAATTACAACTTCATCAGCCCTCTCCAAATCATCAATAAAACTATGGAAGATGTCATCAACAGTGCTATCAAGCGGCACTTACTCATCAAATATTAACCTGCTCACTGATGCTCAGTTTGTGTTTCACCAGGAGCTTTTGGTTCTAGACCTCATTATAGCCTTGGTTCAACATGGACACAAGAGCTGAATTGCAGAGGTGATGTGTGAATGACTGCCCTTGACATGAAGGCAACATTTGACCGAGTGCAGCACAAAGGAGCACTAGTAAAACTGAAGTCAAAGGGTATCAGAGGCCAATCATCTCAGCGCTAGCACATTGGTGCAGGAGTTCCTCAGGGTAGCATTCTCGGCCCAACTATCTTCAGTTACTCCATCAATGACTTTCACTCCATCATAAAGTCAGATGTGGGGCTGTTTACTGATGATTGCACAATGTTCAACTCCACTCATAATTCCTCTTATAATGAAGCAGTCTATGCCCGCATGCAGCAAGACCTGGACAATGTCCAGGCTTTGGCTAAGACTTGCAAGTAACATTCGCGCCACACAATTGCCAGGCAATGACCATCTCCAATAAGATAGAGCCTAACCACCTCCCCCTGACATTCAGTGACATTACTATCGCCGAGGCCCCCATCAACATCCTAGGGGTCAGCAATGACAAGAAACTCAACTGGACCAGCCACATAAATGCCAAGGCTTCTAAAGCAGGTCAAAGGCTCTGTATTCTGTGGTGCGTCATTCACCTTATGACTCCCCAAAGCCAATCCACTACCTACAAAACACAAGTCAGGAGTGTGATGGAATAATCTTGCCTTGCTTGGGTGGGTGCAGCTGCAGCAGCACTTAAGAATCTGGACACCATCCAGGACAAAGCAGTCCACTTGATCGACACATATTTCATTCGTCGAAATGCCCACCCTCTCCACCACTGGCATACCGTTATATTTTTCTACATTAGAGGTGCTATATCAATGCAAGTTGTGGTTGTTGAAGACAGTGGAATCTTTATTCACAGCCCAAATGAGAGAAAAGTCAGATGATACAAAAGAGGTTATTGGAAAGAAACATAGAAACATAGAAGATAGGAGCAGGAGTAGGCCATTCGGCTCCTCGAGCCTGCTCCGCCATTCAATGCGATCATGACTGATCATCCAAATTCAGTACCCGGGCTTTCTCCCCATACCCCTTGATCCCGTTAGCCTTAAGAAATATATCCAACTCCTTCTTGAATATATTTAAATAACTGGCCTCCACCGCCTTCTGTGGCAGAGAGTTCCACAGGTTCACCACTCTCTGGGTGAAGAAATTCCTCCTCATTTCTGTCCTAAATGGCCTACCCTTTATCCTTAGACTGCGTCCCCTGGTTCTGGACTCCCCGACCATTGGGAACATCCTTCCTGCATCTAGTCTGTCCTGTCCTGTCAGAATTTTATAAGTTTCAATGAGGTCACCTCTCATTCTTCTAAACTCCAGCGAGTACAAGTCCAATCGACCCAATCTCTCCTCATATGTCATTCCTGCCATCCCAGGTATCAGTCTGGTGAATCTTCGCTGAACTCCTTCCATGGCAAGAACATCCTTCCTCAGATAAGGTGACCAAAACTGCACACAATACTCAAGCTGTGGTCTCACCAAGGCCCTGTACAACTGCAGCAAGACATCCTTGTTCTTGTACTCAAACCCTCTCGCTACGAAGGCCAACATACCATTTGCCTTCTTAACCGCCTGCTGCACCTGCATGCTTACCTTCAGCGACTTATGCACAAGGACACCCAGTTCTCGTTGCACTTCCCCTTCTCCCAATCTATTGCCATTTAGATAATAATCTACCTTCCTGTTTTTGCCACCAAAGTGGATAACCTCACATTTATCCACGTTATATTGCATCTGCCATGTTTCTGCCCAATCTCCCAACATGTCCAAATCATCCTGGAGTTTCTCAGCATCCTCCTCACAGCACACGCGTCCACCCAGCTTTGTGTCGTCTGCAAATTTGGAGATATTGGCCTAGAAATTCGGTGGGCTGCGCCACCAGTTAGCGCCCAAAGAGGGCACTTAGTGGGGTTAGCGCCACTGGCCACGCCTCCTGCAAAATTTAGCGGGGCGCTAATGGTGGCGTTAGCCGGTAGCGCTGCACCACCACCGATGATGTCATCGGTGTGCGCAGCGCCCCACTACCGCCCCGATCGCCAAATTTGGTAGTGCCCCCCTGCTGTAATGCCGGTCGCAATTTGCGACTGGTTCAGGGGGGCCTACCTGCAGCGGTAGAGGTGCTGAGGTGCAGGGCGGCCATTTTTTTTGCTGGCCGCCTACCGGCACCTCTCCGCACCGCCGCCCCTGGCCTCCTGAGCCCCCGCCCCCGCGGTGTGCTGGCTTTGTCCCAAGAGCCCGGCACTTCTCCTCGATGCCGGGCTCTTTTGCCGGCACTCGCGATCTCAGATCGCGCTGCAGCAGGCCCCTCCCCTTTAAGAAGGGGAGGAAGGCCTGCAGTACCGCTGTGCCGCAGCATGTGGCGCTGCGGCATGTTGCGCTGCGATTTTCAGTTGCAGCGCCCCAAGACGGATGCGGGGCGCCTCGAGTAGCGCCGCGCTTCCGTTTGGGCTGGTCAAACTGAATTTCTGGCGGGCGCTCGCGACTCCTTCCGGGGCGGCACTTCCGGCGCACTGGCGAGACTGGCGCCCCGAACGTGGCGCCACCGAATTTCTAGGCCATTATATCTAGTTCCCTTGTCTAGATCATTTATATATATTGTGAATAGCTGGGGTCTAAGGACCGATCCCTGCGGTACCCCACTAGTCACTGCCCGCCATTCGGAAAAAGACCCGTTTATTCCAACTCTTTGCTTTCTGTCTGCCAACCAGTTCTCTATCCAAGTCAATACCTTGCCCCCAATCCCATGTGCCTTAACTTTACACGCTAATCTCTTATGCGGGACCTTATCGAAGGACTTCTGAAAGTCCAGATATACCACATCCACTGGTTCTCCCTTATCTATTTTACCAGCTACATCCTCAAAATATTCCAGTAGATTAGTCAAGCACGATTTTCCTTTTGTGAATCCATGTTGACTTTGTCCGATCCTGTGACTGTTTTCCAAGTGCTCTGCTATTACATCTTTTATAATGGACTCTAGCATTTTCCCCACTACCGATGTCAGGCTTACCGGTCTGTAATTCCCCGTTTTCTCTCTACCACCTTTTTTGAATAGTGGGGTAACATTAGCTACCCTCCAATCCATGGGTACTGTTCCAGATTCCATCGAATGTTGGAAGATGATCAGCAATGCATCTACTATTTCTAGGGCCACTTCCTTAAGTACCCTAGGATGTAGATTATCAGGCCCTGGGGATTTATCGGCCTTCAGCCCCATCAATTTCCCTAACACCATTTCCCTACAAATACTGATTTCTTTCAGTTCCACCCTTTCATCAGACCCTATGTTCCCCGACATCTCTGGGAGGTTATTTGTGTCCTCCTTTGTGAAGACAGAACTAAAATATGTATTTAGTTGGTCTGCCATTTCTTTGTTCCCCATTATAAATTCCCCTGATTCTGACTGCAAGGGACCTACGCTTGACTTCACCAATCTTTTTCTCTTCACATATCTATAAAAGCTTTTACAGTCAGTTTTTATGTTCCCTGAAAGCTTACTCTCATATTCTATTTTCCCCTTCTTAATTAATCCCTTTGTCCTCCTTTGTTGAATCCTAAACTGCTCCCAATCCTCAGGATTATTGCTTTTTCTGGCCAATTTATATGTCGTCTCCTTGGATCTTATGCTATCCCTAATTTCCCTTGTAAGCCACGGTTGAGTCACCTTTTTTGTTTTATTTTTATACCAAACTGGGATGAACAAATTCTGTAGTTCATCCATGCGGTCTTTGAATGTTTGCCATTGCCTATCCACCATCAACCCTTTGAGTGACATTCCCCAATCAATCCTACCCAACTCGTACCTCAGACCATCGTAGTTTCCTTTATTTAAACTTAGGACCCTAGTCTCTGAGTCAACTACTTCATTCTCCATCTTAATGAAGAATTCGATCATATTATGATTGCTCCAGCCCAAGGGGCCTCGTACAACAAGATTGCTAATTAATCCTTTCTCGTTACATAATACCCAGTCTAAGATGGCCTGATCTCTGGTTGGTTCCTCAACATATTGGTCCAGGAAACCATCCCGTAAACACTCCAGGAATTCCTCCTCCACAGTATTGTTACTAATTTGGTTAGCCCAATCTATATGTAGATTAAAGTCACCCATGATGACTGCTGTGCCCTTATTGCACGCTTCTTTAATTTCCCTTTTAATGCCATCCCCAACCTCCGCCTTACTGTTTGGAGATCTATATACCACTCCCACTAATGTTTTCTGCCCCTTGGTATTTCTCAATTCTACCCATACAGATTCCACATCATCAGAGCTAATGTCCTTCCTTACAATTGTGTTAATTCCTTCTTTAACCAGTAATGCTACCCCACCTCCCTTTCCTTTTTGCCTATCTTTCCTGAATATCGAATACCCCTGGATGTTGAGTTCCCAGCCTTGGCCATCCTTGAGCCACGTTTCCGTAATCCCAACCAAATCATATTCGTTTACCTCTATTTGCGCAGCCAATTCATCCACCTTATTACGAATGCTCCTCGCATTAAGACACAAAGCCTTCAGGCTTGTTTTTTAATGCTCTTAGACCTATTAGAATTATTATTTACTGTGGCCACGTTTGATTTAAACCGTTGATTTCTCTGACTGCCACTTTTGTTTTTCTCCTTCCTATCTTTTGCTTTTATCCTTGTTTCCCTTTCCTCTGTCTCCCTGCTCAGGTTCCCAACCCCCTGCCATTTTAGTTTAAACCCTCCCCCAGAGCACTAGCAAACACTCCCCCTAGGACATCGGTCCCGGCCCTACCCAGGTGCAAACCGTCCGGTTTGAACTGGTCCCACCTCCCCCAGAACCGGTTCCAATGTCCCAGGAATTTGAATCCCTCCCCGTTGTACCATTCCTCTAGCCACGTATTCAACTGAAATATCCTTCTATTTCTACTCTGACTAGCACGTGGCACTGGTAGCAATCCTGAGATTACTACCTTTGAGGTCCTATTTTTTAATTTACCTCCTAACTCCCTATATTCAGCTTTTAGGACCTCATCCCAGTTTTTACCTATATCGTTGGTACCTATATGCACCACGACAACTGGCTGTTCACCCTCCCCTTCCAAGATGTTCTGCAGCCGCTCTGAGACATCCTTGACCCT
The DNA here is from genome assembly GCF_052327205.1 of Somniosus microcephalus. NCBI lineage: Eukaryota > Metazoa > Chordata > Chondrichthyes > Squaliformes > Somniosidae > Somniosus > Somniosus microcephalus. Next base: position 184,457,685 of record NC_140997.1, on the reverse strand, counting down.
TGCACCAGGGAGGCAACACACCATCGTGGAGTCTCGTTTGCGGCTGCAGAAATGCCTATCTATTCCCCTTACAATAGAATCCCCTATTACTATAGCTCTACTCCTCTTTTTCCTCCCGTCCTGTGCAGCAGAGCCACCCCTGGTGCCTGGAAGTTGGCTGCTGCTGCTTTCCTCTGATAAGCCATCCCCCCCAACAGTACTCAAAATGGTGTATCTGTTTGAGAGGGGGATGTCCACAGGGGACCCCTGCACTACCTGCCTGCGCCTAGTACTCTGCCTGTTGGTCACCCCTTCCCTTTCTGCCTGTCCAACCTCTAGCTGCGGTGTGTCCAACTCCGTAAACGTGGTTTTAGGAAGATGCCTCCTGATCTTGCCAAGAAAAACAAGTAACAGCTTCTCTAATAAAATTACTCTTTTAAAGTTACTTATCCAAATAAAAATGATCTGGTCCAGCCTGTATCTTTAGGCAAAAGGTATAGTAATAGACATCAGGTGTAGCATTGGAATTATGATTAAATTTTACAGAGTTCCTGATAAAATAATAGCTGCTTGTTTACTAGATGTATCTGATGAAGATACAAACTTGTGGCCCATTCCCTACTCAGAATCAGCCTACTGGTTTTGATTTTGCTAGAGCCTGAAAAATCACCCCATCAAATAGGAACACCATCCATACAGATAACAACATCTTTAACTAGGATTCTGGTATGTCACTGGTGAGTGTTCTCAGTTCAATGGGAACATTAAACCAAATGGAATTCATGAAAACAGTGTGTAGAATCCATCAGGCCAAATGGCTAATTCATTTCTCAGGAACTGGTAGCTCGCTGGAAGCCCTTCAGAAAAAAAAGTAGAAGGGATACATTTCTGTATACCTTGAACTGTTCTTGTTTTGATGGCATATTGGTTCAGTGGGTCAAATCCATTTACAGAAACTCCTGTGACATCTACTACTATCTGCACCCTTCTCTGTGGATCTAAAGACAAGGCAGGGTTACCCATTATTTTTACTCCTGTTTGTCTTGAATATTGCATGGGAAGAGCCTGAAGCATGAGCACTGACCACAGGTTTAACAGAACACAGAGTGCCTCTTTAAGCAGATAGAGATCATGGAAAATTCACAAGCAGGAACATCAATTGTTCTAAGATTAATGGAAACATTTGTCTCCATATAAGGTAAACTGACTGCAGTCAGATAACATGAGTCTTAATGTACAAAACAGCAAATGAACAAAAACCTGTCATGATTTTATACACATGATCTGTTTATCCTGTGTAGCTGATATAAATAAAACTTTGCCAACTTTGCTCAAACCAGCTACATTTTAAGAATGTTTCCAATAGCTACTTTTATGTATTTTTCTTTACAAAATTGAGCAAAATAATCCCAGACGTTGACCTCACTGCTTTTTATGACCAGAATTAAAGTTTAATACGATACAATCTGGTCAAATAATCAAGTCTCCATGCAGGTTTACCACTTGTGAACCTGGGGGTTCAGCTAATATGGTGTTGCAACAATCCTCTGGTATCTGACTGTCCAGCATTGACCCACAGGTGGAATATTACACTGATCAGATGTAACACACAGATTTTTAAAAGTGTTTATATACCATCTGCTATGCTGTTTCTCATCTGTATGATCAGCAGTCAACCCAACAAGCAGTAGTCATCTTCCGTGGAATTTACATGCAAATTATGAAAACTAGTGCCTCATAAATATTGTGCACCAATTATAACCTTATATAGAATAAAAGATAACCAGGGTGAACATCAGACTAATATAAGGTCAATACCAGCCTTGTATCCAATGTCACCCATGAACTCCATACATGTTTATAAATAGAAAAAGTAGGCCATTGAGAGTAGTTTGTGCAGTCACTTCCCATCAATCACTTCAAGCTGGACGAACACCTCAATATCCTGGCCTTGATTTAAAACTTCTACCACCTCACCATTGGCTTTACTTTGCACCCATGTCCTGCCCGAATTGGCATATTGGTGGCATGGCACTTATATCAAGATCGCCTTTCAGCCTATTTTCCCTTATTATTCCAGTTCCTTCTTCTCCTTGAAACGCCTTACATTCTACCACCACTCGGAATTCACATTTAGAAACTTTGGGCTAAAAATCCAGGTACTTACCGCCACCCGTTACCACCAGATTCATTAAAAAAATGGCAGCCGCCTCACTTCCGGTGGCCTCTGCCGTGGGACTCGGTGGCTGCCATTTTGGTGAGGACCATAGTGGCCCTAGACAGGCAAATCTGCAGAGGGTGATGTCAGTCGTCGTGCAATGCCGACTTGACGCCGCGCTCTGTGAACTTGGACCTTTGTGCTGAGTTTAAGGCTGGGTCCTAAGCTCGCTCAGAAAAGCAAGCATGCAGCAGATCTACAGAAATGCTGTCAGTGCTACTTAAAGGGACACACACATTTTTCAGGCAGGTTTGCATTTAAGCTTTTGGACTGGATTTTTTATATTTTATTGAAGTAGTGGCTTGGTGCAATAGATGTTAAAAGTTTCTAAAGTGTGCAATGAGTGCTGCTGGACACTTGCAAGGCTTTGGATGGTAAAGGAAGGCCTCTGAGAAGACAGAAAATGCTGGAAATACTCAGCAGGTCAGGCAGCATCTGTGCAGAGAGAAACAGAGTTCACATCTCAGTTTGGAATACTGCCTGACATGCTGAGTAGTTCCAGCATTTTCTGCCTTTATTTCAGATTTCCAGCATCCACTCGCAGAGGGACGATGGAGATGCAGAAGAGGAAGATGCAGAAGAGGAAGAAGCAGAAGAAGAGGAAACAGGAGGAACTAGCAACCCTTTCTGGCCAGGATATCTGGGATGGAATCATCCGCCTGTGATACCAGTGACCGCAACCCCAATTCCCCTTTCAACATTTAGCCCACACCTTACCTTCCCTCTGCTACTGACCATCAGTATGACACAGCATCCTCTTGGCCACAATGCTCAAATAAAAGCCACCACAAAGCAAACTTCCCAATCCAACTTTATACATCTATCCATCCAATATGACATCAAGAAATCAACGAATCACCCTTATACATTTCCTTAGTGACTGTCTTGTGTGTGCCTGTGCCTATCCTAGTGATGTCACAGAGTGCTACCCCAGTGGCTGCAGCATGGCTGGTGGAAGGCTGCTGACTTTCAGTGGGGGACACAGCAAATGGCCTTGCTGGTCGACCTTGAGGAGCTGGTGGCTGGAAGTGTCAAATCAAGTGACAATGTTTCTTCTTCTTCACTCTTCTCTCCCTCTTCTTGATCAACCATTGGCTGGACAGTCTGCATTTCTTGTGTATGTGAAATGAGGAAGGCACAAGGGTGGAGTTAGAATCATAGGGCTGGATTTTACGAATCTTGGTGGGTTCTTGGCGGGTGACGTCGGTGGCGAGTCACAACCCCGCTGCTGTCTCATAGAGTCATAGAGTCATAGAGTTTTACAGCACAGAAAGAGGCCCTTCGGCCCATCGTGTCTGCGCCGCCCATCCCTCCCTGTCCAGTCTAATCCCATTTTCCAGCATTTGGTCCATAGCCTTGTATGCAATGGCATTTCAAGTGCTCATCCAAATGCTTCTTGAATGTTGTGAGGGTTCCTGCCTCTACCACCCTTTCAGGCAGTGAGTTCCAGCTTCCAACCACCCTCTGGGTGAAAAAGTTCCTCCTCAAATCCCCCCTAAATCTCCTGCCCCTTACCCTGAATCTGTGCCCCCTTGTTATTGACCCCCCTACTAAGGGGAAAAGTTCCTCTTTATCTACCCTATCTATGCCCCTCATCATTTTGTACACCTCAATCAGGTCCCCCCTCAGCCTCCTTTGCTCCAAGGAAAACAACCCCAGCCTGTTGAGCCTTTCTTCATAGCTGAGGCGCTCCATCCCAGGTAACATCCTGGTGAATCTTCTCTGCACCCTCTCCAAAGCAATCACATCCTTCCTATAGTGAGGCGACCAGAACTGCACACAGTACTCCAGCTGTGGCCTCACCAGCGTTTTGTACAGCTCCATCATAACCTCCCTGCTCTTATGTTCTATGCCTCTGCTAATGAAGGCAAGTATCCCATAAGCCTTTTTAACCACCTTATCTACCTGTTCCGCTGCCTTCAGGGATCTATGTACATGTACACCAAGGTCCCTCTGACCCTCTGTACTTCCTAGGGTCCTACCACTCATTGTGTATTCCCTTGCCTTATTTGTCCGTCCAAAATGCATCACCTCGCACTTTTCCGGGTTAAATTCCATTTGCCACTTTTCCGCCCATCTGACCAACCCGTTAATATCGTCCTGTAGCCTGAGGCTTTCCTCCTCGCAATTTACCACCCCACCAATTTTCGTGTCATCCGCGAACTTACTGATCATACCCTTTACATTCTCATCCAAATCATTAATGTAGATCACAAACAGCAAGGGACCCAGCACCGATCCCTGAGGTACCCCACTGGACACAGGCTTCCAGTCACAAAAGCAACCTTCAACCATCACCCTCTGCCTCCTGCCACTCAGCCAGTTTAGGATCCAACGCGCCAAGGCCCCCTGGATCCCATGGGCTCTTACCTTCTTGACCAGTCTCCTATGTGGGACCTTGTCAAAGGCTTTACTGAAGTCCATGTAAACCACATCCACAGCATTTCCCTCATCCACACACCTAGTCACCCCCTCGAAAAATTCAATCAGATTGGTCAGACATGATTTACCCTTGACAAAGCCATGCTGACTATCCCCGATTAATCCTTGCCTCTCCAAGTGGAGACTAATTTTGTCCCTCAGAATTTTTTCCAATAATTTCCCTACCACAGATGTTAGGCTCACTGGCCTGTAATTCCCTGGTTTATCCCTGCTACCCTTCTTGAATAATGGTACTATGTTAGCTGTTCTCCAGTCCTCTGGTACATCCCCTGTGGCCAGAGAGGTTCTGAAAATTTGTGTCAGAGCCCCTGCAATCTCCTCCTTTGCCTCACACAACAGCCTGGGATACATCTCGTCCGGGCCTGGGGATTTATCCACTTTTTGGCCTGCTAAAACCGCTAGTACCTCCTCCCTCTCGATGCTAATATGTTCAAGTATGTCACAGTCCCCTTGCCCGACTTCTATGTCTACATCGTCTTTCTCCATAGTGAACACTGAGGCAAAAAATTCATTTAAAACCCCACCTACTTCATCTGGCTCTACACACAGCTTGCCACTTTGGTCCCTAATGGGCCCTACCCTTTCCCTGGTTATCCTCTTGCCCTTAATATACTTATAAAACATCTTAGGATTTTCCTTTATTTTGCTCGCCAGTGTTATTTCATGGCCCCTCCTCGCCCTCCTAATTTCCTTTTTAAGTATGCCCCTGCACCTCTTATACTCCTCTAGGGCTTCCACCGTCTTTTGTCTTTTGTAACTGCCAAAAGCCCCCCTTTTTTTCCTAATGCATTTTTGTATATCCTTTGTCATCCAAGGTTCCCTTTGCTTGTTGGTCCCACCCTTGACCTTTACAGGAACATGTTGGTGTTGTACTCTCTCTATTTCCCTTCTGAAAGCCTCCCACTGTTTTGATGTGGATTTTCCTATAAGTAGCTGCTCCCAGTCCACTTTTGCCAGATCCTGTCTTATCTTATTAAAATCGGCCTTCCCCCAATTTAGAACCCTGATTTCCGGGCCGTCTTTGTCTTTTTCCATGACCACCTTAAATCTCACCGAATTGTGGTCACTATCGCCAAAATGCTCTCCTACAGACACTTCCACCACCTGCCCGGCTACATTCCCTAGAATTAGGTCCAGTACCGCCCCCTCTCTTGTAGGACTTTCTACATGTTGGCTCAAAAAGCTTTCCTGGATGCACTTTAAGAATTCTGCTCCCTCCAAGCCTTTCACACTCTGACTATCCCAATTTATATTGGGGAAGTTGAAATCCCCCACTATTACTACCCTATTATTTTCACACTTTTCTGATATCTGCCTGCATATCTGTTCCTCTATCTCCCCCTGACTGTTTGGGGGCCTATAGTACACTCCCAGCAAGGTGCTTGACCCCTTTTTGTTTTTAAGTTCTACCCATATGGCCTCATTAGAGGAACCCGCTAATATATCCATCCTAGCCTCTGAAATGAATTGCCCCGATTGGGCTTGTTAAGCCCGCCCAGCGCGTTTCCCGGGCAACTAGAGGAAGCAGGTCTGGTGACGTAATTTGATGACGTGTCATCAGCCGGTTTCCTTAAAGGGACCATGACCAACTTTCTTTTGACATTTGTGCTGTCAGTGTTCTACAGCATTGAAGTGCTGCAAACACTGACAATGACTGCACAGAGATGCAGGGCTGCACCCAGGCTCTCCCATGACTCCCTCCATATGCTTATGGAGGAAGACACAGCATGCAGGGAGATTCTTTTCCCTTCCCATGGGCGGAAGAGACCTCCCCAGGAGATCAGCAAAGCCTGGTTGCACATTGCAGGGGAGGGCACAAGCAGGGATGTCATCAGGAGGACCTGGGTGCAGTGCCATAAATGTTTCAATGATCTCAGTAGATCACCAAACGTTAGTACAAACCCACACTCAACCTCATCCTTCTGTGCCTCCCATCACTCTGCCTTCCCTACCCTACTCCTGCACATCCTTACTCGCACCAACTTACCTTACACCTCCACCCATCGCTCTCTATTTAAATTATCACTTCCCCATTTCACTAGCCACCCCTCACACTCACCCTCATCATAGTGCAATCATACCAACTAACAACACACAAGGGTAGCCACTTGAGTGTTTTATGCAAGTTCATGTAAAGTTTCTGTTAATGTGGTGTCAAACATTGAAACTTTTATTTTCAACACTTTGTGTTCTTGGACATATTTGTGTGCATCTTTGGAAGTGGCTTAGTGAGTTGCAGTGAATGGTGAGACATAACGGTACCCCCCACAATGGTGATGAATGTGGCTTGTGCATTGCAGGGATTCTTTATGGTGTTGGTGTGGCGTGGTGCATCATGTGGTAGCCAGGGTGTACAGTGTCAAGTGAAGTAAATCTGGCCATGGTGAGGCCATGCCATGCCTCCCGACCAGCAATGTGGTTGGGTGCTGATGCCCTGTGTCCTGTGCAGCATCAGTTGATTGCGGAGTGGGTTGGTGTTGCTGTTGGTGCTGCTGGTGTGCCTGGTGATGCTGGTGTGCTTGCTGATGCTGGTGTTGAGGCTGATCGTGGTGGGATTCTGAGGACCAAAGTGTGAGAGTTTCAAGGGCACCCAATGTGGTGATTATTCTTTATGTTTAGTAAGAAGTATTGTGATTGGTTGTTTGTTTCCTGCCTTGGGATATATGCTGTAATCTCATTGGTAGTTGATGTCATGTGATTTGTGGTGGCCATCTTAAATTCAGTTCTTTCCAGCCTTTAGTTGGGACTGGGTGTTGAAGATGTGCTACAGGATTTTTAAGTTAATAAAGCCTAGATTAGAAAGGCAAATCTATTCTTCATTTCAATTTATTAACTTTGTGTCAGAATGGAGCGATATCTTCAACCAGAACGATTCAATGCTGACCCTAATTCTGCAGGAGTGGATGATAAATGGAAACACTGGTATTGTACATTTAAAACTTTTTGGGCGTGTTGGATCAAGAGTCTCTAAATAAGCTGAATATGCTGATCAACTACATTGCTCCGGATGTGTATAAGTATATTTTGGACTGTAAAACTTACGAAGTGGCTATTTCTACATTGGAAAACTTTTTTGTTAAACCAAAGAATGAGGTATTTGCACGTCACCTTCTATCTGCCCGTAGGCAGCAGGTGGGAGAATCTTTGGATACTTATTTACAAGCACTTCGGTGCCTTAGTGTTAACTGTAATTATAAGGCCGTGACGGCTGAAGAATATAAGGAAGAATCGGTACGGGATGCTTTTATTAATGGATTACTGTCTAGATCAATTCGTCAGCGGTTGTTAGAAAATAAGACTTTGGATCTTAAGAGTGCTTTTGAGCAAGCTTCTACATTGGATGTGGCTCAGAGAAGTTCGGATTCTTATGCTCTTTTTAATCGGCCTGTGACTGTGGTTTCGGCAGTTCCGGATGAAAAGGAATTATGTGGACTTAATAGGAGTGGTTTACTAGATTCTGAAACAGTTTCTACTTCAGCGGCTGTTGCCTCTAGGATTCAGAAGTGTTATTTTTGTGGGAACGTCCGGCACCCTCGTTTGAAGTGTCCTGCTCGGGAGGCTGTGTGTAGTAAATGCGGCAAGAGAGCTCATTACGCACGTGTGTGTAAATCATCAGGTTCAATGACCTCCTCTGTGACTATTCAGCCTTTAGATAGGGCGTTTATTGCATCAATTTCTGCTGCATTTGCTCATGGCCTAAACAAAGCTATAGTTACGGCCCAAGTTAATGGGTTGGAAGTGAAGGCCCTTATAGATACGGGCAGTACCGAGAGTTTTATAAGTCTTCCGTTTGCAAAGGAGAAGCATTTGAAAATTTCGCCTGTTTCCTATCAGGTGTGTATGGCTCAGACGACTCTCACTTCACAAGTAGCTGGTTGTTGCCTTGTGAAATTGATTCTTCTAGGTAATACGTATACTGATATACGCCTATCTGTTTTGCCTAATCTCTGTGCAGATATTTTGATTGGTCATGATGTGCTTCAGTTACACGAGTCTCTCAGTCTTTCATTTGGAGGGACTAAGCCACCTTTATCTATTTGTGGATTAACCTCTTTATCCATTTCTCCATTATCACTTTTTTCCAATTTGATGCCGGATTGTAAGCCAATTGCTACCAAGTCAAGAAGGTATAGCAGTCAGGATAGAGAATTTATTAATTCTGAAGTTCAACGTCTCTTATTGGAAGGAATCATTGAACCTAGTTGTTCGCCTTGGCGGGCATAGGTAGTTGTCACGACTAACGAGAGACATAAGAAACGAATGATGATAGACTATTCCCAAACTATTAATAGGTATACTCAATTAGATGCGTACCCTTTGCCTAAGATTGATGAGCTTATCAATAAAGTATCTCAGTATAAGGTTTTTAGCACTATTGACCTAAAGAGTGCTTATCATCAGATTCCTATTGTTAAGAAGGATCAACCATATACGGCCTTTGAGGCTGGTGGAAAGCTGTATCAGTTTTGCCGAATACCATTTGGTGTTACTAATGGTGTTGCTTGTTTTCAACGGGCAATGGATGCTTTTATAAGCGATAACTCTCTCTCTGACACCTTTTCATACTTAGATGACATCACGGTGTGTGGCAAATCAAGGGTGGAGCATGATTCTAATTTAGAAAGATTCCTTCGAGCTGCGGAAAAAGTTGGTTTAACTTTCAATAAAAAGGTGTACCTTTTCGACCACTGAGGTAAATCTACTGGGGTACATTATCTCGGGAAACAAGATTAAACCAGACCCAGAACGTCTGCGACCATTGATTGATTTACCTTGTCCTACTAATTTTAAGGCTTTGCAACGAGTTGTTGGACTGTTTTCTTACTATTCTAATTGGATTGCAAATTTTTCACAGAAGATCCGGCCTCTTATTCGGGTTACGACATATCCTCTATCATGGGAGGCCAGGACGTGTTTTGATAATTTTAAAAAGGATATCCTTGGAGCAGTTGTGCATTCTATTGATGAGCAGGTTCCTTTTGTGATTGAGACGGACGCTTCTGATTTTGCAATTGGGGCTACTCTGAACCAAAATGGAAGACCTGTGGCCTTTTTCTCACGTACCTTGAACAATAGTGAAAAAAGGCATTCTTCAATAGAGAAAGAGGCGTATGCAATAGTAGAAGCACTGCGTAAATGGAGACATTATTTATCGGGGCGACATTTTACGTTGGTAACTGATCAAAAGTCTGTCCTTTATGTTTGATGTCAAACATTTTGGAAAGATTAAGAATGATAAAATAATGAGGTGGAGGATTGAGTTGGCATGTTACCATTTTGATATAGTTTATCATCCGGGGAAGGATAATGTTGCTGCTGATGCGCTGTCGAGGGCTTATTGTTCTGTGATTCACGGAGATACGCTTATTAATCTTCACAATGCCTTATGCCATCCTGGGGTTACGAGGATGATACACTTCGTACGCAGTAAGAATTTGCCCTTTTCAGTTGAAGACGTCAAGCGGATGACTTCATCATGTTCTATCTGTGCTCGGTGTAAACCGAATTTCTTTAAGCCTCAACGAGCTCATCTTATAAAGGCTACTTCTCCTTTTGAACGTTTGAGCGTCGATTTTAAGGGGCCTCTTCCTTCAACTACTCAAAACCGATATATATTTACTGTTGTGGATGAGTTTTCAAGGTTCCCTTTTGCTTTTCCTTGCGCAGACGTATCAGCTGCTACAGTTATCAAATGTCTGACTCAACTTTTTGTCATCTTTGGGATGCCTGCGTATATCCATTCGGATCAGGGAAGTTCTTTTATGTCTTCCCAGTTGAAGGAATACCTTCAGAGTCGGGGAATTTCTACTAGCAGAACTACCCCGTATAATCCCCAGGGTAATGGACAGTGCGAATGATACAATGGGGTGATCTGGAAGGCAGTTATGTTGGCTTTGACATCCCGGAACCTTAAGAATACACAGTGGGAAATGGTACTGCCTGATGCCCTGCATTCCATTAGATCATTGCTTTCAACGGCTACTAATGTGACCCCCCATGAAAGGCTCTTTAACTATCCGCGGAGATCTACTACGGGATATTCGGTACCTTCATGGCTTACTATGCAGGGACCTGTGCTGCTTCGACGCCATGTTAGATTGTCAAAATATGATCCTTTAGTGGAGGAGGTGGAGCTGTTGGAGGCAAATTCCCAATATGCTCATATTCGATTCCAAGATGGGAAAGAAAGTACCGTTTCAATTAAAGACTTGGCTCCTTGTGGTGGCCAGCCCTCTTCTGAGGATATTAACAATAGTTATGATTCAGCAGCGGGTAGTCAAAACTGCCCAACGCATTACCGGCACCCGGCTACCGACCATAGAACATATATATCAGAAACGCTGCCTACGGAGGGCACGGACCATCATCAAAGACCCTACCCACCCCAGCCACAGTCTGTTCACCCTCCTACCATCTGGAAGACGCTACAGATGCATTCGCACCCGTACGACCAGATTTAGGAACAGCTTCTTTCCCAGGGCTGTCATCCTACTGAACTCCACAAATAAACACTAAAGCCTGCACATCTGCCGATGCACTTTATTATGGTCATATTTATGCTAATATATATGTACAAATGTATGTTGAAATGTTTAAGTGTCCTAATCCAAATTGTACACTCTCGGGAGCCACAAGCCTACATTTCGTTGTACTGCACTTGTGCACTAACAATGACAATAAAAGTTGATTTGATTTGATTCGATTTGATAATGTGGATGCTGTTACAGATACTACGAATATTTCCAATCCGACTGCAGATAATTATACTTCTATTAGTCAGCCCTCGATGGATGTTCATGACCGTCCCAGTTTACCTCCTGATGGGATTTCTAATCCGGAAACCGTTGAAAATCGGGATATGGATAGCCTTCCTGCAGAAGATACTTCTGTGCCTCCTGGTGTGGGAGGGCAAGGAATTTCACCAAGGTTAAGAAGGTCGACACGAACAAGATATCCGGTTGACCGATTGAAAATGGGCTTTTAAATTGATAGTAATGTTTTAAAATTGTTGAAATATTATATTATATTGTTTTAGTTGAGAGATACTTATGTGCAATGTTACTATTTGTTGTTGCTCACTTAGTATTGTGTCATGTTGAATAGTTTTATTTTGTCTGTGCATAGTTTTAGTTGTAAATAATTAATTATAAATTGTAAAGGTTATTTAGGTTGGAGTATATTTTAAAAGGAGGGGTGAATGTGGTGATTATTCTTTATGTTTAGTAAGAAGTATTGTGATTGGTTGTTTGTTTCCTGCCTTGGGATATATGCTGTAATCTCATTGGTAGTTGATGTCATGTGATTTGTGGTGGCCATCTTAAATTCAGTTCTTTCCAGCCTTTAGTTGGGACTGGGTGTTGAAGATGTGCTACAGGATTTTTAAGTTAATAAAGCCTAGATTAGAAAGGCAAATCTATTCTTCATTTCACCCATGCTGATGGAATAGATGGCAGGTGAAGTAGAGATGACAGAAGTGATCTGTCAATGGTGAGAGAGGTCATGAGGTCAAACTGGATGGAGACTTCTGTAAAGACTTGCAGCATTCTGAATCTGTAGTGGAAATGCAGTTTAGAGAAGCTAGTGGTTAAGGGAACCTTTCTCAATCAGCTGGGAGCTTTGACTTGATATTTGAAGCTGTCAACTCATCAGCTGATTCAATGGCCACTAACCTCCCACCTCAGCATCACAGACAAGGTCTAGGCACAGCGGGCAACCTGTCAAATTCAAAAAGCTGGGGAAAAACATTGTTAAGTGGCTGTAAAAAAGCCACTAATGATTTTAATTGCCTCCCCCATCGCTGCGTGTCGGGTCTGCTCAGCGCTGACAGACCCAACATTTAGTAAAGGCACGTGGCGGTGGGCTCACAGCAGGATCCCGACCCGCTGTGGAAAAAAAACACTTTCCCACCCGGCCCGCCATTGATCGTGCCCACTGACCTCATGCTATATCCAGCCCATAGAATGGTTACAGCACAGAAGGAGGCCATTCGGCCCATTGAGACTGTGCCAGCTCTCTGCAAGAGCACTTCAGCTAGTCCCACTCCCCTGCCCTTTCCCCGTAGCCCTGCCAAAAATTTTCCTTCAAGCACTTATCCAATTCCCTTTTGGAAGCCACAATTGAGTCTGCCTCCATCACCCTTTTAGGCAGTGCACTCGCTGCTTAAAAAGTTTTTCCTCATGTCGCCTTTGGTTCTTCTGCCAATCACCTTAACTTTGTGCCCTCTGGTTCTCGACCCTTCCGCCAATGGGAACAGTTTCTCTCTATCAACTCTGTCTAGACACCTCATGATTTTGAACACCTCTATCAAATCTCCTCTCAACTTTCTCTGCTCTAAGGAAAACAACCCCAGCTTCTCCAGTTTATCCATGTAACTGAAGTCCCTCATCCCTGGAATAATTCTTCTAAATCTTTTCTGCACCCTCTCTAAGGCCTTCACATCCTTCCTAAAGTGTGGTGCCCAGAATGGGACACAATACTCCAGTTGAGGCCAAACCAGTGTTTTATAAAGGTTCATCATGTTGTGGTGAGGGGCAGGTGGGAAAACAAGAAGTGCATGCCAGAAGGAGGCTAACATATGAGGATATCAGCATCTTGTATCCTTTCAGCCCTGTCCCTGGCCAAGGGCTCAGTCATGCTCCTGCCAACAATGGCCAGCACCGTCTCCTCCAAGGGGGTGAGGTGAAGCTAGGAATGGGAGGTGTGCTTCGTGTTTGGTGCAGATTGTTGGTAGGTGATTGATTGGTGGTGGGGGGGTGGGTGGGTGGGTAGGGTCGTACATTGAGCAGTGTGTGAGGCTGGTGGTCCAGTTGGTAGGAGACGGCCTTTAAAGATGCATTCACTGACCTTGACCAGTGGTCTGAGGTCATGAAGCTTCTTTTGGCACTGAAGCTAGGTTGTGGGGCGACACTGCTGGTAGTGATGGCCTTGGTGATCTGCTCCCACATCCTCCTTTCTGGAGGACCTCCTGGCCCCTATGGGTAGAGGACCTCTCCTGCAGTGTTGACACCCTGCACAAAGCTGGAGTGCTGCGTGCGAGACCCTGGGTGTCCCTTTCCTGGCTTGCTGAGTCATTTGTGTTAGTACTGTAGTGTATGTACCTTTAAGAGCCCCTGTGTACTGTAATACCGGTAGTGACCACTTGGGTATATAAGCCTGTATAGCGTCTTGTATCTTTTAGTTCACCTCCAGACTTTGTTCAGTAAACACCTGTTAAACCAACTCCTGCATTCCGTGTCTCCATTAACACACGGATACAACAGTGGCGACAAATTGGAAACGGACTTACCTGCAATTCGGCAGCACCTCAAGGAGATCGATTCCTCAGACGAAGGTCGAAGAAAAATAAATAAATAAATAAAAACTGTGGTTTCACCAGCTAGCCGGGCTGGTGGCAGGTACTGCACTAATCCTTCCTGGACAGCGGACTGGGGCTCGATCGGGTGGCTCTGCAGTGGGGCCGAGCAGCGAGTCGGAAGGCGGAGGCAAACAGAGACAGAGGGTGGAGCACTTGGGAGACGGCCGGCGCTGCAAAGCAGGTCGGCGTTCAGACCAAGCAGAGGGAGGGAAAAGTCCCAGAGAGTCCAGCGGGAACGAGTCTCCAACTAATTAAAAATATCTGTGTAAATAAAAACCACGGAGAACAACGTTGTCAGTAGCGGCAGTGGCAGGAAAGCACGGGAGGCGTCATTTTTTCTCGGCAGGGAAGAAAGGAAAGCGCGGGAGGTGCCATTTTTGATTTTCAGGATGCCTAAGACTGGCAATATTACTGCTTTCGATAGTGATATAGAGGATTGGACCACATATGTGGAAAGAGTGGAGGTATATTGCACAGCGAATGAAGTAGAGGATGATAAAAAGGCATCGGTACTTCTAAATCTGATGGGCGCAAGGACATACGGGCTGTTACAAAACTTAGTCACTCCAACCAAACCGATGGACAAGAATTTTAAGGAGATTGTTGATACCCTACAGGAGCACTTAAACCCAACACCGCTGCTGATAGCGGAACGATTCAAATTCTTCAGGAGGAATCAGCACAAGAATGAAAGTAACGCTGATTACCTCACTGAATTAAGAAAGCTGTCAAAGCACTGCCAATTCGGGGCAGGACTGGCAGATTCTCTACGAGACAAATTCGTCTGCGGTCTCCTAAGTGAAGGAACACAGAAAAGGCTACTTTCTGAGAAAGATTTGACACTGGACAAGGCTTTCAGTGTGGCTGTATCATACGAAGCAGCAGCAAGAGGAGCCGCAGAGATACAGCAAAAGCCACAGGACTTCAGCACCCATGAAATGACATGGGGTTTCGAGAGATGTTATCGCTGCGGCAGATCCACCCATGACCAGAGGGACTGCTGGTTCAAGGACAAAGCATGCAGGCAATGCGGAAAGATGGGACACATTGCACGTGTATGCCGATCTGGAAACAAAAAATCCACTGACAGAAAAAAAATCAATAAGGAAAAGTACAGAAAGGTACAAATGATGACGGACAGTAGCTCCAAAGACCAGAAGAGTGATAGCGACTCCGGAAACAAGAGACTAAGCTGTCTCAAATTACATAATGTAATTGCCAAAGAAGATTACCAGACCATTTGGGTTACCCTCACAATAGCAGGGTCCCAAGTTAAAATGGAGCTAGATACAGGATCAGCTCTGACAGTCATAAGTCGACAGGATTACAAGCGGCTATTTCCGCATATACCTTTGAAAGACACATCCATTATCTTGAAGACATATACGGGGTAGAAAGTATACCCCAGAGGGAAAATAAGGGTGCCTGTTGTATACAACGGCAAGGAAATACAGAAGTTGTATTTATACGTTCTGCAAGATGGTGGTCCACCGTTGTTGGGACGTGAATGGATCAGGAAGATACGTTTAGACTGGCACTCCATTCAGGCACTGACAGTGACCAGTAAGAAAAAAAATGATGATGACGTCATACCTGAACGATTAAACGACATCTTGGCTAACGCCAAAGAAGTGTTTCAACAGGAACTAGGAACCTTGAAAGGCGTCACCGCCTCAATAAAAGTGGAAGATGCGGCAATTCCCAAGTTTTTTAAGGCAAGGCTGGTGCCATACGCAATTCGTCCAGCAGTCGAGGCAGAGCTGGAGAATTTGGAAAAAGCAGGCGTGTTATCCAAGGTAGATTGGAGCGAGTGGGCAACACCCATCGTCCCGGTCATGAAGAAAACATTGAATAATGATAAATCTGAAGAACAGAGAAAAATTCGCATCTGTGGGGACTTCAAGGTGACTGTAAACCCGGTCCTTCACACGATACAGTATCCTCTTCCAAGGATAGAAGATATTTTCGCCTCACTATCCGGAGGGAAACGTTTCACCAAAATTGACTTGGCACAGGCATATCTACAGATGGAGGTTGAGGAGGCCTCTAAAAAGTATCTCACAATAAACACACACAAAGGCCTGTACCAGTACAATCGACTGGTTTTCGGAGTAGCATCAGCTCCAGCTATCTGGCAAAGAGCTATGGAGCAAGTCCTGCAAGGGATTCCGGGGACTCAATGCTACCTAGATGACATCCTTGTAACAGGAGAAAACGACAACGAGCACCTTGCCAATTTGGAGCAGGTGCTCACTAGGCTGAGAGAACGAGGCCTACGAGCAAATCGCCCCAAGTGCGAATTTTTCCAGAAACAAATCATATTGTGGCCATATAATTAACGAAGAAGGGTTGCATAAGTCACCTGAAAAAATTGAAGCGGTCATAAAAGCCCCAGCACCTGAAAATGTCTCACAATTAAGGTCGTTCCTGGGATTGATAAATTACTATCATAAATTTTTACCGAACTTGTCAACTGTTCTGCACCCTCTTAACACACTGCTACAAACGGGAGTAATTTGGAAATGGAGCGAAGACTGTAAACGTGCCTTCCATAAATGCAAAGGCTTGATCACGTCCAAGGAAGTGTTGGCTCATTACAACCCATCACTGCCAATCAGACTGGCGTGCGATGCACCCCCTTACGGCGTAGGAGCGGTATTATCGCATAGATTCCCTGATGGCTCGGAGCGGCCGATAGCTTTTGCGTCACGCTCATTGAACTCAGCTGAGCGTAACTATGCCCAGATCAACAGGGAAGCACTCAGCCTGGTGTGGGGAGTGAAGAAATTCAACCATTACCTACACGGACAAAAATTTACCTTGTTGACTGACCATCAATCCCTCGTCTCCATATTTAACCCTAAAAAGGGCGTTCCCATTATGGCAGCGCAAAGGCTACAGAGGTGGTCCCTTTTCCTAGGGGCACACCAATATGACATAGAATACAAAGGATCAAAACAGCATGGGAATGCTGACGGTTTATCGCGCCTACCGTTGCCAACGGTAGAAGAGGCACCTACAGTGGACCCAGTGGAGATGTTCCACTCAACCATAGTGGAATGTCTACCAGTAACAAATTCTACCATTGAAAAGGAAACGAGAAATGACCCGACTCTCTCACGAGTCTACGATTTAACGGTGAAGGGATGGCCAGCACATGGTGAACCACTGTTGCCAGCATTCTCGCAAAGAAGAGAACAGCTGTCAGTGTGCCGAGGAACCTTGATGTGTGGATCCAGAGTGGTGATTCCACCCAAACTCCAGGATAAAGTGCTAAAGGAGCTTCACGAGGGGCATCTGGGTGGAGTGAAAATGAAGAACCTAGCCAGAGCGTTTGTGTGGTGGCCAGGTATCGATGGAGACATCGAAGAAATTACCAAGAGCTCTCTAGGATGCCAGAAGGTCCAAAACGCCCCACCACAAGCCCCTCTACATCCATGGGAGTGGCCCTCATCTCCATGGCAAAGGGTACACATCGACTTTGCTGGTCCATTTATGGACTCAATGTTCTTAATCGCGGTTGATGCACACTCCAAGTGGCCGGAGGTAATAAAGATGTCCTCCACCACCACGGAAAAAACCATCACAGTATTAAGGACCATATTTGCCAGGAATCGGCTGCCTGAACAGATCTGTTCTGATAATGGACCACAATTTGTGTCCGAAGAATTCAGGAAGTTCTTAAAAAACAATGGGGTTAAGCACTACACGTCCGCCCCATACCATCCCGCCACCAATGGATTAGCTGAAAGGTTTGTCCAGACATTCAAGAAGGCCATAAAGGCCATGGGTAATGAAGACATAAATCTACAACATAAGGTAGATAACTTCTTGTTTGCGTACAGGAATGCAACACGTGGTTACAAACCAAACTCCCGCCATGATGTTTTTCAATAGAAGACTAAGATGCCGGCTGGATTTGATCAAGCCAAACATCAGAAGGGACGTAGAGAACCGGCAATTTCAAGGCATGAATGAAAGGCCAACTAGACCCTTCCAGATAGGTCAACAAGTTTTGGCCCGGGACTACCGTACCGAGAAATGGCAGCCTGGAATTATTTGCACATGACTAGGACCGCTGATGTATACCGTGGACATTGGTGAAAGCATAATAAGGCGCCATGCTGACCAGATCATAGAGTCATCTGAAAAGGGACAACCTACACCACAACTCTATACGCCTAATGATGAAGCAGAGATACCCATAGTGTCTACCTCCGATCCGGTGATACTGGAACCAGATGAACCCGACCTTGATCAAGCCGAATCGACCTTGCCAAAAGAACCTGCTACACCACCGAAAACTACTACACCACCGAGGCGTTATCCGGACCGAGTCAGGAAGCCTCCAGAGAGACTGACTTATAATTGATTAACTGCAGCAAATGTGTAGATTATTGTTCTTGTAAACATGTTAATTAATGATTACTTAAAATGTTATGTACTAATTATCTAAAAGGGGAGGAATTGTAGTGTATGTACCTTTAAGAGTCCCTGTATACTGTAATACCGGTAGTGACCACTCGGGTATATAAGCCTGTATAGCGTCTTGTATCTTTTAGTTCACCTCCAGACTTTGTTCAGTAAACACTTGTTAAACCAACTCCTGCATTCCGTGTCTCCATTAACACACGGATACAACAAGTACTGAAGCACTTTTCCCATTTTTTTAGATGCGGAAGACTGCCATTTCAGAATTCCTTTTAATTTTTTTTTCAGAAGGCAGTTGAACTCTAAGGGCTAAAAACTGCCTATGTTTAAATGATTTTTATTTTTTGATTTTAGAAGGCAGTGCCCCTTTAAGGGACCAACACTGCTTTCTAAAATGGCAGGCTAGCTTTAAGACAATGCTGTCTTGATCCAGGGAGGCTACAGCCACACAACATTGAGCCTCCTGCTGAGACTACCGCTGAAAACTAGCCTTACACAGTAAGTTTAGCGCTGCACTAATTTTAATTAGCAAGCAGCACAATATACCGGTGTTGATAGCGCTATTAATTCTGGGGGCGTTAACTGCGGCCTGCGTTGGCACTGGCAGCTTTTCGGCACACTTGAATTTTTAGCCCTTTGTCTATTGAGGGGAGGTAAGTGAGGAAGGTGCCCTTAGGTGCTTTCCTTAGTAAAATATAATTTCCCCTCTCCATCCTTTGCCTTTTCACTGAGTGAATCCTCATCCTTGGTGATTTCAATTTTCACTTGAACTCACCTTTCCCTGCATTCAACAATTCCCTTGTCCTGCTTGACTGTCTCACCATCACCCTCCACATCAATTCCCCCACCCGCACTCATGGTCAGCTGTTCAATCTTGTCATCACACGTGGCCTTTAGATCCCCAAAATATCCATTGTTTTCTGGCCGCTCCCTCATCTCCATTCTCTGATCAATTCCCCCTGCTTACCCCTAGCCCTCCTACCATCACTTGCCACCTCTGGGGGAAAAAATCTACCCCCAAACTTTTTCTCTAGCACACTCTTTAACTCTGCCCTCCTCAGCTTTGGGTATCTTCATTATCTTCTCCCTCGATCCTCTCCCAACCTGGCCCCTGATCTGTCATCTTCATTTCCTCACCCTGATCTTTACTAACATTAGCAATCTGTGTTTCTCATTTGGCACTGTCCCCACCTTCTTCAAACCTGCAGTCACTTCCCTCCTCAAGAAACCAATCCTAACCTCTTGTAATCCCTTCAGCTACGACTTTATCTCAAACTTTCCCTTCCTCTGCAAAGTCCTGAAACATGTTGCTTTGCAACCATGCTCCCATCTCTCACCACTTCTTATTTGAGTCCCTCCCCTTTGTCACACCTACAGTGCGGGATTCAAAGTCACAAATCGCATCCTGTGTGATTATGACTGTGCCTCCCTTTCTCACCTCATCCTCCTTGACCTCTTTCTCACCTTTGACACCAGTGATCATCCTCCAATATTTCTCTTCTACAGTCTACTTCGAAAGCACTGCTCGCTCCTGGTTTCTCTCTTAACTAACTTAATGTATGCACCTAATTGCTGCCAGTGGCTTCTCTAATGCTTTTCTGGCTGCCCTCCCTGCCTCAACCTTCTATAAAGATTCAACTCATCTGAAAATGCCATAAGCCCCACACTCTGATCACTGTAGTATTCTCCATGCTTCACTGGTTTCCGTGCTCTAATATGTCAATTTCAAAATTCTCATCCTTGTTTTCAAATCTCTGTATGGCCTCCTCCTGACTTACACCACTGCACTATCCAGTTCTCCCTATTTTAAAAGTCTCCTCTTTGACTTTGGCTTCAGTCAGTTTCTACCATATCCTTCACCTTATTATAAAGTGCCCGAGACATTTTCCTGCACATCAGAAGTACTATATAAATGCTAGTTGCTGTCGCTTTTAAAACCTTAAACCTGTAATAAAGCCATTTCCAGGCAGGAAGCCATGATACAGCTTCATACACATGATTCCCCAAATGGTAAAGTCCTGATTGCAACCATTCCAGGTGTTAAGCTAAGCGAAGGTGAGAGACCTACAGGAAGGGAACATCAGAGGGCAACTCACTTCAAGCTACTCTGATACACCTCTCAGTAGCTTACAAGAGTCATGCTGGGGAAAGCTAGGGAGCAGATCTTCAGCCCATCCTCTCAGCTGGGGACGTTGTGTAGCACATGGAGGATTAAAGAGGATAGAAGGAAAAAAATATATAATTTAAAAGCATTAAATAGAATTGCCGCAGGGGTTCACTAATTACCCAGTGTAGCTTTAGTGGAGGATCGGCAGAAGAGGTCGTTCATGCTGTTTCTCCAAGGTTTCCACCAATCTTCCGCCAAATTTACAGCAGACGATTTGGAGAACCCCTGAGGAAATTACTGGCATATGTGTTTCTTAGTTTATTTTTAACAGTTCAAGTCATCTGTGGCTCAGTTGGTGGCATGGTTGTCTCTGAGACAGAAGGTTGTGGGTTCAAGCCCCACTCCAGAGCACTAAACCTAGGCTAACACTTCAGTGCAGTACTGAGATGAAACCTTAAACCGAAGCCCTGTCTGTCCTCTCAGGTGGATGTCAAAGATTCTGTGGCACTATTTCAAAGAAGAGCAGGGGCGTTCTCTCCAGTGTCTTGGCCAATATTTATCCCTCAACCAACATCGCTGTTATGAATCTTATGATTCATGAAGAAAGACTCATGAAATAACACTGGACGGCCAGCTGGTGGCACCATCCAAGGAGTATAAATACTCGGGCGTGGGCCCAGCTTTTCCAGGACATTTTGTAAACAGGAACTAGTGAAAGATAACTAGACCTCCATGTTTTGAAACAAGTTGATTAAAGCCTTGCTTTATACTCGAACCAAGTGCGTAGTGAGTTTTATTACGTCAATTTAATCAACTTGTTTCAAAACATGGAGGTCTAGTTATCTTTCACTAGTTCCTGTTTACAAAATGTCCTGGGCAAGCTGGGCCCACGCCTGAGTATTTATACTCCTTGGACGGCGCCACCAGCTGGCCGTCCAGTGTTATTTCATGAGTCTGTCTTCATGGATCATAAGATTCATAACATTCTTCCTCCCTAAAGATTTGGACGTCCGACGACTTCCTTTTAACGGATTAGACGCAGTCTTTTAGCTCTGCGCCTTGCTTTATACTCGAACCAAGTGCATCGTGAGTTTTATTATGTCAATCTCTAAAACAGATTATCTGGTCATTACCACATTGCTATTTTTGGGTGCTCACTGTGCGGAAACCGGCTACCGCGTTTCCTACATTACAACAGTGACTACATTTCAACAAGTACTTCATTGGCTGAAAAGCACTTTGGGACATCCTGAGGTTGTGAAAGGAGTGATACAAATGCATGTCTTTCTTTCTTTTTAATTTCCACCAAAGACTTTTGCAGTGACAATGTTTTTCTTACACTCAGACCATAGCCATATTTTTGCCATTTAAGTTTGTATGCCTTCCATTTTTTTTCCAATAAAGATGCTCCCAATTTGCCATAGAGATGCATATCTAGTTGCTATGGTAATCATGATTTGCCCTGCAGCTTCTCGACATGTGACAGGAGGAGAGAAATTTTACAAGAAAATATAACACGTGTCCCAGTCAAGTAACAGGAAGGATAGTTTTACAAGGATATAAAAACATTACTGTTGCTAGAATATTCAAATGTTTTCTACATACACCCGACTGTCATCATAAGATTATTTCTGTTGTATGAATAAAAAAAAACTTGTTCCTCGAGGTCCATATTATGGAGTGGAATGTGGAATGTGCTACAATATGAGAACAATACTTCTAATTGTACTTTTTAAGGATACTAGAAATGCTTATGTTTTATATTTGTTGCTCACTGTTCGGGAAACCCATAGCAGACACTGTACACAAATTGTATAGACATGGTGTTAAACTCTTGCATTCTGTCCACTCACTCTTTTCATCTGTCAAAGATTACTGCACATTTTCTATTATTCTCAGTTGCCCCACCTGCTAACCAAAACAGTTTGATACCAGCAACAAAATTAATTACATGCATATGTTCAGCATTTCATCTGCTTCTTATTAACAATGAACAGCTGTGACAAAAGTTCCTTTGTGTTTCCTCAGTAGGCTAAATGCTGAAAAGGCAAACAGAAGTATTATATCATAATACTAGTGCTGGTGAAGCATACAATGAGTCCTATAGAATCAATTGAGTCTTTGTGTTAATAGTAAGAAAGGCAACACAAAGAACACAATTTCAATACAGATATGAATTCCCTCCTACACCCTCGTTATACATATGATACATGCACATACAAAAAGAACATCTTTGCTAGATTAACTATTGTTCTTTTCATAACTGTCTTAGTGTTAAACAAACCAACATAAATCATCACTGAAACCGTCTATTTCCACCTCAGGAACATCGCTGACTCTGCCTCTGCCTTAGCTTATCCGCTGCTGAAACCCTCATCCACGTCTTTGTTACTTCTAGACTTGACAATTCCAATGCACTCCTGGCTGGCCTCCCATGTTCTACCCTCCATAAACTTGAGGTCATCCTAAACTCGGCTGCCCGTGTCCTAACTCGCTCCAAGTCCCGTTTACCCATCACCCCTGTGCTCGCTGACCTACATTGGCTCCCGGTTAAGCAACGCCTTTATTTTAAAATTCTCATCCTTGTTTTCAAATCCCTCCATGGCCTTGCCCTTCCCTATCTCTGTAACCTCCTCCAGCCACACAACCCTATGAGATTTCTTCACTTCTCTAAATCTGGCCTCTGGAGCATCCCCAATTTTAATTGCTCCACCATTGGTGGCCATGCCTTCAGCTGCCAAGGCCCTAAGCTCTGAAATTCTCTCTCTAAACCCCTCCACCTCTCTTTCCCCTTGCAAACACCCCTTAAAACCTACATCTCTGCCCTAATATCTCCTTATGTGGCTCGGTGTCAAATTTTGTTTTACAATGCTTTTGTGAAGCGCCTTGGGACATTTTACTACTTTAAAGGCACTATATAAATACAAGTTGCTGTTGTTTACTCTTCTATTTATTAGCTGGGCAATTGACAAACTAAACTGTATTCTCCTCACGAGCAATCATTTTGCTTCAAGGCTACTAGATCTTATCTCCTGACATTTTTATGCTGGATTTCATGCTGTTATGGGACATTCACAATTGCGTGGACCTTGTTATAATATGCAAAACGTTTTGGCTCCTGTAAAACAGATTATAATGATGTCAGAATGTTTACATAATTGCCTGAAAATCTGACACCAACTAAGCCAAAGCTCACTTCACAATTTTCTGATTGACTGGGTGATCCGTATCTTGCTCAGTAATGTGTTGATGCAATTCTGTTCAAAGCTCTATTTAATTATATCTTTCAATAGTCAATGGAATACTTGATTTTTAAAATTGTTCAGCTCATCAAGATGAGGGATATTCTGGAATAGAAGTCTTCCCATTTCAAGCACCCAGTGTCAGCATCAAACTCTCCTAGGTCAGATATAGAACAGCCAGATGCAAGTGAAGTTCCCACTACTCAGTGTTGCTGAATCTAATGTTTTGGATCCAACAAATGCTGTTAGAATTCTGATCACGAGAATGATGCCTTGATTTTCAAACCCTGTCATACTAGGTACTAGTTGGAAACTGATACCCACTCTGAGCGGTGTGCAGTTGACAGTAAGTACTGTATTACACAGTTCCACAATTTCCTCTGTCTATAGTTCTACTCACTGACATCCAAATGTTAGTCACATTTTTAACGTTAGCGAAGAGCAGGCATGGTTCATCAGCTTTTTGTTGATCTAAAAACGTTATAAAATGAAGTATAAAAGGTTTTTGCGTTGTCTTATTAAAGTTCACTTTGCATTCATTGTAGTTACACTGCAAAGCTGAAGCAATGTGGGGCTGAGTCTTTGTGTGCTCTCAGACTACTTGCCAAAACGTGAAGTGGCTCCATCTGTCAGAAGACGGATTACATGTAAATTCAGAAGAATGTAGATCATTACATATATCCAATAAAATCAGGAATACATAAAACATAGAATAACATGTGCTGCCAATGCGAATATTGAAGAACAGGGAACACCACTGTACTGCAGAGTGTTGTTGCTTCAAACTAATACATAGATGGAAGGACAGAAAAAGGCAAAGAAAGCCACAGTATTCTGGAAAAAGACCAATTACACAGCAAGCAGCTTGGATAGTGAATGCATTTTCCAAGAATCCTACTAGCTGATGTTTTTCTTTATTCATTCACAGGATGTGGGCGTCGCTGGCAAGGCCAGCATTTATTGCCCATCCCTAATTGCCCTTCAGAAGGTGGCGGTGAGCCAGCTTCTTGAACCGCTGCAGTACATGTAGTGAAGGTACTCCCACAGTGCTGTTAGGGAGGGAGTTCCAGGATTTTGACCCACTGACGATGAAGGATCGGCGATATACTTCCAAGTCAGGATGGTGTGTGACTTGGAGGGGAACATGCAAGCGATGGTGATCCCATGTGCCTGCTGCCCTTGTCCTTCTAGGTGGAAGAGGTCGCGGGTTTGGGAGGTGCTGCCGAAGAAGCCTTGGCCAGTTGCTGCAGTGCATCTTGTAGATGGTACACACTGCAGCCACGGTACACCGGTGGTGGAGGGAATGAATGTTTAAGGTGGTGGATGGGGCGCCAATCAAGCAGGCTGCTTTGTCCTGGATGCTGTCAAGCTTCTTGAGTGTTGTTGGAGCTGCACTCATCCAGGCAAGTGGAGAGTATTCCATCACACTCCTTACTTGTGCCTTGTAGATGGTAGAAAGGCTTTGGGGAGTCAGGAGGTGAGACACTCACTGCAGGATACCCAGCCTCTGACCTGCTCTTCTTGCCACAGTATTTACGTGGCTGGTCCAGTTAAGTTTCTGGTCAATGGTGACCCCCAGGATGTTGTTGGTGGAGGATTCGGTGATGGTAATGCCGTTGAATCTCAAGGGGTAGTGGTTAGACTCTCACTTGTTGGAGACAGTCATTGCCTGGCACTTGTGTGGCACGAATGTTACCTGCCACCTATCAGCCCAAGCCTGAACATCATCCAGGTCTTGTTGCATGCAGGCATGGACTGCTTCATTATCTGAGGAGTTGTGAATGGCGCTGAACACTGTGCAGTCATCAGCGAACATCCCCATTTCTGACCTTATGTTGGAGGGAAGGTCATTGATGAAGCAGCTGAAGATGGTTGGGCCTAGGACACTGCAAAGCATATACACCACTTTTAGTTGGATAAATTGTTCTGCAGGGGTATCCCATCCTCTACTGTAACTTCCGTTTATGCCTTTTCTCTAGCTGTTTCTGCCAATCTTCTGCTGAAGTTACAGTGGATGATCGGGAGAGCCCCATTGATATTACTGGTCCTGAATGAAAAGCCATTTTCTTTTTTTTATAAACCGTATGGAAGAAAATAACAATGGGCCAATAAGAAGAAGCTGGTCAGTCTATCCAACTCTTTCCATCAATCAGGTGCTTTTTCAGGACCCAAACTAACTATTTTTCATCTTTCCCCTCCTCCAAACCCATATCTCAACTCAATTTTCTATGGCAGATTTAGTAATCCAACAGCTGAACCAGGCAGGTCCACAGTAATCCAGGCCACTGTTGATGATTAACTGGCCAGCCAGCCTGTTAGGGTGAACCTGTCACTGAGGGCAGGATTTCTCACTCAGTTCCTGGCCAATACCCTAATGAGTAGGGTAGTGCTTGCTGGGCAAGGAGCACAGAGCAGAAAGCGTACCACTACCACTCCATATCAGGCAAACAGAAACTCTACTAATGTGGACTTTTAAGCATAGTAATTGGTTTCCACACTTCCCTGATACCCAGCATACCAAAATAATGGCCCAGAAATTTGGGTCAGGGGCTTCCCACGGGTGCAAGCCCCCGATCTGCACTTACCTTGCGCGCCGGCCGTTGAGCTGTGGGCCCCCATGGAATTCCGATCCGGGGCCTGGTCCAGCTGCCGGCGCGCAGAGCTTGCATATCCCAGGGGTGCAGTTAGTTCAATGCGTCCCCTGGGATCACGTGGGCCATGGGGAGCCAATCGGAGCAGAGAATGCTCCATTCATAAGTCTGACAGGAAGTGCTGTCAAGACTTATAAATACTACGGCCCCAAAACAACACTGATTCTTCAAATAATTTTTTTTTTAAATCACATTTTTTAAATAAACTATAAATTACATGAAATAACTATTTTAAACAATAATTTAAATTTATTTTCTAATGGGGCTAAAAATAAACTTACCTTGCTATAAAGTATTTAAATATAATAAACCTGTGGAAAAAATGTTTTAATTTTAATTAATTCACCACTTACCTTGTAAAAAACAGGCCTTATGCCTGCTTTTTACATTTCTAACTTCTTCAGGCTTACCTTCCAGGGAAAACCCGTAAAAAAAAACGAAGTTCGATGCGCACGCGCAGCCTCTCCCGTGCATGTGTTCGACCTCTGAACCCCTTCATTCAGAGGAACGGAAGTGCCGGTTTCCCGCGCATGCGCAGTGCATGCAGGTAAAAGGCACTTCCATTGGGCCTATGGGTGAGTACCCCGTGCGTACTCACCCGTGGAGACCCGAAGTTCTGGGCCATGTTTGCCTACTTTATGCACCACTTTTTAATTCTGCCTCCGCACCTAAGATGGCATTGCACTGTCTTCACAAAGGAGGACACAAATAACCTCCCAGAGATGTCGGGGAACATAGGGTCTAATGAAAGGGAGGAACTAATAGAAATCAGTATTTGTAGGGAAATGGTGTTAGAGAAATTGACGGGATTGAAGGCCAATAAATCCCCAGGGCCTGATAATCTACATCCTAGGTACTTAAGGAAGTGGCCCTAGAAATAGTAGATGCATTGCTGGTCATCTTCCAAAATTCGGTAGACTCTGGAACAGTACCCATGGATTGGCGGGTAGCTAATGTTACCCCACTATTCAAAAAAGGTGGTAGAGAGAAAACAGGGAATTACAGACATCGGTAGTGGGGAAAATGCTAGAGTCCATTATAAAAGATGTAATAGCAGAGCACTTGGAAAACAGTGACTGGATCGGACAAAGTCAACATGGATTTACAAAAGGTAAAACGTGCTTGACTACTGGAATTTTTTGAGGATGTAACTGGTAAAATAGATAAGGGAGAACCAGTGGATGTGGTGTATTTGGACTTTCAAAAGGCTTTCGATAAGGTCCCACATAAGAGATTAGCGTGTAAAGTTAAGGCACATGGGATTGGGGGCAAGGTATTGACTTGGATAGAGAACTGGTTGGCAGACAGAAAGCAAAGAGTTGGAATAAACGGCTCTTTTTCCGAGTGGCAGGCAGTGACTAGTGGAGTACCACAGGGATCGGTCCTTGGACCCCAGCTATTCACAATATTTATTAATGATCTGGACGAGGGAACTAGATGTAATATCTCCAAATTTGCAGACGACACAAAGCTGGGTGGGCGTGTGTGCTGTGAGGAGGATGCCGAGAAACTCCAGTATGATTTGGACAGGTTGGGTGATTGGACAGAAGCATGGCAGATGCAATATAACGTGGATAAATGCGAGTTAAAATGGTGGCAAAAACAGGAAGACAGATTATTATCTGAACAGCAATAGATTGGGAAAAGGGGAAGTGCAACGAGACCTGGGTGTCCTTGTGCACCAGTCGCTGAAGGTAAGCATGCAGGTGCAGCAGGCGGTTAAGAAGGCAAATGGTATGTTGGCTTTCGTAGCGAGAGGGTTTGAGTACAGGAACAAGGATATCTTTCTGCAGTTGTACAGGGCCTTGGTGAGACCACATCTTGAGTATTATGTGCAGTTTTGGTCGCCTTATCTGAGGAAGGATGTTCTTGCCATGGAAGGAGTGCAGCGAAGATTCACCAGGCTGATACCTGGGATGGCAGGAATGACGTATGAGGAGAGATTGGGTCGATTGGGCTTGTACTCGCTGGAGTTTCGAAGAATGAGAGGGGATCTCATTGAAACTTATAAAATTCTAACAGGACTAGACAGACTAGATGCAGGAAGGATGTTCCCGATGGTCGGGGAGTCCAGAACCAGGGGTCACAGTCTAAGGATAAGGGGTAAGCCATTTAGGATAGAGATGAGGAGGAATTTCTTCACCCAGAGAATGGTGAACCTGTGGAATTCTCTTCCACAGAAGGCAGTAGAGACCAATTCATTAAATATATTCAAGAAGGAGTTGGATATATTTCTTAAGGCTAACAGGATCAAGGGATATGGGGAGAAAGCAGGGATCGGGTACTAAATTTGGATGATCAGCCATGATCGCATTGAATGGCGGAGCAGGCTCGAGGGGCCAAATGGCCTACTCCTGCTCCTATCTTCTATGGTTCTATGGTTCTATGGACACCAATAGTAAAACAGGATTCAGATCATTGGCATGAGAAGTGGATTACTGTACTACATATAGAAGTGAAAATTGGGGCTTAAGGTAGTTTTTGGGTGGTACACACAGTCAGAAACAAGTTTTCCTGAATTTGGTCATTTGTCCCCGATTCTTGTCAGCTGTGTCCCTCATTAGTTCATTAAAACCAAAGTGAACACCATTTCTGAGTAACAGTTTAAATTAGCTGGTACAACTCTCATCTTCACATTAGAAGGTGTGGGTTCAAGCCCTATTCAAGAAGTTTAAGCTCATAACCTAAGTTGTCACTCCAGAGCAGTACTGAGAGAATACTGCATTGTCAGAAGTGCTGATCTATGAATGATGACTGAAACCAAAGTCCAGTCTGCCTGCGCCAGTGATTAAGGTGGACCTGAAAGAAGCTAGGGAGCTCCCCTCAATGTCCTGTCCACCATTCCTTCCTCAATCAATACCAGCAAAGGCAGATTAATTGCTCAATTATCACAATGTGCAAAACGGCTGCTGCATATGCCTTTGTATCAATAGTCATTGTAAATCATTATTTTAAGGCATAATGAGGTGCTATATAAATGCAAGTCTTTTCTTATTCACCAAGCGGTAGATTGTGACTCGTAACTGAAAGTTAGAAAGCACAGTTCCTTGAGGTATAATGATATGATGATGATCAACTACTTAGATTCAATGTTCTTGAGGAAACAGGAAGGAAGTTGGGATACCAAGTCCTGATCAAAAGGCTGTAGAACATTTCCAGCTGTAGTTCCTTCCCTTGCCCATGATAATGAGATAAATATTTTGGCTTTTTGAGTAATCTCAAAATACATTAAAACTTTTACCTTCTAGATAAGTCCTCAGATCTCATTCTACCTAGTACTAGAACTGTAATTCTCCAATCTGAAATATTAGTCGTAAAATCTTTATTCCAATCCCAATTCCTATTTCTTCATTTTCCTCAGCGCTGATGACCTTGCACAATGTACTGGTTCCCATTCCCAATGGCTCACTTTCTGGGTCCTTAACTAATATTCACATCACATACGTGTGGTGATACACCTGATGAGTCCAGTTCTGACGAAGGGTCATCGACCTGAAACGTTAACTCTGTTTCTCTCTCCACAGATGCTGCCTGACCTGCTGAGTATTTCCAGCATTTTCTGTTTTTATTTCAGATTTCCAACATCTGCAGTATTTTGCTTTTGTATCAACAAGAAGTCTTTGCATCCGTTCCTCTATTTATTATACCCAATTCTCTAGTGCTTAAACATCCACAGCAAGCACATCTCAGCCATGATCCTTATCCTACAAAGGATTTACAAAGTTGATGAAAAATAGACTTCCTTTTTTGCTGCAGTAATCTAGAATTTTCACCAGAAGAGTTCTAATCTGTTAATTAGTTCAACTTGCTATGTTTCTGCTTGATTGATTGATTGATTGATTGATGAGTATACTACGGTTAAATGACCACAACCTAATAGACATTACCATGCAAAATCATTTTTCTTACAAATTATGGGCCATAGGAATTGTATGGTCAAATGTATTACACTGTGAAGGAGAGATGATGTGCACACATGCACAGTATTAGGTCTTGGCTGTAGGCCCTGCAGGGAGGAACCATCTGCAGCAAAATTGCCCTTGAAAAATTAGCATAAGGTACAGAGAGACTTTTAAAATTTTGGCTGCACAGGTTTACAAAGTTGAACAAGAAATGTAGGCACTACACCAAAACTTCACGAATTAATGCTGAGAAGAGATGCAGTGAGGGGAGAGGGAACCTCTACGTGTCACACATTTAATTAGCAATACTGATTTGGTCCATCACTAAATGAAAAACGTATTTCCTTCACAAACATAAAACAGCATCTAAAATTAAATTATACCAAATCATTCAATTCTCAAAAAGCAGAGCTGGATTAAGAATTCTGGGGGCCTTGGGCACCAAGAACATTTGGGGCCCCTTCACCTTGGTGCACTCCCCATGCACATGCTCTCTTTGTCCAAGGGCCGTGTTCCCGTCTCGGATTTTTATAACAGCTCCGAGAGGCGGCTCTGTGACTGAGGAGGAGGTCAGCAGGCACCTCCTGTGGCGATCAGCGCTCAGCCTGGCAGAGAGTGCTCTGCGGATGGCAGAACTGCACCCATCATTTGTTAAAGGTATAAATTCCTCAGCACGCGTTAAACCTGCCATCGCCGGTGCTGCTTCTCTGCTCTCAGCCGGCTCAAATCGCCCCTCTGAATTTCAGGTGAAACCCACTGAGGCTTTCGTGGACTCCCCGCTCCACTCTGTGTGACCCTGGGTATTGCGCCATATTTGGATGGGAACCCCTGGGCATGGGCCCCATAGGCCCGTGTTAATCTGCCCCTGACAAAAAGACACTTTGAGTTTTAAAAGATATACAAGTAAAAACAAATAAGAAAATAATTTGTAAATTCAAATTTTCTCCAGTTTATGAGGTACCCACTCTTTCATTAGAACCACTTTGAAGATTTTCCTTCATTGCCCTGATCAAAAGTACAGTGAACTGCAGTGTCATGTAACACAATAGTGGTATTTGTAAGCCTGGAGGGTATAGAGAATGCAATTGAGTCTGGGGCTGTTAAGTGAAATCTGCCAAACCATAGGTAATGGCCTATAAATGTCCCTCCTTCATTTCCCACACCTCCCCCCCCCCCACCCAATTTCTTATGTTAATGCCCTCTGTAATTGCATTGCCCAAGTTTTTCATTCACCTGGTTCATATAATCTTTTTGAAAGGAATTTTCTCTCGTCCATACAACAACTACGCTCAAGTCTGACATGGACTTGCTGTATACGAACTGCACCTTGAGAGGCCATTAGGAATCCACATGAATAGCTAATCATAATCATAATCATAATCATAATCAACTTTATTGTCATTGTTAGTGCACAAGTGCAGTACAACGAAATGTAGACTTGCGGCTCCCGAGAGTGTACGTTTAGATTAAGACATTTAAACATTCAACATACATTTGGCACCTCATTCTTCAGAAGATTGCGAGCTGCTCGTCTCACATGCTCGTGAAATTGGGTATTATGAACAAGAAGGAAAACAAATCAAAGAATCATAGAATGGTTACAGCACAGAAGGAGGCCATTCGGCCCGTCAAGCCCGTGCCGCCTCTCTGCAAGGGCACTTACGCTAGTCCCACTCGCCCGCCCTTTCCCCGTAGCCCTGCAATTGTTTTTCTTTCAGGTACTTAACCAATTCACTTTTGAAAGGCCATGATTGAATCTGCCTCCACCACCCTTTCAGGTAGTGCATTCCAGATCCTAACCACTCGCTGCGTAAAAAAGTTTTCCCTCATGTCGCCTTTGGTTTTTCTGTCAGTCACCTTAAATCTGTGTCCTCTGCTTCTTGACCCTTCTGCCAATGGGAACAGTTTCTTTCTATCTACTCTTAGACCCCTCATGATTTTGCACACCTCTATCAAATCTCCTCTCAACCTTCTCTGCCCTAAGGAGAACAACCCCAGCTTCTCCAGTCTATCCACGTAACTGAAGTCCCTCATCCATGGAACCATTCTTGTAATTCTTTTCTGCACCCTCTCTAAGGCCTTCACATCCTTCTTAAAGTGCGGTGTCCAGAATTGGACACAATACTCCAGTTGAGGCCGAACCAGTGTTTTATAAGGTTCATCATAACTTCCTTGCTTTTGTACTCCGCCTCTATTTATGAAGCCCAGGATCCCGTATGCTTTTTTAACTGCTTTCTCACCCTGTCCTGCCACTTTCAACGATTTGTGCACATATACCCCCAGGTCTCTCTGTTCATGCACCACCTTTAGACTAGTACCATTTAGTTTATATTGCCTCTCCTCATTCTTCCTACCAAAATGTATCACTTCGCACTTTTTTGCATTAAATTTCATCTACCACGTGCCCATTGCCCCAGCCTGTCTATGTCCTCCTGAAGTCTATCACTATCCTCCTCACTGTTCACTATACTTCCAAGTTTTGTGTCATCTGCAAATTTTGAAATTGTGCCCTGTACACCCAAGTCCAAGTCATTAATATATATCAAGAAAAGCAGTGGTCCTAGTACCGACCCCTGGGGAACACCACTGTAGACCTTCCTCCAGTTCGAAAAACAACCATTCACCACTACTCTGTTTCCTGTCACTTAGCCAATTTCGTATCCATGCTGCCACTGTCCCTTTTATTCCATGTGGCACTTTGTCAAACGCCTTTTGGAAGTTCATGTACACCACATCAACCGCATTGCCCTCATCAATCCCTCTTTGTTACCTCATCAAAAAACTCAATCAAGCTAGTTAAACACAATTTGCATTTAAAAATTCCATGCTGGCTTTCCGTAATTAATCCATAATTTTGTTAATTTTGTCCTGGATTATCGTTTCTAAAAGCTTCCCCACTACCGAGATTAAACTGACTGACCTGTAGTTGCTGGGTTTATCCTTGCACCCTTTTTTGAACGAGGGTGTAACATTTGCAATTTTCCAGTCCTCTGGCACCACTCCTATATCAAAGGAGGATTAGAAGGTTATGGCCAGTACCTCCGCAATTTCCACCTTTACTTCCCTCAACATCCAAGGATGCATCCCATCCGGTACTGGTGACTTATTTACTTTAAGTACAGCCAGCCTTTCTAGTATCTCCGCTTTAGCAATTTTTATCCCATTCAGTATCTCAACTCTTTAACTATAATATATTGTATAGACTTTGTTCAGAGAGGATATCACATTTGGACTGCAGTGCACAAATATTTTCAATAGTATTTAATTTATTAGCAATTTTCTTTTACAAATTGGGGATAAGACCTATGCAGGAGAACGGGGTAAGGGTTTAGTATGGTGTCAAAGAATTGCACTTTATTCTTCAGCACTAGTGTTGATACACATGCCTGGATGAGTGCAGCTCCAACAACACTCAAGAAGTTCGACACCATCTAGGACAAAGCAGCCCGCTTGATTGACACACCATCCACCACCATAAACATTCACTCCCTCCACCACCGGCGCACCGTTGCTGCAGTGTGTACCATCTACAAGATGCACTGCAGCAACTCACCAAGACTTCTTCAACAGCACCTCCCAAATCTGCGACCTCTACCACCTAGAAGGACAAGGGCAGCAGGTACATGGGAACACCACCACCTCCAAGTTCCCCTCCAAGTCACACACCATCCTGACTCAGAAATATATCGCCGATCCTTCATTGTCACTGGGTCAAAATCCTGGAACTCCCTACCTAACAGCACTGTGGGAGTACCTTCACCAAATGTACTGCAGCAGTTCAAAAAGACGGCTCACCACCACTTTCTCAAGGGCAATTAGGGATGGACAATAAATGCTAGCTTTGCCAATGGCACCCACATCCCCTTAATGAATAAAAAAGAATGCTCGAGTCCGAGCTCTGCTGAAGAGGAGAGAGATGCAAATTTTATTAGCCCAGAATTCAAAAGAAAGATGTTTCATGTGCACAAGCAATTGCTCAATGCCAGGGAGGTGCCGCAACAACCAACTTGTTGGGCTTCTGACGCATGGCATTGACACTCTTCAGTCAACTGTGGAGCGTGTTCTCACCACAATGAATGCTGCAGTTGGAGTCTTCTTGTAGGAGTTTGTGGCACCTCTCAGGAATGCTCATATTGGCACCGTGCAGGTTTCGGGCTCCACCATTTTTAAGCACCATAAGATTGAGTAACGTTCCAAAACCATTGTGAACTACCAGCAAAATGACTGCCAAATTTAAGCAGCATTTTAAATTAAAGCAAGTGAGGATCCATTTAAGTAGCACGAGAAATGGCTGCATCCCGCCCTGTGCCACACATGATTTGTGGGCAGGTTGAAGAAGTAGCTGTTCTGGTACTGATTAACATGAAAATAGCATTTGGGTCCTTAACAATTTCAGAGGACCTTCATTTAAATATACTTATTAGGGCCTTGCCTGTTGACGGCAAGGGCGCTGGCTGAAAATCAGAACAGGCAAACCTCTGGTGCTAAGTCAATGGCCTAGAAATTCATCTCGGGCTGTGGCTAAAAACGGGCGGTATCTGATCGGCCGGCCATTTTCAGTTGCATTGATTACAATAGAATTGAATATCAGGCGTTGCATTTAACGGGCGGCTGATCCGATACCGCCCACTTTGCGCCACACCCAAGACGAATTTCTAGCCCATTGATTCTATTTACCATTTTTGACCACTATCACCCCATTCATGCTGAAAAATGGGGCGGTAGCGAAACAAAAATCAGCCCAAATATGTCTCGGTTCCCTACAACTTCAGCCTTACCTTGCTCAAGGACTAGGACTGACTGTGCTGCAGTCAATTGAGCTGGTACGGGGAGTCTTTATTTTGTTGTCATTAATTTTCCTTTGCTCCTTCACCTTGCCTCGTTAAACTATTTGGCCTCGATTTTAACTGACCTGTGGAGTCAGGATTGAAGGCGTACGGGGGGTTAAAGTCCCGAATTTGGCGGTCCTGACACCATCCCGCCCCAAACCTGCCTCCATGTAAGTTTCAAAGGAGGCAGGTACCCGCCCCGCACTGGGACCCGCCTACCCGAGGCGGGAAGGGATTAGTGACAATTAACTGCCTGTTAACAGGTAGTTAACAGGCAGTTTTTAGCCTAATCCCAATTTTAAAGCTTGAAGTGTGGGATTCCTGATGGCTCCAAACCACGCCAAGTTAGAGGAGTTGGGCCGTCGGGTTGAAAGACTTGGAGGGGTCGAGATGTCGGTGTTCAGGTGAGTGATGAGTGCATGAGTGCAAAGGTAAGTGTGTTTGGTGTGTCTAAAATGTGTAAAGAAGTTTAAATTACCTGTACTTACCTTTTTAGCCTTCCTTCCTTTAGGTTTCGGGAGTCCATCATTCAGCCGGCACAGAAAGCAGAATGGCTGCGATCTGTCAAAAGTGACAGCCTGCAGCTTTCTGTGCTGGAGAGATTTCTAACTGAGTCTGTGGAGAAGGACTCAGGTTAGAAGTAAGACTGTCAGTGTTTGACAGCTTCAAACAGCTGTGAAACACTGATATTTCATCTGTCAAAACGTCTTGACAGATGAAATTTCAGTCTGTGACGTCACCTGTTGCCGGGTGGCCCTTAATTGGCCTGCTGAGCCCGCTGGGCGGGCTCAACAAGGTCAATCAAGTTAAAATCGCGTGGATTGGCCGCATCTCGATGGAGGCGGGACTACAACCTCGAAAGTTGTAGTCCCGCCTCCTTCCCGATTTCTAAGTGAAAATCACCCCCTTTGCCTCTATTCTGCTCATTCAAGTGGGAAATTGTGTTTAATTTATTAGTAATTTTCTTTTACAAATTGGAGATAAGACCTAAGCAGGAGAAAGGAGTAAGGGTTCAGTATGGGTGTCAAAGAATTGCACATTATTCTTCAGTCACTAGGCTGGAATTTGCTGAAAAAAATAACGTCTTGTGACTGACGCAAGTCGTTATTAATGTGCAAATCAGCCAGCAACTTGTGGTGAGGAAGAAATACCCCAAGAATTGCAAATCGCCACAAGTTGCTGGCTGATTTGCACTGCTCCGCTGTTAGCTTCGCGAAAACGGCATCTTGTAGGAACGGAGGTTCCTATCAAAAAGATTGAGTTCGACTCAGGCAATTAAAACAATGAACTTTAATGAAACGAAACAGGTTTAAACTGGAAACTGCTAGAACACATCAATTACAGGTCTACTCTCCTTGAGGGCTTCACGAGGACTGATCCTCTGGTCAGAAGACTGACGTCATGACGTCATCACGTTCTTCCCGCCATTGGGGCATCACGTGACTAACGGCATGATGTCATCATGTTGAAACCGCGCTGTAAAGGTAACTAGACATTGTACAGTCAAACAGTGTAATTAAAGGTACAGGCACAGACAGTAACTACATTGCTGTTAAAGGAATTATGTACAACCGCTCTGAGTCCTTTGGTGGCTCCGTCACAATCTCGTATTTAACCTCCCTGTGACTTTCATGAAGTTGCTGCATTTGCACTATAATTGACCATGAAACTCGCCACAGAAAGTTAAGTCTAGTGATTAATAACGCAAGTACCCTTTTAGTGGCGTGATAATTGTTGATGACTGCCAATCAATCTCTTTGGGGCCCAGAATGCAATCAATTAAAAGTTGTGGCATTTCATTCCTGCAGGTAGTGAAAATATTCCCTCTTAGGTTTTTTTTGGGTGCAATGGAGCCCATTCACAATACTGCACATGCGCAGTTTTTCGCATTGAGAAGTCGGCAAGCCATTGCGTGGGAGGTCCAGAGAACTGGCCGCACAGCTTAAAGGGAACATTGGTAGTGAATTTTTGTTGGAGATTTTAAAGATGTCAAATTTTAAATTTTATTTTCTTATTTATCCTTTGTCTCTTTTGTTCTTTCTCTTAATTCAATCTTTCTTTCCCTCTCTGTACTTGGTTTGACATTGAATTCATCCACTCTACTTCATGCTCCTCCTCAGTCCTTCCTCTGTTTATTTCTCAATTATTAAATCTCATTTGTTAAGGAGATACATTGTTAGTCTTATCATTCACCAGGGCCCCAGATGCCCTGTTTCCCTCGCTGCGCCGTTATCAGCTCGCACCTCCAGGGCAAAAAAGCTTTTGAGCTGAAGGATGCAACAAAAAAATCTAACTAACTGGGCATGTTGTCAGATGCTCTGCTCCAACAAATTCTGGCCCACTATTTCAATTTCAATAAGATGTTCTTTTACGTAGCCTTCTTGTTCTAAGACAGAATCCTCCATGTTTGAATCATATCCTGATAAACCAGCAGGAACACTCACTGTTTACAGTGCAGGGTGCATCATTTGGATGTCTCTTTGGTTGATTAACGATGCACACAATTTTGCTGATACAACAGTGCACTGGCAATACGTACACCAGACCATGAAATAGAGAACACTTTGTACCAAAGCACAAATTAGCACCTTTCGTTGCCACATGTTTCACTAATATAATTCAGTTCTACATGTTTTTGAAAATAAGCCCTATGGGGCAGTGTAACCTTAGTAACATTATCTTTTGAGTGCTTACAGAAGGCTGCCAAAAGGGATCAGTACTAATACTTTAATGATGTTTGCTTCGATAAAGAGAATGTTTTGCTCACCATGTGGGTGTTCCCTTTCAAAGGCTGTCACTGTACTTAAATGAATATCCAAGGATAAGACCCTACAGAGTACTTACAGGAAAAAATACCCACCCCCAATGTCTCTGTTTTAGTTGGAGAATGATCATTTCTAATTAAAGTTTGATTGTGCCATGACATTTGTGACATTTCCCAGACTGATGCTCAAACAGGACATGTCATTACTCAACTATAACTCCCAGCTCCCCTGTCCCATTGTGGGACAGGGTGTAAAGTACTGGCGCTGGATGATGAAATGCCAAATGTATGCGCGCAACCTTGAGTGCACCATGAGCATGGCAGGCCCCTCAGACTAGTCATTCTGTGTTGAGTATTTTTTACTTGGGATTAGGCTACCATTGAATCTTATCCTGGAATATTCTTGTTATATTATTTGAAGTAATTAAGTAAAACCTAGTGATTGCATCAATTAGGGAGGTTTAAATTCCGCATCGTTGTTCTTGCGTGAAATGGGTGCAAGGAAGACAAAGATAGCATCACGACATCCCATGCCCGATTTGCACGGGCACGGGGGCCACTTCTAACTTTATTCTGAGAGTTTTCTAGGCCGCTCTGATGGCCACCTGCATTAATATTAAAATGCGGGTCCATGGCCTGAATAAGGACCCATTTGCTATAACGCATGTGTAGAAGAACAGGAAGAGGTTGAGGAGGAACAGAATCAGGAAGCTGAGGCTACAGAGGAAGAGCAAGGCCCAGCAGGGCTTCCAGCTGCCAGAGCTCTTAGGCAGCAACTCAGTGATGAAAGATTCTCATCAATGTTCTCTCCCTTCTCCAAGACACCAACAGTCCCTCCATCGATCTAACCCAGTCCTCACAACTACCATCTGAATGCCATCATACCATTTAACATCACGGGTGTTGCCCTTACATGACTAGGAATATCAAGACCCAAAAGCAATCCAAGAATAAGAATAGAAAATGCTGGAAACACTCAGCAGGTGGATGTTTACTATACCAAGATAATTCATCACTCTTCATTTGAAATTAGCTTATATTGAAAAAGGACAACTAAAAATCATCCTTGTGCAAAGCCCCAGTGCCTGTTTTGTGTGCTTACTTACCTAGCCTAGTGCTCTTATGAGGTGCATCCCCAGTGGGTACAACAAGTGATGTGGAAGGCTGCTGAACTTCCATTCAACATCCCTGAGATGGCAGGGTTGTGTGACGTCGAGTAGCTCTGGTTATAGAAGGCCTAGCTGCAGACTGCAGTATCTCAGTGGCAGTTGGGACAATCTGGGACCAACAAGGTCACTGGTTGAGAGTGTAACTGGGAGGGAGGGGGGGGGAGTTGGGGGGGTCGCAGGCATGCTGTCAACCCTGATACCTGGGATGGCAGGAATGACATATGAGGAGTGATTGGGTCGATTGGGCTTGTAGTCGCTGGAGTTTAGAAGAATGAGAGGGGATCTCATTGAAACTAATAAAATTCTGACAGGACTGGACAGACTAGATGCAGGAAGGATGTTCCCGATGGTCGGGGAGTCCAGAACCAGGGGTCACAGTCTAAGGATAAGGGGTAAGCCATTTATGACAGAAATGAGGAGGAATTTCTTCACCCAGAGAGTGGTGAACCTGTGGAATTCTCTACCACAGAAGGCAGTAGAGGCCAATACATTAAATATATTCAAGAAGGAGTTGGATATATTTCTTAAGGCTAAAGGGATCAAGGGGTATGGGGAGAAAGCAGGGACCGGGTACTGAATTTGGATGATCAGCCATGATCGCATTGAATGGCGGAGCAGGCTCGAGGGGCCGAATGGCCTACTCCTGCTCCTATCTTCTATGTTTCTATGTTTCTATGTAGGACAGCATCTGCCTCTCCCATGGAACCAATGCCACCCTAATGGGGCTGCACCTCAGCACTCCCACTGCTCTGTGCGAGAACAGAGTTCAGCAGTGATGAGACACTCTCAAAGACTGAATCAATGCTGTCCTTCATGCTTAGCAAGCCAGAGGACATGCTGGAGCCCAGTGCCAAGATGGCAGCAGTCTGAGCTTCCATCAAAGCTGTCAGAGCTGCGACCAGAGGGTCCATCATCGCAGGCCCCAATGCAGTGTTTATAGAGGTGACCACTCGCTTCATGGTCTGGGTGCCATGTGCGTGGACCCAGCACAGGTTGGAGCTACTCATCCATGCTTTCTGCCATTGAGTGGAAGCTTGCTGGCAGACTGCCCAGTGCACTTTAAAGTTTGTGCTGTCTAGCCAACAGTTCTTTTCTGTAGGCTGGGTCCTCGAGGTCTTCATCTCTGCCCACTACAACAGGACAAGGATCCAAGGTCGCCTCTGGCAACATGCCTGCTGGGTCATCCTATCCAACTGCCTTTGCTCCTGCACACTTGTAGAGTGGATTGGGAAAATAGATTAAAGGGTAAGACGATACATGATCAGTGGTGTACATTTAAGGAGTTATTTTACAACTTCCAAAAAAAATATTCCACTGAGAAGAAAAGGGTGTAAAAGAGAAGACAGCCATCCGTGGCTAAGTAAAGAAATTAAGGATAGTATTCGACTAAAAACAAGGGCATATAAGGTAGCCAAATCTAGTGGGAGGATAGAGGATTGGGAAAACTTTAAAAGACAGCAAAAAATAACAAAAAGATTGATTAAGAAAGGGAAGATAGATTATGAAAGTAAATTAGCAAAAAATATAAAAACAGATAGTAAGAGTTTTTATAGTTATATAAAAAGAAAAAGGGTGGCTAAAGTAAATGTTGGTCCCTTAGAGGATGAGACCGGGAAATTAATGGTGGGAAATATGGAGATGGCAAAAACACTGAATGAATATTTTGTATCAGTCTTTACAGTAGAAGACACTAAGAATATCCCAACACTGGATAAACAGGGGGCTAAAGGGGGGGAGGAGCTAAACACGATCAAAATCACTAAGGAAGTGGTACTCGGTAAAATAATGGGACTCAAGGCGGATAAATCACCTGGACCTGATGGCTTACATCCTAGGGCCTTGAGGGAAGTGGCAGTAGGGATTGTGGATGCATTGGTAATAATTTTCCAAAACTCCCTGGACTCGGCAAAGGTCCCGGCAGACTGGAAAACTGCTAATGTAACACCCTTATTTAAAAAGGGCAGTAGACAGAAGGCTGGAAACTATAGACCGGTTAGCCTAACATCTGTGGTAGGTAAAATTTTGGAGTCCATTATTAAGGAGACAGTAACAGGACATTTGGATAATCATAATTTAATAGGACAAAGTCAGCATGGTTTTATGAAGGGGAAGTCATGTTTGACAAATTTGCTGGAGTTCTTTGAGGAAGTAACATATAGGGTGGATAAAGGGGAACCAGTGGACGCAGTGTATTTAGACTTCCAAAAGGCATTTGACAAGGTGCCACACAAAAGATTATTGCTTAAGATAAAAAAATCACAGGATTGGGGGTAATATTCTGGCATGGATAGAGGATTGGCTATCTAACAGAAGGCAGAGAGTTGGGATAAATGGTTCATTCTCAGTCTGGCAATCAGTAACTAGTGGTGTTCCGCAGGGGTCAGTGCTGGGTCCCCAACTCTTTACAATCTATATTAACAATTTGGAGGAGGGGACCGAGTGTAACATATCAAAGTTTGCAGATGATACTAAGATGGGAGGGAAAGTAGTGAGTGAGGAGGACATAAAAAACCTGCAAGGGGACATCGACAGGCTAAGTAAGTGGGCAGAGATTTGGCAGATGGAATACAATACTGGAAAGTGTGAGGTTATGCACTTTGGCAGGAAAAATCGTAGAGCAAGTTATTATCTTAATGGCAAGAAACTGGAAAGTACTGAAGTACAAAGGGATCTGGGGGTCCTGGTGCACGAAACTCAAAAGGTTAGTATGCAGGCCAATGGAATGTTGGCTTTCATTGCTAGGGGGATAGAATATAAAAATAGGGAGGTATTGCTTCAGTTGTACAAGGTATTGGTGAGACCGCACCTGGAATACTGCGTACAGTTTTGGTGTCCATACTTAAGAAAGGACATTCTTGCTCTCGAGTCAGTACAAAGAAGGTTCACTCGGTTAATCCCGGGGATGAGGGGATGGACATATGAGGAGAGGTTGAGTAGATTGGGACTCTACTCATTGGAGTTCAGAAGAATGAGAGGCGATCTTATTGAAACATATAAGATTGTGAAGGGGTTGGATCGGGTGGATGCGGGGAGGATGTTCCCGATGATGGGTGAAACTAGAACTAGGGGGCATAGTCTTAGAATAAGGGGCTGCTCTTTCAAAACTGAGATGAGGAGGAACTACTTCACTCAGAGGGTGGTAGGTCCATGGAATATGCTGCCCCAAAAAGCTGTAGAAGCTACATCATTACATAAATGTAAAACAGAAATAGACAGTTTCCTAGAAGTAAAGGGAATTAAGGGTTACGGGGAGCGGGCAGGAATTTGGACATGAGACTAGGTTCGGATCGGTCATGGCCCTGTGGGTAGCGGAGCGGGCCCAGGGGCCGTGTAGCCTGATCCTGCTCCTATTTCGTGTGTCTAATTCTGTTAGATTCAGGAGATGGTTCCATGATAGTGGATTGGCGGTTAGGATCAGATCAGCCATGATCTTATTGAATGGCGGAGCAGGCTCGAGGGGCCGATTGGCCTACTCCTGCTCCTATTTCTTATGTTCTTATGTTCTTAGACCTCTCTACTGTCTAAATTGCGAGGGGTGTCAGTCTCTGAGCTGGTTCTTGCTTGGGTATGGTTGAGTGACATTGCATCTTCTGAAGGGATGTCCTCCTCTTCCCCCAGTCTTCCCCCAGCCCTTTGTCATGCATAATGTGTGAAGATGAGATTTCAATGAGAAGGGATAGAGGATAAGTTAGCTAAAAACACTTCTGGACTTTTCCTCCAGCCTCTCCAGAACCCACGCTCTTCTGATCTGCCCCTGCCCACAATGCCCATGACAGTCTCTTCCAGATGGGACAGAATATGTAGAGATGCTTTGCTTCCTCCTGTGGCTACCTGTTCATGGTTATTGTGCATCAGCTTCTCCTGGAAGAAAGAAAGAAGTGTGTTAGTGTTAGCTTTGTGAGATGTTTCAAAGATGTGAATGTCAGGGTAGAACAGTGTTGCTGGTGTGTGAAAGATAGCACAGGTGTGAGGAGATGTGGGAAGTGATTATGAGGAGAGTAGCAGGTGCAGAGTACTGTAGTAGCAGCAGAAGGAGGTGGAGTGAAGTGTGCTGCAGTGATTGTAGGAGAGTGGTGGGAAGCGGGGGAGGGAAAGGTTCCAAGTGCTGAGGTGACAGGTAATGCAGGGCTAAGTAGAGAGTAATGAGAAATATGAGTTAGGAGTCTTACCTTAGCAGCTGTCATCAAATCATTGACCTTTTTTCTGTACTGTAGTCAGGTCCTTGGAGCAATGATTCTGGCGCTGATCTGCTCTGCTACCTCTGCCCATTCTTGCTCCTGGATGGAAAGATGAGGTCTCTCCTCCACATCGTTCCAGTGATGACTGCACAATGGTTACAAAGATGGTCCCTGTTTCTAGGGGCGAATCAATATGAAATAGAATATAAAGGCACGAAACAGCATGGAAATGCTGATGGGCTATCATGCCTGCCACTGCCTACTGTGGAGGAAGCACCAGCAGTGGACCCTATCGAGATATTTTATTCGTCAATAATTGAACGATTGCCAGTAACGAACGCGGATATAGAGAAGGAGACCCGCAATGATCCGACACTGTCTCGGGTATATGATTTGATGGTGAGGGGATGGCCAACACATGGCGACTCACTGTTGCCAGCATTCTCATCCAGAAGAGAACAGCTGTCAGTATGCCAGGGGACAGTGATATGTGGATCCCGAGTGGTGATTCCACCCAAGTTAAGGGAGAGAGTGCTAAATGAGCTTCATGAAGGTCATCTGGGAGGGGTGAAAATGAAATCGATCAACAAATCGAGGACCTAACCAAGAGCTGCTCAGGATGCCAGAAGGTCCAAAATGCACCAGCACATGCCCCTCTACACCATGGAGTGGCCCTCCTCTCCATGGCAACGGGTGCACATTGATTTTGCTGGTCCATTCATGGACTCAATGTTCTTAATAGCAGTGGATGCTCACTCGAAATGACCTGAGGTGATAAAAATGTCCTCAACCACTACAGAGAAAACGATTGCAGTCCTACGGACCATATTTGCCAGGAACGGCTTGCCAGAGCAGATTTGCTCTGATAATGGACCACAGTTTGTGTCCGAAGAGTTTCGGAAATTTATGAGAAGGAATGGGGTCAGGCATTATACATCCGCCCCGTATCATCCAGCCACAAATGGATTGGCTGAGAGGTTCGTACAAACCTTTGAAAAGGCGATAAATGCCATGTGCAACGACGAAATTCCACTACAGCATAAGGTGGACAATTTCCTATTAGCCTACGGAAATGCGACACATGCAGTCACCAACCAGACCCCGGCCATGATGTTCTTTAACCGAAGGTTGAGATCTCGTCTGGATTTGCTCAGACCAAATGTGCGAAGAAATGTTGAGGATAAACAATTCCAACACATCAATGAGAAGCCGACAAGGAGCTTCAATGTAGGACAACCCGTTTTGGCCCGTGACTACCAAACAGAGAAGTGGCAACCCGGAACGATATGCACAAGGCAGGGGCCATTAATGTACACAGTGGATGTCGGGGAGAACATTGTGAGACGCCACG
Source organism: Somniosus microcephalus (assembly GCF_052327205.1). Classification (NCBI taxonomy): domain Eukaryota; kingdom Metazoa; phylum Chordata; class Chondrichthyes; order Squaliformes; family Somniosidae; genus Somniosus; species Somniosus microcephalus. The sequence goes on along the minus strand of NC_140997.1, from coordinate 184,413,067 downwards.
TCGATCAGATCTTAGCGTCACAGGAACGAGTCAACCCCATGTCTCGAGTACCTGGGGATGAACCCGACATACCAGTAGCATCTACCTCAGAACCAGTAGCAGTGGAAACCGATGAACTAACCGACGAAAAGGGGCAAGAATCGCCTCCGCACCAAGAACAAGAACCTCAGGAAAGGCGCTATCCCGAAAGGATCAGGAAGCCGCCCCAAAGACTGAATCTATAAATGGACTCTTGTTGTTTAATGTACATGTTAAAGTGTTAATTGTTATTTGAATATTATGGGTACTGCTAATCTAAAAGGGGAGGAATTGTAGTGTATGTACCTTTAAGAGAGAACTACTTTTACAGCTCCTGTATACTGTAGTACCGGCAGTGACCACACCTGTATATAAGCCTTGAGCATGCCTCTGTACCCCCAGTCTTGAGACTACCCTACTCCAGTAAATACCTGTTGATTGTTAAGTTACAGCATCCGTGTGGTTATTGAAAAACATCATACTCTCAGAATCACGGATCTAACATCAGTGATATCCTATTTACCACCCACCCGTTAGGAGAGCTGCCAATAAAGAGCATGAATAGCAGGGCAGCTAACTTATTTAATGCTAAGCAGGCATGGGGATCAATTTAATGTGGTCACAGAGCGCTCTTGAACAGGTGCACGATTGGAGCGCGCCAACCATTTTGCCCTCATTTTCGCCTGATTACAAATTTACGCCCCAGCATTTCTAAAACGAATGCAATTGTGACAGAGCGTATAGCCTAGTGATTACTGCTGGTGATATCAGTGAACAAGCAACACAATTGTATGACATTCCTCAGCCCATTTTAATGTAGATATTGATCTATTTATTTTAAATATAATGCCTCCACTAAAATAACAAATAGATAATGTCATTTGAATGTACTAAACGCTCGTGCACTAATTACTCCCACAGTAATTTCTAGGTTTATAAGAGAGAAGGTAAACGATTATGTCTGCTTACACTATACTGCATCTTTCTCAAATATTGCTAAGTTATTTTCTTCAATCCCAATTATAACAATTTTACATCTGTGTTTCATCAAAATCTCTCAGCAAGTGCCGAGGACTGTCCTGTCCAGGGTGGATTACCCTTCAGGAAATTCAAAAGACCTGAACTCAGTTTATGAAATCACTTAAACAGTTTAAAAGACTGGGCATGTCACTTTGGTTCATTTCAAATGCAGCAAGGTCATGCCATCACGTTCAAATAAAAACAAAGAACAGTTGCATTTCATAACTGTTTCTTTTGGACTTTACAGATCAATGCTTATGGCAAAACACCTGGGTTCTTTCCAAAATGAAAGACAAATTGGTAAGTAACAGTGCAAAATAGTTATTTCAGCTTCAAATATGAAGTACTAAAGTATTAAAGCAACAGCTTACCTGATGGTTTGGTGAGTACTGAGCCACATAAACCTGGAATGTTGAAGAAAAAGTGCCAGCAATGCTCAGCAGGTCAGGCAGCATCTGTGGAGAGAACAGATGAGTTAACATTTCTGGTGTGGATTATTTGTCAAAATTGGAAGATATTACAGATGAAAAGGAACAGAACAAAGGGAAGGGGGAGGGGAAAAGCACACATTGGTTTAATGGCCCTCTTCTGAGCTGTAAGATTCTATGGCCCAGAAATTCATTTGCCCCCGCAAACTGGTGCAGGGATCATGATCCGCTAGCAACCTGCACCCGTTTGGAGGACTGCAGGCAGCACGCAAACTTCCTGCTGCCTGCTCATTTGTGGCATTCAGCCCAGTACTGCTGAGTGCCTGAACGCTCAGCAGGGGGTCCAAGTTCATGCGAGACTAGCACCAATTAAAGCTAGCCTGCACTACTTAAAGGCAGTCTGCACCTCTTAAAGGGGAGGTACATGCTGCCTGCAGCGGATCATTGAACTGGCTTAGGAAGGCAGTGGAAAAGAATAAATGATGGCACAATAGGGTAATAATAATGGGGGATTTCAACTTCCCCAATATTAACTGGGATAGTCAGAGTGTGAAAGGCTCAGAGGGTGTAGAATTCTTAAAGTGCATCCAGGAGAGCTTTTTGAGCCAGCATGTAGAAAGTCCTACAAGAGAGGGGGCGGTACTGGACCTAATTCTAGGGAATGTGGCCGGCCAAGTGGAAAAAGTGCAAGTAGGTGAGCACTTTGGTGATAGTGACCATAATATGGTAAGATTTAAGGTGGTCATGGAAAAGGACAGGGATGGGCCGGAAATAAAGGTTCTAAATTGGGGGAAGGCCGATTTTAATAGGATAAGGCAGGATCTGGCCAAAATGGACTGGGATCAGCTACTTGTAGGAAAATCCGCATCGGAGCAATGGGAGGCTTTCAGAAGGGAGATTGAGATCATACAATGGCAACATGTTCCCGTAAAGGTCAAGGGTGGTTCCAAAAACCACAGGGAACCTTGGATGTCAGGGGATATACGAGAATGGATTAGGAAAAAAAGGAGGGCTTTTGGCAGATACAAAAGGCTAAAGACGGAGGAAGCCCAAGAGGAGTACAAAAAGTGCAGGGGGATACTTAAAAAAGAAATTAGGAGATCAAGGAGGGGCCATGAAATAACACTGGCGAGCAAAATAAAGGAAAATCCGAAGATGTTTTATAAGTATATTAAGGGTAAGAGGATAACTAGGGAAAAAATAGGGCCCATTAGGGACAAAAGTGGCAATCTGTGTGTGGAGCCGGAAGATGTAGGAGGGGTTCTAAATGAATTTTTTGCACCTGTTTTCACTATGGAGAAGGACGATGTAGACATAGAAATAGGGCGGGGGGACTGTGATATGCTCGAACATATTAACATCGAGAGGGAGGAGGTATTGGCGGTTTTAGCTGGCCTAAAAATGGATAAATCCCCAGGCCCGGATGAAATGTATCCCAGGCTGCTATGTGAGGCAAAGGAAGAGATTGCGGGGGCTCTAACACATATATTCAGGACCTCTCTGGCCACAGGGGATGTGCCAGAGGACTGGAGAACCGCTAATGTAGTACCATTATTCAAGAAGGGTAGTAGGGAAAAACCGGGGAACTACAGGCCAGTGAGCCTAACATCAGTGGTAGGAAAATTATTGGAAAAAATTCTGAGGGACAAAATTTGTCTCCACTTGGAGAGGCAAGGATTAATCAGGGATAGTCAACATGGCTTTGTCAAGGGAAGATCATGTCTGACTAATTTGATTGAATTTTTTGAGGGGGTGACTAGGTGTGTGGATGAGGGTAACGCAGTGGATGTGGTATACATGGATTTCAGTAAGGCCTTCGATAAAGTCCCGCACAGGAGACTGGTCAAGAAGGTAAGAGCCCATGGAATCCAGGGTGCCTTGGCACATTGGATACAAAACTGGCTTAGTGGCAGAAGGCAGAGGGTGATGGTCGAAGGTTGTTTTTGTGACTGGAAGCCTTGGCCAGTGGGGTACCACAGGGATCGGTGCTGGGTCCCTTGCTGTTTGTGGTCTACATTAATGACTTGGATATGAATGTAAAAGGTATGATCAGTAAGTTCGCGGATGATACAAAAATTGGTAGGGTGGTAAATAGCGAGGAGGGTAGCCTCAGTCTGCAGGATGATATAGATGGGTTGGTCAGATGGGCGGAACAGTGGTAAATGGAATTTAACCCGGAAAAGTGCGAGGTGATGCACTTTGTGGGGACTAACAAGGCAAGGGAATACACAATGAATGGAAAGACCCTAGGCAAGACGGAGGGTCAGAGGGATCTGGGTGTGCAAGTACACAGATCCCTGAAGGCGGCGGAACAGGTGGATAAGGTGGTAAAAAAGGCATATGGGATACTTGCCTTCATTAGCCGAGGCATTGAATATAAGAGCAAGGAGGTTATGATGGAGCTGTATAAAACACTGGTTAGGCCACAGCTGGAATACTGTGTGCAGTTCTGGTCGCCACACTACAGGAAGGATGTGATCGCGTTAGAGAGGGTGCAGAGGAGGTTCACCAGGATGTTACCAGGGCTGGAGCGCTTCAGCTATGAAGAGAGACTGGGCAGATTGGGTTTGTTTTCCTTGGAGCAGAGGAGGCTGAGGGGGGACATGATTGAGGTGTACAAAATTATGAGGGGCATAGATAGGATGGATGCTGAGGAGCTTTTTCCCTTAGTAGAGGGGTCAATAACTAGGGGGCATAGATTCAAGGTAAAGGGCGGGAGGTTTAGAGGAGATTTGAGAAAGAACTTTTTCACCCAGAGGGTGGTTGGAGTCTGGAACTCACTGCCTGAAAGGGTTGTGGAGGCAGGAACCCTCACAACATTTAAGAAGCATTTGGATGAGCACTTGAAATGCCATAGCATACAAGGCTACGGACCAAATGCTGGAATATGGGATTAGATTAGACAGGGCTTGATGGCCGGCGCGGACACGATGGGCCGAAGGGCCTCTATCCGTGCTGTATAACTCTATGACTCTATGACAACAGGGGAGAGAGCATGCATCAAGGTTCTTCGATGCAGCACTGGAGGCTTTGGTGCAGGAGGTCAATAGGAGGAGAGGGGTCCCCTTTCAACAGCAGGCCAGGAGGCCCTCCAGGCAACAGAGCAAAGTGCAGTGGGAGCAGATAGCCACTGTGGCGAATGCCAGCAGTGTAGCCCTGAGGACACGGATGCAGTGCCAGAGGAAGATTAATGAACTCACATGAGTGATCAAGGTCAGCGAATTAATCTTCAAATGCCATATCCCACCATCTGCACCACTAGCCTCACACACTGCTCAATGCACCACCCCCCCCCATCACTCACCTACCAACAATCTCTACCAAACACAATTCATACCTCACATTCATAGCTCACAGACTTACCACAGCTTGCACTACTGGCAGCTATTCAACCATAATAGGCACATCACCCAAACACATTGCACCACACACACTGACACACTTCCCTTTCTATTTCAGGAAAAAGTGGCGTATACCCAGCACCTGCAGAACCTAACCAGTGGGGAACAGGATCACATGTATCACCTCATCCCCATGGAGGAGAAGGTACCGGCCATTCTTGGGAGGGGCACGGCTGAGCCCTGGCCAGTGGCGGGGCTGAAAGGATACAAGATGACGGTATCCTCACAAGTTATCCTCCTTCTCACGTCCCACTTCCCTCTCATCCTACAGTCTCTTCTGATTTACAAGCTGCACATGATGTAAGCATGCACCTCTTGCTTTCCTCCCCCCCCCACTCTTCCCTTCACCACAACCCGACCCTTGTGCCTTTCTCATTTCAGAGACCCAAGAAATCCAACCTGCCCAGCCAGTGGTTCAAGAAGAAGAGGGAGAGGAGAGTGATGAAGAAGGAGAAACACCATCATTCGATCTGACACTCGCAGCCACCAGTTCAGATAATGGCACTGCGCGGAGTTTTGAGGGTAGCTTAGAAGCGGGATCTACACGTGGTGAGACACCGGGCATGAGTGGGCTGTAGCCAGGACAGGGGGAAAAGGTAACGCAGGTGCCAGCTCCCCGGAGAGCTAGGTCATACACAAGTTCTGCAGCAAAGGACTCAGATGAGGACTTTGATGGGGCGGCCTACAGAAGAACGCTGATGGATATGCACAATGAAATGCTTGGAGCAATGGCAGGCCTGCCAGAATGCCTGAGTGCAATGTTAAGGAACATGGAGGAGTCCAGCATCAACCCAGAGACCAGGTAAGGCCTCACAGCATCGGCGGGAATCTCGAGCGGCAGAGCGGGGCTATAAAAGCCCCAGAGACCAGGTAAGGCCTCACAGCGTCGGCGGGAAACTCGAGCGGCAGAGCGGGGCTATAAAAGCCCCAGAGACCAGGTAAGGCCTCACAGCGTCGGCGGGAATCTCGAGCGGCAGAGCGGGGCTATAAAAGCCCCAGAGACCAGGTAAGGCCTCACAGCGTCGGCGGGAAACTCGAGCGGCAGAGCGGGGCTATAAAAGCCCCAGAGACCAGGTAAGGCGCACCAGTCTCCAGTCTGGGAACTCGGAGGGAAGGAGAGAGGTAAAAAGTAATCCTAGTGTGACGTCACCAGAAAGCGGGTAAGTGATTGGTTGGTGAGTATTTCTCCCTTTTTTAGCTTAAATCTCTTTGGTTTATAGTTTCTAAGGTGTGATATTCACCATCTAGAATCGGGGCAGAGGGTATTTAAGAATAATATTAATAAATTTAATTAATTACATAGAATGGGAGATCAGGTGATGTGTTGCTGCTGCAATATGTGGGAGCTGGTGAACACCATTGATGCTCACGGTGATCACATTTGCAGTAAGTGTTGGCTGCTCGAGGAACTCCGGCTCCGTGTTGAAGAGCTGGAGTCCGAGCTTCAAACACTGAGACACATCAGGGAGGGGGAGAGTTACCTGGACTCTGTGTATTACGAGGTATTCACACCAATTAGATTAATTAATTCAGATGTAGTCCGTGGCCAGGGTCAGGATGGTGTGACTAGAAGTGAGGCAGGTACGGGGATCCAGGAGGTAGTGTTGGAGGAGCCGCAGCCCTTGCACTTGTCCAACAGGTTCGAGGCTCTTACTCCCTGTGAGGATGGAAACAGGGACTGCGGGGAGGATGAGCAACCTGGCCACAGCACCGTGGAGCAGGGGGCCATTCAAGTGGGGGGAGTTAAAAGAAATGTTGTAGTGGTAGGGGATAGTATCGTTAAGGGGATAGATAGAATTCTTTGCAGCCGAGAGCGAGAGTCCCGAAGGCTGTGTTGCCTGCCCGGTGCCAGGGTTAAGGACATCTCCTCTGGACTGGAGAGAAACTTGGAGTGGGAGGGGGAGGATCCAGTTGTCGTGGTCCATGTTGGTACCAACGACATAGATAGGACAAGGAAGGAGGTTCTGCTGAGGGAGTTTGAGCAGCTAGGGGCCAAATTAAAAAGCAGAACCACAAGGGTAATAATCTTTGGATTATTACCTGAGCCACGAGCGAATTTGGCTAGGACAAATAAAATTAGAGAGTTAAATGCGTGGCTCAAAGAATGGTGTGGGAGAAATGGGTTTTGCTTCCTGGGACACTGGCACCAGTACTGGGGCAGGAGGGAGCTGTTCCGTTGGGACGGGCTTCACTTGGCCAGTGCTGGGACTAGAGTCCTGGAGGATCATAAAACTAGGGCTGTAGAGAGGGCTTTAAACTAACTAGTGGGGGGGAGGTTCCTAGAGAGCAAATAATAAAAATGACAACAGAGAAGGTCATAGACTTAGGTAGCAGTGGGGAAATTAAAAACCAGAGCGTGTCAGGAAGGGGCAGAAGGTATGGAGTAAAAGGTAAAGTAATAAAAAGGGCAAAAGCAGGAACTAAGTGTCACAAAACATCTTTGAAAGTTCTCTATCTGAATGCACGTAGCATTCGTAACAAAATAGACGAGTTAATGGCACAAATAACTACATATGGGTATGATCTTGTGGCCATTACAGAAACATGGCTGCAGGGTGACAATGCCTGGGAATTAAACATACCAGGTTATTTAACGATCAGGAAGGACAGGCAGGAAGGAAGGGGAGGTGGGGTGGCTATGTTAATAAAGGAAGGAATCACTGCAATACAGAGAAATGATATTGGGTCAACAGATCAGGATAATGAAACAGTTTGGGTGGAGGTAAGGAATAATAAGGGGAAAAAAACACTAGTGGGCTTAGTCTATAGGCCTCCGAACAGTGGCAACTCTGTTGGACGGAGTATCAATCAGGAAATAGTTGAGGCTTGTAATAAGGGAACATCTATAATTATGGGGGATTTTAACTATCATATTAATTGGACAAATCAAATTGGGCAGGGCTGCCTTGAGGATGAGTTCATTGAGTGTATTAGGGATGGGTTTCTTGAGCAGTATGTAACTGAACCGACCAGGGGGTAAGCAACCTTAGATCTGGTCCTGTGTAATGAGACAGGATTAATTAAAAATGTCCTAGTAAAGGATCCACTTGGAATGAGTGACCATAACATGGTTGAATTCCATATTCAATTAGACGGTGAGAAGGCTGGATCTCAAACAAGCATGCTAAGCTTGAATAAAGGAGACTATGAAGGTATGAGAGCGGAATTGAGCAGAGTGGATTGGGAAAATAGATTAAAGGGTAAGACGATACATGATCAGTGGTGTACATTTAAGGAGTTATTTTACAACTTCCAAAAAATATATATTCCACTGAGAAGAAAAGGGTGTAAAAGAAAAGACAGCCATCCGTGGCTAAGTAAAGAAATTAAGGATAGTATTCGACTAAAAACAAGGGCATATAAGGTAGCCAAATCTAGTGGGAGGATAGAGGATTGGGAAAACTTTAAAAGACAGCAAAAAATAACAAAAAGATTGATTAAGAAAGGGAAGATAGATTATGAAAGTAAATTAGCAAAAAATATAAAAACAGATAGTAAGAGTTTTTATAGTTATATAAAAAGAAAAAGGGTGGCTAAAGTAAATGTTGGTCCCTTAGAGGGTGAGACCGGGAAATTAATGGTGGAAAATATGGAGATGGCAAAAACACTGAATGAATATTTTACATCAGTCTTTACAGTAGAAGACACTAAGAATATCCCAACACTGGACAAACAGGGGGCTAAAGGGGGGGAGGAGCTAAACACGATCAAAATCACTAAGGAAGTGGTACTCGGTAAAATAATGGGACTCAAGGCGGATAAATCACCTGGACCTGATGGCTTACATCCTAGGGTCTTGAGGGAAGTGACGGTAGGGATTGTGGATGCATTGGTAATAATTTTCCAAAACTCCCTGGACTCGGCAAAGGTCCGGGCAGACTGGAAAACTGCTAATGTAACACCCTTATTTAAAAAGGGCAGTAGACAGAAGGCTGGAAACTATAGACCGGTTAGCCTAACATCTGTGGTAGGTAAAATTTTGGAGTCCATTATTAAGGAGACAGTAACAGGACATTTGGATAATCATAATTTAATAGGACAAAGTCAGCATGGTTTTATGAAGGGGAAGTCATGTTTGACAAATTTGCTGGAGTTCTTTGAGGAAATAACGTATAGGGTGGATAAAGGGGAACCAGTGGACGTAGTGTATTTAGACTTCCAAAAGGCATTTGACAAGGTGCCACACAAAATTGCTTAAGATAAAAAATCACGGGATTGGGGGTAATATTCTGGCATGGATAGAGGATTGGCTATCTAACAGAAGGCAGAGAGTTGGGATAAATGGTTCATTCTCAGACTGGCAATCAGTAACTAGTGGTGTTCCGCAGGGGTCAGTGCTGGGTCCCCAACTCTTTACAATCTATATTAACGATTTCGAGGAGGGGTTTGAGTGTAACATATCAAAGTTTGCAGATGATACTAAGATAGGAGGGAAAGTAGTGAGTGAGGAGGACATAAAAAACCTGCAAAGGGACATCGACAGGCTAAGTAAGTGGGCAGAGATTTGGCAGATGGAATACAATACTGGAAAGTGTGAGGTTATGCACTTTGGCAGGAAAAATCGTAGAGCAAGTTATTATCTTAATGGCAAGAAACTGGAAAGTACTGAAGTACAAAGGGATCTGGGGGTCCTGGTGCACGAAACTCAAAAGGTTAGTATGCAGGTGCAGCAAGTGATTAAGAAGGCCAATGGAATGTTGGCTTTCATTGCTAGGGGGATAGAATATAAAAATAGGGAGGTATTGCTTCAGTTGTACAAGGTATTGGTGAGACTGCACCTGGAATACTGCGTACAGTTTTGGTGTCCATACTTAAGAAAGGACATATTTGCTCTCGAGTCAGTACAAAGAAGGTTCACTCGGTTAATCCCGGGGATGAGGGGATGGACATATGAGGAGAGGTTGAGTAGATTGGGACTCTACTCATTGGAGTTCCGAAGAATGAGAGGCGATCTTATTGAAACATATAAGATTGTGAAGGGGTTGGATCGGGTGGATGCGGGGAGGATGTTCCCGATGATGGGTGAAACTAGAACTAGGGGGCATAGTCTTAGAATAAGGGGCTGCTCTTTCAAAACTGAGATGAGGAGGAACTACTTCACTCAGAGGGTGGTAGGTCCATGGAATATGCTGCCCCAAAAAGCTGTAGAAGCTACATCATTACATAAATTTAAAACAGAAATAGACAGTTTCCTAGAAGTAAAGGGAATTAAGGGTTACGGGGAGCGGGCAGGAATTTGGACATGAGTCTAGGTTCGGATCGGTCATGGCCCTGTGGGTAGCGGAGCAGGCCCAGGGGCCGTGTAGCCTGATCCTGCTCCTATTTCGTGTGTCTAATTCTGTTAGATTCAGGAGATGGTTCTGTGATAGTGGATTGGCGGTTAGGATCAGATCAGCCATGATCTTATTGAATGGCGGAGCAGGCTCGAGGGGCCGATTGGCCTACTCCTGCTCCTATTTCTTATGTTCTTATGTTCTTATGTAACCTTGCACAGGGCTTTGCGCAGAGCTTGGAGCCCATGATTTCCAGAATGGAAGGGGTGGGCAGATCCATTAGCGCACTTGTGGACTCAAACATCAAACACCGTCTGATGGCTGATGTCTCAGCTTCCATTGCAGCAGAAGCCACCCAATGTCTGAGTGTTGCAGTGGAAGCTCAGCTTGCTGCCATGCAAGCACAGACTGCTTTTACCAGTGTAGAATGAGGCTTGCAGGGTGTCACAGCAGTCCAGCAATCTGTCCTCCAGCTGATGGCCAGGAATGCTGAGGCACCGCCCCGGGGGAGTGGCAGTGGCTCCGTGGAGAACGAACCTGTTGTACTCTCTTAGGATGACAGTATTCGTCCTCCCACCACCGCCGCTTCGCCAGTACCCTTGCTCTTGCCTGTCAGCTAGCCAGCCCAGACTGCTGCTGCCCATGCCGAGGTGTTGCAGTCCGAAGTCGGGCCTTCTAGGCCCGGAGGTGCTCGAGGTTGTCCTGCAAGGCCATCTGCAGTCTCCCCCACTGAAAGTCAGCAGCCTTCCACCAGCCATGCTGCAGCCACTGGGGTAGCACTTCATAGAGCACTGGGACAGGCAATGGCACACTGAAGACAGGTACTAAGGGAATGCACAAGAGTGATTAGTTGACTTTAATATGTAATATTGGATGGATTGATGGATAAAGTTGGTTTGTAGTGTTTCTTTTGTGGTGGCTTTTATTTTAGCATAGTGGCCAAGAGGACGCTGTGATGGTCAATAACAGAGGGATGGTAAGGTGTGGGACTATTGTTGAATGGGGAATTGGGGTTGTGTTCACTTGTAACGCAGTCGAATGAGTCGATCACGGACAGCCCGGGCAGAAAGGGGCTGTCTGGGTTGCCACTCTCCTTCCGCTTCCTCCTCCTCCGCTGGTCACCGTATGCCTGGTGACAAGGGCTGTGCCCTCATGATGGCGAGGTTTAGCATGCAGCAGACCATGATGAATCTTGAGACATGTTTTGATGAGTACTGCAGGTCTCCTCTGGAGCGGTCCAGGCAGCGGAAGTGTTATTTAATGATGCCATGGTCTGCTCTATCAGATTTCGTGTGGCAGCATGCCTTCATTGTATGTATGCTGCCCAAGTGTGGTTGGGTTGCGGAGCAGAGTCATGAGCTGCAGGTCTAGTTGCAAGAGGTGGGAGAGTCCTGTGAGAACCTCCTTCATAAAGGGGAGATGCCTCACACACTGCTTCTGGCTCAGGTTGAGGGAAGAGAATTACTCTCGGAAGACCCTAGGTGTGTAAGGCCTCCTGCTGAGAGCCCTCTCCCCCTCTGTGAGCAGCTTGTCCTCTTCTTCGCTGCCTCTGCTCCATCTCCCTGTCATGCTGCTGGCCAAGGAGGATGACAACTAGAGCACCCATGACTAGGAGCAAGTGGTCTAACCAGAACCCTTGAAGTCAGAACCAAGGCCTTCTCCACTTGTAGCACCACTCCCTGTCAGCACACCAACTTTAAACAACTCAGGAAAGCTCCAAACACTTCCATAAGCTTACACAGTGCCAGTAGAAATGAATCAGCAACTAAGTTTAGAGAGGTTGCTGATCCCTTTAGATATCGCTGGTGGGGGGGTGGGGGTCCTTGCTGCTACTAAACACATGTGCAGCCGTGCGTGGTTAAGACAGTGTGTTAGCTCCAGCATTGAGGATGAAAATGGTAGCGCTGGCGTCAAATCAGCATTGCACGCTGATTGACGTCATGATCTGTCCACTCAACATACTTCTGATGCACACTCCTAATACCTACCCTACCACCCTCACCAAGATGGTGTCTGGCGCAGAAGTGTGCGGGAGCACTGCAGACACCATTTTCATCACAAACGATCCCCCGTAGCACCAAAAAATCAGGTGCTACAGAGCCGCATTTCTAAACCAGGAAGTGTAGGTTAGAATATTTAATTTAATGTAAAATCATGTAGAGAAAATGAAATAATGAGAGGGATAGAAAGATGGGATTAACAGAGACAGAAAGAAAAAGCTGAAATTTAAATTTAAAAACAAATCTGTTAGCCTTTATTACAAAGGGATTGAAGTATCAGAGTAAAGAAGTCTCATTACAATTATATAGGGCCTTGGTGAGATCACACCTGGAGTATTGTGTACAGTTTTGGTCTCCTTACATAATGAAGGATATACTTGCCTTAGAGGGAGTGCAACCAACATTCACTGGACTGATTCCTGGGATGAGGGGATTGTCCTAAGGAGAGATTGAGTAGACTAGGCTTATATTCCCTAGAGTTTAGAAGAATGAGCAGTGATCGCATTGAAACATATAACATTCTTAAACGGCGTGACAGGGTAGGAGGATGTGTCCCCTAGAACTGGGGGTCACAGTCTCAGAATAAGGACTGAGTTGAGGAGAAATTTCTTCACTCAAAGGGTTGTGAATCTTTGGAATTCTCTAAGAGCTGTGGCTGCTCAGTCGTTGAGTATATTCAAGACAGAGATCAATACATTTTTGGATACTAAGGGAATCAAGGGATATGGGGATAGTGCGGGAAGGTGGGGTTAGGGTAGAAGATCAGTGATGATCTTATTGAATGGTGGAGCAGGCTCAAAGGGCTGAATGGCCTACTCCCGCTCCTATTTCTTATGTTCTTAAATCAAAGAAATAAAAGTTATTTAAAAGACAAGTATGTGAATAGCTGAAGGAGATGGGGGATGAGGCAGGTGGAAATGGGAAACTGACAAAGCGGAGCTGGTTTCAGCAGCCCAAGAGCCTGTTAGAAGAAAAAAGCAGGTTAACCCCAAGGGTGACGATTACCTCGTCAACACACTGTTCTGATTAGGGTCCCCACGCCAAGCACCGACCCATTCCTCCCTTCCTCCTGGATACATAGTTATGGTCTGCTGTGTGCCAATTGACCTACATAACAACAGTGATTGTACTTCAAAATAATTCATTGGTGTTGTGTCCGTCAGTAGTAAGACACAGACTGCAGGAGAACGGTACAACAGGTGTTTACTCAACGTGGCTCACTCTGGAACTGAACTGTACAGATTACTACTCAGTGCTATATACAGGTGTGGTCACTGCCGGTACTACAGTATACATGAGCTGTAAAAAGTAGTTCCCCCCTTAAAGGTATATACATTACAATTCCTCCTCTTTTAGATTAGCAGTACCATAACACTCATTTAACAATTAAATATCAACTAATTACAATTAACACTTTTAACATACAACGTTGGCTGAAAATAGTCCATTTATATATTCAGTCTTTGGGGAGGCTTCCTGATCCTTTCTGGATAGTGCCTTTCCCGAGTGTCTCGCTCTTGGTGCGGAGGCGATTCTGGCACCCTGTCGTCGGTTGGGTCATCAGCTTCCGATGCTACTGTTTCTGGGGTAGATGCGACCTGTACGTCGGGTTCCTCACCAGGTATGTATGGGCGAGGCATGGGGTTCATTTGTTCCTGTGACTCTAGGATCTGGTCAGCATGGCATCTCACGATGTTCTCCCCAACGTCCACTGTGGACATTAGTGGGCCCTGCCGTGTGCATATCGTTCCTGGCTGCCATTTTTCTGTTCGGTAGTCGCGGGCCAAGACTGGTTGCCCGACATTGAAGCTCCTTGTTGGCTTCTCATGGATGTGCTGGAATTGCTTACTCTCAACATCTCTTCGTACGTTTGGTCTGAGCAAATCCAGACGAGATCTCAGCCTTCGGTTAAAGAACATCATGGCCGGGGCCTGGTTGGTGACTGCATGTGTCGCATTCCGGTAGGCGAACAGGAAATTGCCCACCTTATGCTGCAGCGGAATGTTGTCATTGTACATAGCCTTTATTGCCTTCTTAAAGGTTTGTACGAACCTCTCAGCCAATCCATTTGTGGCTGGATGATACGGGGCGAATGTGTAATGCCTTACCCCATTCTTCTTCATAAACCTCCGAAACTCTTCGGACACAAACTGTGGTCCGTTATCGGAGCAAATCTGTTCTGGCAAGCCGTTCCTGGCAAAAATGGTCCGTAGGACTGCAATAGTTTTCTCTGTGGTGGTGGAGGACATTTTGATGACCTCAGGCCATTTCGAGTGCGCATCCACGGCTATTAAAAACATTAAGTCCATGAATGGACCAGCAAAATCAATATGCACCCGTTGCCATGGAGATGAGGGCCACTCCCATGGGTGTAGAGGGGCCTGTGGTGGTGCATTTTGGACTTTCTGGCATCCTGAGCAGCTCTTGGTCAGGTCCTCGATTTGTTTATCGATTCCCGGCCACCACACATAAGCCCTGGCAAGGCTTTTCATTTTTACCCCTCCCAGATGACCCTCATGAAGCTCATTGAGCACTCTATCCCTTAACTTGGGTGGAATTACCACTCGGGATCCACACATCAAGGTCCCCCGGCACACTGACAGCTGTTCTCTTCTGGATGAGAATGCTGGCAGCAGTGAGTCGCCATGTGCTGGCCATCCCTTCACCGTCAAATCATATACCCGAGATAGTGTCGGGTCATTTCAGGTCTCCTTTTCTATACGAGCGTTAGTTACCGGTAGATATTCAACTATAGTCGAATGAAATATTTCGACAGGATCCATTGCTGGTGCTTCCTCCGCAGTAGGCAGTGGCAGGCGTGATAGCCCATCAGCATTTCCATGCTGTTTCGTGCCCTCATATTCAATCTCATAGTGGTGCGCCCCAAGAAAGAGTGACCATCTTTGTAGTCGTTGCGCAGTCATCACCAGAACGCCCTTCTTCGGATTAAAAATGGAGACAAGAGGCTGGTGGTCAGTCAGCAAGGTGAATTGCTGCCCATGCAGATAGTGATTGAACTTTTTCACTCCCCACACTAGGCTGAGGGCCTCCCTGTCAATCTGGGCGTAGTTACGCTCGGCTGAGGTTAGTGATCGTGGCGCAAAGGCTATTGGCCTCTCTGAGCCGTCCGAGAATTTGTGCGACAGCACCGCTTCAATGACGTAGGGTGACGCATCACACGCCAACCGAATTGGTAATGCTGGGTTGAAATGGGCCAATACCTCTTTCGATGTGATTAGTGTTTTGCTCTTCTGGAAAGCTCGTTTACATTCGTCACTCCACTTCCATGGCACTCCAGTTTGCAGTAGGGTATTCAGTGGGTGTAGTATTGTAGACAAGTTTGGCAAGAACTTATGGTAGTAGTTTACTAGCCTGAGGAACGACCTCAGTTGTGACACATTTTCCGGTGCTGGAGCCTTGACTACTGCCTCAATCTTTTCTGGGGACTTATGTAACCCCTCTTTATCGATAACGTGGCCACAATACAAGATCTGTTTTTTAAAAAAACTCGTATTTGGGGCGGTTAGCTCGGAGCCCATATTCCTTCAATCTAGTGAGCACCTGCTCCAAGTTTGCGAGGTGATCACTGTCATTTTCGCCCGTGACCAGGATGTCGTCCAAATAACACTGGGTACCTGGGATCCCTTGCAGGACTTGTTCCATTGCCCTTTGCCAAAAGCCGGAGCTGATGCTACCCCGAATACCAGCCGGTTGTATTGGTGGAGACCTTTATGGGTGTTGATTGTGAGGTAATTTTTTGATGCTTCTTCTACCTCCATTTGCAGATACGCTTGGGCCAGATCAATCTTAGTGAAGCGTTTCCCTCCAGATAGCGAGGCGAAAATATCTTCAATCCGCGGAAGTGGATATTGCACGGTGTGAAGGACTGGGTTCACTGTTACCTTAAAGTCCCCACAGATGCGAACCTTCCTTGGTTCCCCAGGCGTGCTGCTCAATGACTTTTTCATCACAGGGACGATGGGTGTAGCCCACTCGCTCCAGTCTACCTTAGACAGTACTCCTGAACGTTCCAAACTCTCCAGCTCTGCTTCGATGGCTGGGCGGATCGCATAAGGTACCGGTCTGGCCGTAAAAAATTTTGGGCTTGCGTTTTCTTCGATTTTAATTGTTGCTGTCATGCCTTTTAGTGTTCCGAGTCCTTGCTGGAACACTTCTTGCGCGTCGGTTAGGATCTTTGACAGTCGCCCAGGTGTGACGTCGTCATCCTTTTTGGCAGCCACAGTCAGTGCTTGTATGGAATGCCAATCCAGCTGTATTTTCTGGATCCATTCACGTCCCAGTAATGGTGGTCCTCCATCTTGCAATACATACAGGTCTAGTTTTGGTGTTTCCTTACCGTTATATATAACGGTCACCCTTATTTTTCCTTTGGGGTAGACTTTTTGCCCCGTGTACATCTTCAAAATAATTTTTGTGTCTCTCAAGGGTATGTGTGAGAATAGCCGCTCGTAGTCCCGTCGGTTTATGACTGTTAGGGCTGATCCTGTGTCCAATTCCATTTTTACCTGGACTCCTGCTATCTTGAGAGTGACCCAAATGGTTCGGTGATCCTCCATTTTGATCACATTATGTAGTTTCAGACAACTCAGCTCCCTGCTTTCGGAGTCAGTATCACTCTTTTGTTCGTCTGAACTATTCTCCGGCACCTTATGTACCTTCTTCTACTTTTCTTTTGGAGATTTCTTATTGCTGGTTTTCTTTCCCGACCTGCAGACTCGTGCTATGTGTCCTACTTTTCCACACTGTCTGCACACTTTGTCTTTGAACAGCAATCATTGTGATCGTGTGTTGTTCTGCCGCAGCGATAGCACTTCTCTGTTCTGTATGGCATTTCGTTTGTGCCATACTCTTGCGGTCTCTGTTGTATCTCTGCAGCGCCCCGTGCTGCTGCTTCATATGATACCGCAATGCTGAAAGCCTTGTCCAGCGTAAGGTCCTTTTCAGATAAAAGCCATTTCTGGGTTCCTTCACTTTGAAGCCCACACACAAACTTGTCCCTTAAGGTATCTGCCAGTCCTGTTCCAAACTGGCAGTGTTTCGATAGTTTGCGCAGTTCTGTTAAATATTCAGCATTGCTTTCATCCTTATGCTGGTTCCATTTGTGAAACTTGAATCTTTCTGCTATCAGCAGCGATGTGGGGTTTAAATGTTCCTGTAGTATCATCACTATGTCTCCAAAACTCTTTTCCACTGGCTTCGCTGGGGTTACTAGATTTCGTAATAAGCCATACGTCTTTGCACCCATTAAATTTAACAATATTGGCGCATTCTTGTCATCTGACACCTCATTTGCCTTGCAGTATACCTCTATTCGTTCGACATATGTAGTCCAATCTTCGATTTCATTGTCAAATGCAGTGATACTGCCACTCTTCGGCATTTTGGCTGTGGTTTAAAATGGCTTAAAATGGCGTCTCCCGCGCTTTCCTTCCTCCCCCGCTGCTGCCAACGCCGCTCTCGGCGGTCCTCGTTGCAATGGCGGTGCCCTGTAGGTTTCGCGTGCTTCTCCTGCGCTGCTGCCAACGCCGCTCTCGGCGGTCCTCGTGGCAATGGCGGCGCCTCGCGGGTTTCTGCGCGTCTCTCTCCCTCTCCTCGACGCTGCTCGGCCCCTGAACACCGGCTGCACCCTGCCCTCTCTCTCTCTCTCCCGTCGACGCTGCTCGGCCCTTTGCTGTGCCGTTTGGTCGGGCTCTAGCCTGCCGCTGTCTGGTAAGGGTCTGCGCACTACCTGTTGCCAGCCCATTTCGCTGGACCACCGCGACTTGAAAGCCAAGCCTGGCTCTCAACAGCCTCCCCCGCAATTCTCGAGTCTCTGCTGGATGACTGGGCGGTTGCCCGTGGTCGACACCCGTGTCTCTGGCCTTGACCTCCAATCTACTGGTCTCCAGGAACGAATCCCTGGGAGGTGATGCAGAGTTGCAGGTAGGATCGAATTTGCCTCGTCGCCAATGTTGTGTCCGTCAGTAGTAAGACACAGACTGCAGGAGAATGGTACAACAGGTGTTTACTCAACGTGGCTCACTCTGGAACTGAACTGTACAGATTACTACTCAGTGCTATATACAGGTGTGGTCACTGCCGGTACTACAGTATACATGAGCTGTAAAAAGTAGTTCCCCCCTTAAAGGTATATACATTACAATTGGTTGTGAAGTGCTTTGTCACTCAAAGGGTTGACGGTGGATAGGCAATGGTAAACATTCAAAGACCGCATGGATGAACTACAGAATTTGTTCATCTCAATTTGGCATAAAAATAAAATTAAAAAGGTGACTCAACCGTGGCTAACAAGGGAAATTAGGGATAGCATAAGATCCAAAGAGAGGACATTGTACTGTCCTCCTTACGTGTATGTGTCTGTACGCAGTTAGACAACCAGCCAAACTCCTTTCAATAATGACATGGGAGTCAGGATGTAGCGTCCAAGCTCCGGTGTTTAATAATGCCACACATGCATGAGGTCAATGAAACAATACAAATCAGTTGCATTGGGTTGGAGTAAAACTGAGAAAGAAAAAAGAAAGAAATGCACCTTGTTACATACATGAGATATAACTAACATCTAAACATGAATATGTAATGAAACCATTCAACTCACAGGCAATGCTTTCGAAGGTGTAACAATGTAAGATTACAGTGGATTAACTTGCAGCACGCTCCATGCTGATGTGACCTCTTTGTTTGCTATCACTATACTGCTTCCTGTTGAGTGACCCTACTGGCCATTTCCATTTACTGCCACCTATTGGCGGCAACAAAACGAAACTCCTGCAATTATAAGGCAGAACAGACATATAAATTGGCCAGAAAAGCAGTAAACCTGAGGATTGGGAGCAGTTCAGGGTTCAACAAAGGAGGACAAAGGGATTAATTAAGAAAGGAAAAATAGAATATGAGAGTAAGCTTGCAGGGAACATAAAAACTGACTGTAAAAGCTTTTATAGATATGTGAAGAGAAAAAGATTGGTGAAGTCAAGCTTAGGTCCCTTGCAGTCAGAATCAGGGGAATTTATAATGGGGAACAAAGAAATGGCAGACCAATTAAATATATATTTTGGTTTTGTCTTCACAAAGGAGGACACAAATAACCTCCCAGAGATGTCGGGGAACATAGGGTCTGATGAAAGGGAGGAACCGAAAGAAATCAGTATTTGTAGGGACAAGGTGTTAGGGAAATTGATGGGATTGAAGGCCGATAAATCCCCAGGGCCTGATAATCTACATGCTAGTGTACTTAAGGAAGTGGCCCTAGAAATAGTAGATGCATTGCTGATCATCTTCCAACATTCGGTGGAATTTGGAACAGTACGCATGTATTGGAGGGTAGCTAATGTTACCCCACTATTCAAAAAAGGTGGTAGAGAGAAAATGGGGAATTACAGACCAGTAAGCCTGACATCGGTAGTGGGGAAAATGCTAGAGTCCATTATAAAAGATGTAATAGCAGAGCACTTGGAAAACAGTGGCAGGATCGGACAAAGTCAACATGGTTTTACAAAAGGTAAATCGTGCTTGACTAATCCACTGGAATTTTTTGAGGGTGTAACTAGTAAAATAGATAAGGGAGAACCAGTGGATGTGGTGTATTTGGACTTTCAGAAGGCTTTCGATAAGGTCCCGCATAAGAGATTAACGTGTAAAGTTAAGGCACATGGGATTGGGGGCAAGGTATTGACTTGGATAGAGAACTGGTTGGCAGACAGAAAGCAAAGAGTTGGAATAAACGGGTCTTTTTCCGAATGGCAGGCAGCGACTAGTGGGGTACCGCAGGGATCGGTCCTTGGATCCCAGCTATTCACAATATATATTAATGATCTAGACAAGGGAACTAGGTGTAATATCTCCAAATTTGCAGACGACACAAAGCTGGGTGGGCGTGTGTGCTGTGAGGAGGATGCCGAGATACTACAGGATGATTTGGACAGGTTGGGTGATTGGGCAGAAGCATGGCAGATGCAATATAACGTGGATAAATGTGAGGTTATCCACTTTGGTGGCAAAAACAGGAAGGCAGATTATTATCTGAATGGCAATAGATTGGGAGAAGGGGAAGTGCAACGAGACCTGGGTGTCCTTGTGCACCAGTCGCTGAAGGTAAGCTTGCAAGTGCAGCAGGCGGTTAAGAAGGCAAATGGTATGTTGGCCTTCGTTACGAGAGGGTTTGAGTACAAGAACAAGTATATCTTGCTGCAGTTGTACAGGGTCTTGGTGAGACCACATCTTGAGTATTGTGTGCAGTTTTGGTCACCTTGCCATGGAAGGAGTTCAGTGAAGATTCACCAGGCTGATACCTGGGAAGGCAGGAATGATGTATGAGGAGAGGTTGGGATGATTGGGCTTGTACTCGCTGGAGTTTAGAAGAATGAGAGGGGATCTCATTGAAACTTATAAAATTCTGACAGGACTGGACAGACTAGATGCAGGAAGGATGTTCCCGATGGTCGGGGAGTTGAAAGGATTCGCAAATTTCATGTCTGCCCTGATTATTGGAGAAACCCTGGCTGGACTGAGTTTAAAATCCAGGGCTCCAGGGCCCAACAAGATGGCTACGGTCAACCTCATGGCCAAGGCCTGCAAAGTTCAGGTTTGGACTGACAAAGAAGGAATGTTCCAGAAATTAGAAGGCAGACAGGCCTTCTGCATTTATGTATGAGAAGCAAACAGTGGCATTCGGGCCTCTGATTAAAACCCATCAAGGTCGTTTGCACAGATGATCAACGGGTAATAGCTGCATTCAAACCTTTGTTAGCTGACTTCAACACTGTTTGTAAACGATCAACGGGGCATTAAAACTGGAATGGCCCTATCACAAGACCAGATACACAAAGGAAAACACTTATGGGACGTTTAAAAACTGATTAACCGGCCATCCAGGTCGATGGGCCCAGAACGGGTTCCTTTGTATAGACTTCAACACGTCCAGGTCAGACAAAGAAACAAGCTGATCTGGCGAGTGATAAGGGCTCCCAGAAAGGGGTATAAGTAGTCCCTCGGGAAGCCATCTCTCTCTCTCTCGCCCGGACTCCGGTGCCCTGCCTTACCATCAAGAAGATCGACGACGAAGAGCCCGTCCAAGGGAAGCAGGATACCCGCAGTTACATTTTAAATCACTGGGGTATCTCTGCTCTGGGCGGTGAAAACCCTAAAGACATCGGCAGGCAACGGGGCATGGAGCAGGCGTTCTAACATCCAAGACTGGTGAGCATAAACTTTCTGGCCCATCGCAAGACAACTTAGATAGATATAAAGGGTGGGAGTTAAGGGGATTGCTAAAATTGTCATTTTAGTCATTTTCCCTCGATGTGTCCGTTTCTCCTCCCCCGCTAAGTGTAATTGTGTTACATACATAGTGATTTTCCCTGTATAGTGTTTATTTTTCCCTATTTTTAATAAACATTGGTTTTCTTTGCACCAAACCACTGGTCTCGTTTTGTTTATATCGCTGCTCGCAATAAGTCTGGTGGTCAGAACCAGAGGGGAAGCGATTCGAACTGCATGGGGCTGGAGCAGCTCAGATACGCCTGACTGGCCGGACACAAACCCCAAACCAAAACCCCCTACAGAAATGGCGACCGTGGCAAGGACATCGGCAACAGTATGCGATATAACAGACAGTGGTGCGGAGGGAGAAACAGCAATGGAAGAGAGGTTGTCCACTTATGTGTGTAGAAAGGTTAATATCGCCAAGAAATGGGTGGGCGCTATGTTAAAGGCCGAGCGTCCCATAGACGCCGCCGCCCAGTGGACGGCGAATAAACAGCATAAGAGGGCAATTGAAAAGGCAGTCTGGTTAATGTGCTATAAGAAACAGGTCCTAGTGCTGGACAGGGTTGTAGCAGCACAGGCTGCCAAGCTCAAGAAATTGGCCCTAGAAATGCAGGATAAAGTTGCAGCAGAAGAGAAGGTGCTAGTTGCGCTTCAGGCTTTAAGCCAAGAAAGAGCACAGACGGCCAAGGAACACCAGGCAAAAGTAGAGTGTCTGCAGGCCCGGGCCGTCGAGGTGCAATGGGAACATCAGGCAAGGGTAGAGCGCCTGGAGTACCAGACCGCTGAAAGTAAAGCCAGCGCTGTTACGTCCGTGTAATAATAAGAAAAAGACTGCAGAGAATGGTACAACAGGTGTTTACTCAACGTGGTTCAAACTGCAACTGACTGTACAGATCACTACTCAGGGTTTATATACAGGTGTGGTCACTGCCGGTACTACAGGATACAGGAGCTGTAAAAAGTAGTTCTCCCCCTTAAAGGTACATACATTACAATTCCTCCCCTTTTAGATTAACAGTACCATAACACTCATTTAACAATTAAATATCAAACTAATTACAATTAACACTTTTAACATGCAACATTAACTGAAAATAGTCTATTTATAAATTCAGTCTTTGGGGAGGCTTCCTGATTCTTTCTGGATAACGCCTTTCCCGAGTGTCTCGCTCTTGGTGCGGAGGCGATTCTAACACCCTGTCGTCAGTTGATTCATCAGCTTCCAATGCGATTGTTTCTGAGGTAGATGCGACCTGTACGTCGGGTTCCTCACCAGGTACGTATGGCCGAGACTTGGGGTTGACTCGTTCCTGTGACTCTAGGATCTGGTCAGCATGGCGTCTCACAATGTTCTCCCCAACATCCACTGTGTACATTAGTGGCCCCTGCCGTGTGCATATCGTTCCTGGTTGCCATTTCTCTGTTCGGTAGTCGCGGGCCAAGACTGGTTGCCCTACATTGAAGCTCCTTGTCGGCTTCTCATTGATGTGCTGGAATTGCTTACTCTCAACATCTCTTCGTACATTTGGTCTGAGCAAATCCAGACGAGATCTCAACCTTCGGTTAAAGAACATCATGGCTGGGGCCTGGTTGGTGACTGCATGTGTCGCATTTCTGTAGGCTAACAGGAAATTGTCCACCTTATGCTGTAGTGGAATGTCGTCATCGCACATGGCCTTTACTGCTTTTTTAAAGGTTTGTACGAACCTCTCAGCCAATCCATTTGTGGCTGGATGATACGGGACGGATGTGTAATGCCTTAACCCATTCCTTTTCATAAATCTTCGAAACTCTTCGGACGCAAACTGTGGTCCGTTATCAGAGCAAATCTGCTCTGGCAAGCCGTTCCTGGCAAAAATGGTCCGTAGGACTGCAATAGTTTTCTCCGTGGTGGTGGAGGACATTATGATCACCTCAGGCCATTTCGAGTGCGCATCCACGGCTATTAAAAACATTGAGTCCATGAATGGACCAGCAAAATCAATATGCACCCGTGAAGATGAGGGCCACTCCCATGGGTGTAGAGGGGCATGTGGTGGTGCATTTTGGACCTTCTGGCATCCTGAGCAGCTCTTTGTCAGGTCCTCGATTTGCTGATCTATCCCCGGCCACCACACATAAGCCCTAGCAAGGCTTTTCATTTTCACCCCTCCCAGATGACCTTCGTGAAGCTCATTGAGCACTCTCTCCCTTAACTTGGGTGGAATTACCACTCGGGATCCACACATCAAGGTCCCCTGGCATACTGACAGCTGTTCTCTTCTGGATGAGAATGCTGGCAACAGTGAGTCGCCATGTGCTGGCCATCCCTTCACCGTCAAATCATATACCCGAGACAGTGTCGGGTCATTTCGGGTCTCCTTCTCTGTACCAGCGTTAGTTACTGGCAAGCATTCAATTATAGTCGAATTAAATATTTCGACTGCTGGTGCTTCCTCCGCAGTAGGCAGTGGCAGGCGTGATAGCCCATCAGCGTTTCCATGCTGTTTCATGCCCTTATACTCGATTTCATATTGGTGCGCCCCTAGAAAAAGGGACCATCTTTGTAGCCGTTGCGCAGTCATCACCGGAACGCCCTTCTTTGGATTAAAGATGGAGACAAGTGGTTGGTGGTTCGTCAGCAAGGTGAACTTCTGCCCGTGCAGATAGTGATTGAACTTTTTCACTCCCCACACTAGGCTGAGGGCCTCCCTGTCAATCTGGACGTAGTTACGCTCGGCTGAGGTTAGTGACCGTGACGCAAATGCTATTGGCCTCTCTGAGCCGTCCGAGAATTTGTGCGACAGCACCGCTCCAATGCCGTAGGGTGACGCATCACATGCCAACCGAATTGGTAATGCCGGGTTGTAATGGGCCAATACCTCTTTTGATGTGATTAGTGTTTTGCTCTTCTGGAAAGCTCGTCTACATTCGTCACTCCACTTCCATGGCACCCCAGTTTGCAGTAGGGTGTTCAGTGGGTGTAGTATTGTAGACAAATTTGGCAAGAACTTATGTTAGTAGTTTACCAGCCCGAGGAACGACCTCAGTTGTGACACATTTTCCGGTGCTGGAGCCTTGACTACTGCCTCAATCTTCTCTGGGGACTTATGTAACCCCTCTTTATCGATAACGTGGCCACAATACGAGATCAGTTTTCTAAAAAACTCGCATTTGGGGCGGTTAGCTCGGAGCCCATATTCCTGTAATCTAGTGAGCAACTGCTCCAGGTTGGCAAGGTGATCACTGTCATTTTCGCCCGTGACCAGGATGTTGTCCAAATAACACTGGGTCCCTGGGATCCCTTGCAGGACTTGTTCCATTGCCCTCTGCCAAATAGCCGGAGCTGATGCTACCCCGAATACCAGCCAGTTGTATTGGTAGAGACCTTTATGGGTGTTGATTGTGAGGTATTTTTTTGATGCTTCTTCTACCTCCATTTGCAGATACGCCTGGGCCAGATCAATCTTAGTGAAGCGTTTCCCTCCAGATAGCAAGGCGAAAATATCTTCAATCCGCGGAAGTGGATATTGTACGGTGTGAAGGACCGGGTTCACTGTTACCTTAAAATCCCCACAGATGCGAACCTTCCTTGGTTCCCCAGGCGTGCTGCTCAACGACTTTTTCATCACCGGGACGATGGGCGTAGCCCACTCGCTCCAGTCTACCTTGGACAGTACACCTGAACGTTCCAGACTCTCCAGCGCTGATTCGACGGCTGGGCGGATCGCATAAGGTACCGGTCTGGCCCTAACAAATTTTGGGCTTGCGTTTTCTTCAATTTAATCATCGCTGTCATGCCTTTTAGTGTTCCGAGTCCTTGCTGGAACACTTCTTTCGCCTCAGTTAGGATCTTTGACAGTCGCCCAGGTGTGACGTCATCATCCTTTTTGGCATCTACAGTCAGTGCTTGTATGGAATGCCAATCTAGCTGTATCTTCCGGATCCATTCACGTCCTAGTAGTGGTGGTCCTCCATCTGGCAATACATATAGGTCCATTTTTGGTGTTTCCTTGCCGTTATATATAACGTTCACCCTTATTTTCCCTTTGGGGTAGACTTTTTGTCCCGCGTACGTCTTCAAGACAATCTTTGTATCTCTCAAGGGTATATGTGAGAATAGCCGCTTGTAGTCTCTTCAGTTTATGACTGTTAGGGCAGATCCTGTGTCCAATTCCATTTTCACTTGGACTCCTGCTATCTTGAGGGTGACCCAGATAGTTTGGTGATCCTCCGTTTTGATCACATTATGTAGTTTCAGACAACCCAGCTCCTTGCTTCCGGAGTCTGTATCACTCTTCTGGTCGTCTGAACTACTCTCCGTCAGCTTATGTACCTTCTTGTCTTCTCCTGTGGAGATTTCTTGCTGCTGGTTTTCTTTCCCGACCTGCAGACTCTTGCTATGTGTCCTACTTTTCCACACTGTCTGCACACTTGGTCGTTGAACCAGCAATCCTTATGGTCGTGTGTTGTTCTGCCGCAGCGATAGCACTTCACTGTTCCGTATGACATTTCATTTGTGCCATATTCTTGCGGTCTCCGTTGTATCTCTGCAGCGCCCCGTGCTGCTGCTTCATGTGATACTGCAATGCTGAAAGCGTAAGATCCTTTTCTGATAGAAGCCATTTCTGGGTCCTTCACTTTGAAGCCCACACACAAACTTGTCCCTTAAAGTATCTGCTAGTCCCATTCCAAACTGGCAGTGTTTCGATAGCTTGCGCAGTTCTGTTAAATACTCAGCATTACTTTCATCTTTATGCTGGTTCCTTTTGTGAAACTTAAATCTTTCTGCTATCAGCAGCGGTGTGGGGTTTAAGTGGTCCTGTAGAATTGACACTATGTTTTCAAAATCCTTTTCTACTGGCTTCTCTGGGGTTACTAGGTTTCGTAGTAAGCCATACATTTTTGCACCCATTGAATTTAGCAATACCAGTGCTTTCTTGTCATCTGGCACTTCATTCGCCTTGCAGTATACTTCTATGCGTTCGACATATGTCGTCCAATCTTCGACTTCATTGTCGAACACTGTGATACTGCCACTCTTCGGCATTTTTGGGTGTGGTTAGACTGGCTTAAAATGGCGTCTCCCGTGCTTTCCTTTCTTGCCCACTGCGGCTTAAAATGGCGTCTCCCGCGCTTTCCTTTCTTCCCCGCTGCGGCTTAAAATGGCGTCTCCCGCGCTGCTGTCAACGCCGCTCTCGGCGGTCCTCGTGGCAAATGGTGATGCCCTGTGGGTTTTGTGCGCTGCTCCTGCGCTGCTGCCAATGCCGCTCTCTGCGGTCCTCATGGCAATGGCAGCACCTCACGTTTTCCTGCGTGCCTCTCTCCCCCGTTGACGCCGCTCGGTCCTGAACACCAGCTGCGCCCTGTGCGCTCTGCCCTCTCTCTCTCCCCCATTGACGCTGCTCGGCCCTTGAACACCGGCTGCACTCTGCTCTCTCTCGTCTCTCTCCCCGTTGATGCCGCTCGGTCCTGAACACCGGCTGCCCCCTGTGTACTCTGCCCTCTCTCTCTCCCCCGTCGACGCTGCTCGGCCTTTTTCTGTGCCGCTCAGTCGGCTCTAGCCGCCGCTGTCCGGGAAGGGTCTGCGCAGTGCCTGTTGCCAGCCCGTTTCGCAGGACCACCGTGACTGGAAAGCCAAGCCTGGCTCTCGACAGCCTCCCCTGCTATGCTCAAATCTCCGCTGGATAACTGGGCGGTTGCCCGAGGTCGACGCCCGTGCTTCTGGACTCGACCTTCTTCCACTGTTCTCCAGGAGCGAATCCCTGGGAGGTGATGCAGAGTTGCAGGTAGGTTTGAATCTGCTCGTCGCCACTGTTACGTCCGTGTAATAATAAGAAAAAGACTGCAGAGAACGGTACAACAGGTGTTTACTCAACGTGGTTCAAACTGCAACTGACTGTACAGATCACTACTCAGGGTTTATATACAGGTGTGGTCACTGCTGGTACTACAGGATACAGGAGCTGTAAAAAGTAGTTCTCCCCCTTAAAGGTACATACATTACAAGCGCTAGGCGCAAGATGGAGCACTTAGAATACCAGGTTAGAGAGGCGAGGGGCAGTAAGGTAAGGCTGCAGGACACAAT
Organism: Somniosus microcephalus; assembly: GCF_052327205.1. Taxonomy (NCBI): domain Eukaryota; kingdom Metazoa; phylum Chordata; class Chondrichthyes; order Squaliformes; family Somniosidae; genus Somniosus; species Somniosus microcephalus. Next base: position 184,385,572 of record NC_140997.1, on the reverse strand, counting down.
TTGCAACCTTACCCAAAAATTAAAAGAGCAGGAGGAGAAAGTAAGGGATGTAAAGGCAGCATATAAGCTAGCCTGCGGCCGGGGGTTCGAGGAAGCAAATCACGGGCCCTGTAGGGAGGAGATAGAAAGCTTGGGCATGGCCTTGTCGAGGGCGAAGGGGATGATATGCCTCATCAGCCTGAAGGCGGGCCAGTCGGACTTTACCGGCAACCCAAACCGAACCCTCCCACAGGCAGCACCTAGGACAAGTTGGCTCAGGAATCAGAGGTTACCACGGCCGCCACCCATAGCTCTGAGTTTTCAGGAGGTCTGGCAGCAAAGGGGTAGGGGAAGCACAGCAGGCCCTGCTAGATAGGCCGGGACCAGGGCTGGTGTACCCCCTCCGACAATGGAGGTACGGCCCGCCCGTTGATGACGAGGACCCAGGGGCCATCCAAAATCAGTTTGTGGTGCCGCATGGCACCCAACAGCTCAGGGCCATGGTTAGCCACATCCCCAAGCTCACTGAAAAGGGAGACCCCTCTCTACACTTCAGGGAGATAGAACAGGCAGCGTGCGTCAATGACTGTGATGACGCAGAGCAAGCTAAGATGCTGCCGTTTTCTCTGGGGAGTATTCTCCTCCAGACCCTACCTTATGAATGTAAAAAGGGGCAGAAGGATTATGAGGATTTGAGGAATGAGATATTGGAGGCCATTGTATTGATTTCTTTGTGGGTTCAATGACGAGACATTTATGAAAGAGAATGTCTTTTAATCTAAAGTACGTTCAACTTTTTTTAACAGCATTTACAGGAGACACCATCTAGAGATCCATCTAGAATGAAACTGAAACTAAACTCCTCTGCTTGTCTCTCACATGACCTCTGCTGGTCAGGCATAAGTAATCAATACATGCAAACATGCTGGTAAGACATGATAATCAAACAGGCAAATAACTTCACTATTTGCTGATATCATTACATCTCCTTTTCTTAAAACAAAAGTATTTTACTTTTAACTAACAACATGTTCTCTTTGTATTAATCTGCATTTTAACTGTAACACTTAATGAACTTACATTATCATTTTCATTATCAAGGTTTTTTAACCTTGCTTTGTGTGTTCACATGAAATATGTAACTACACTAGAACTTGAAGAAAGAATAAGATAACATTACTTCCTTCTATAACAATAGTCCTTAAATTTGCTCAATGAGTCTCTCAGGAGGCTTCACGTGTCTTGAGGATTTTATGATTGATTGTCCTTTAATCTGAGTTGTTGCCTCAGATGATTGGTTCTCAGCTGTGTGATCAGGTTGCTCAACAGTATCAGTCTCTTGACCTGCTGTGGCTGGTCCCATGAGAAGATCTCGACGATTTCTTCTCAGAACAGCACCCTCATCTGTCTGAATGGTGTATGATCTTGGTTGAACTTCACTCAGGACAGTTCCCTTCTGAGTCCATGTGTTTGTTTTGTCTTTGAACCTTACTTGGTCACCAGTGTGGAGTTCAGGTAGGTTTTGTGTTCCTCTGTCATAGTAGTACTTTTGCTTTTCTTTCTGTTGTTCTTTGAACTTCCTCACTTTCTCCCCCTCTTTTGTTTTCAGGAGGTTCTCCGGGATGGGTAGGTTTGACCTTAGCCGACGTCCCATAAGGAGTTGGGCTGGTGACATACCACACTCGAGCGGCGTTGTGCGGTATACAAGCATGCTCTGGTAGAAGTCAGTTCGACTGTCTTTTGCCTTGTACATCAGTCTTTTCACTGTCTGGACCGATTTTTCCACTAGACCATTGGACTGTGGAAAGTGAGGACTTGACGTTGTGTGGACAAAGTCCCACTCTTTGGCAAAGTGTCGGAAACTTGCATTGTAAAACTGGGGTCCGTTGTCTGTGAAGACCTCGCTTGCCACGCCATGTCTGGAGAATATGGCTTTCATACATGTTATCACAGCATCTGCAGTGGTGGTGTGCAGTCTACAAACCTCTGGATACAGGGAGTAATAGTCTGTGACTACAAGATAGTCCTTCCCTTGACATACGAATAGGTCAGCGCCTACCTTCTGGTAAGGTCTGTCTGGTGCTGGGTGTGGCTGTAGTGGTTCTACCGGATTGCTTGCTCGATATGTCAGGCATATTGTGCAGTTTGACACCTCATTTGTCACATCTTGGTTGATTCGTGGCCAATACATCACCTCTCGTGCTCTTTTCTTACACTTTTCGATTCCCAGATGTCCTCCATGGATCTTTTTTAACATCTCTTTTCTCAGACTCTTTGGGATAACTATTTTACTTCCTTTGTAGATGATGTCTTCGACCACTGATAGTTCCGCCCTGCAGTTCCAGTACTCTGCCATGTCAGGTGAGCAGTCTTGCTTCATGTTGGGCCATCCATCCAAGATGCTTTTCCTCAGTCGTCTCATTGTTTCATCTTTGTTTGTCTCAGTCTTTATGAGCTCCATTTTTGCATCTGCTATGGGCAGTGCACTTGTGATCATGTCCACGTAGGCGTTCACTTTTTCATCCATTGTGGTGTTTGCGGGCTCACTTGGGTCAACAGCTCTGGACAATGTGTCTGCTGTATACATCAGTTTACCCGGTGTGTACGCAACATTCAGTGTATAGCGTTGCAGCCTGATCATCATTCTTTGTATTCTAAGCGGACAGCTATTTAGTGGCTTTTGGAACAATGCAATCAAGGGCTTATGGTCAGTCTCTACACTGGTTGCTTGTCCTGCCACAAACTGGTGAAATCATTCACAGGCGTATGTGATGCTGAGCAGCTCCTTTTCTATTTGAGCATATCGCGTCTCCGCGTCTGTCATTGAGCGCGATGCATATGCAATAGGTTGCCAGTAGTCATATTTTTGCAGAAGAACGGCACCGAGCCCACTCTATGATGCATCTGATGATATCTTGATGGGTCTCGCTGGGTCATAAAACCTCAGAACTGGTTCCTCTGTGAGCAGTTTCTTTAGATCGCTCCATGACTTCTCATGCTCATGATTCCATTCCCATTCTATGTTCTTTTCAGTTAGTCTTCTCAGTGGCACCATCTTTTCTGAGAGGTTGGATATGAATTTCCCCATGTAGTTGATCATTCCATTAAACCTCTGCACATCCTTTTTGCATTGTGGCTTTGGCATATTCTCAATGGCGGACACCTTTCTGGGATCTGGTCTGATGCCCTCACTGCTAAGGATATCTCCCACGAATGTCAGTTCTGTCACCCCGAGCTGGCATTTCTCTCTATTCAGCTTCAGGTTTGTTTTCCTTGTTGCTTCCAGCACTTTTTGCAGTCTCTCGTCATGCTCAGTTCTCATGGTTCCCCATACTATGATGTCATCCATTGATGTATCAACTCCCTCCAGGTGCTCATAGATCATATGGATAGTTTTGTGATGCACTTCAGGAGCTGAGGCAATGCCAAATGGTAACCTTAGGAATCTGTATCTGCCAAATGGACTGTTGAACGTGCACAGTCTTGAACTTGCTTCGTCCAATTTCATCAGCCAAAATCCTGATGATGCATCTAACTTGCTGAAATACTTTGCATTTGCAAACTGTGCCATGATTTCCTCACGTGTAGGAAGCTTGAAGTGCTCTCTCTTTATTGCTCTGTTTAGATCTCTTGGATCCAGGCAAATTCTGAGCTTTCCATTCTTTTTGTCCACTACGACGAGGGAACTCACCCACTCAGTTGGCTCATCTATCTTCTGAATCACGTTCAGGCTTTCCATCCTGTCCAACTCTGCCTTCAGTTGCTTTTGAAGAGCAAACGGAACTTTTCTGCATGGATGTATGACCGGTGTCATACTTTTATCTACTCTGATCGTGTGTTCTCCTGGAATGCAGCCTAGACCCTTAAATAGGTCGTTGTACTCTTTCATGAGTTCATCATAGACTGTCTCTCCTTCGCTTTCCACAACGAGGACTCTCTTTACCAGGTTCAGTCTCTCACAGGCTTTTAAACCTAGTATGGCTTGCACATCCTTTGGCACCACGATTAATGCTAGCGTGTGCTCTCTGTCCTTGTGTGTCACTTTGACAATGCATCTTCCTTTCACTGGTATATCAGTACCTGAGTATCCTGTCACTTTCACTTTTATTCCATGTATCTTTGGTCTGGGTCTAATTTTCTTAAAATCAGTCTCTGATATCACATTAACTTGTGCTCCAGTATCCAATTTAAATGGAATGTGTATGTCATTCACTTTTAGTGTCAACATCCAGTCTCTTTCTTCTTTTTTGTTTTCAGACACAACATCTACATAGAACTCCTTTGTTGCTTTGTTGCATTTGGTTCTTACAGCAACGGGCATAATGGTTGTTTTTGTTGCAACTATTGCATTTTTTACCATATGCTGGACACTTTTTTGGTGTATGCTGTGTACCGCATCGACTACATGACTTTCGATTGCCCTTTTCATTTTTGTTTGCTGGCCACGCCTCTTTTTTCACATTAGCACTCTTTTTGTTAAACGGTTTGTGTCCGTTCTTTCTCACTGCATCCACGTTGCAGCTACTGTCACTGAACAGCTCCTTTGCCTGCAACTTCACAGTCTCTGTAGCCCTACACAGTGCTATGGCTTTTCCCAGGTCTAGGTCTTGCTCTCTTAGCAGTCTTTCCCTTAGACCATTATTCGGAATACCACGCACCAGTCTGTCTTTTATCAGCGAGTCTGTCAGTCCCCCAAATTCACACGATTTGCTTCTGTTTCTCAGTTCAGTCACATGCTGATCAATAGTCTTACCCATTTTCTGTACACATGTGAAAAATCTGTGCCTCTCAAATGTCACGTTACGTTTAGGTATGCAGTAGGCCTCAAACTGTTCCATTATTTTATCTAGCTTCATTTTGTCTCCATTAGCAGCGAATGTGAAGTTATTATACACCTCCAGCGCTTCATCACCCACGACATGTAAGAACAGTGACGATTTCTTTTTATTACTTTTCTCGTCAGCTCCGGTTGCCGCTAAATACAACCCCATATGTTGTTTGAACCTCCTCCAATTTTCAGCCACATTACCTGTTAACTGAAGTTTCGCCGGTGGGTGTAATCCTTCCATTTTTTCACTTCGTTAGCTATTCTCCAAGGTAAGTAACGATTTTCTCTTTTGGCTTGCTAATATGTGGAGAGCTGATTTAACTTCAGATTTTTTCTCTTCATCTCTTTCAGCCACTTCTGGCACCATGTATTGATTTCTTTGTGGGTTCAATGACGAGACATTTATGAAAGAGAATGTCTTTTAATCTAAAGTATGTTCAACTCTTTTTAACAGCATTTACAGGAGACACCATCTAGAGATCCATCTAGAACGAAACTGAAACTAAACTCCTCTGCTTGTCTCTCACATGACCTCTGCTGGTCAGGCATAAGTAATCAATACGTGCAAACACGCTGGTAAGACATGATAATCAAACAGGCAAATAACATCACTATTTGCTGATATCATTACAGCCATGGGACTCAATGACGGTAGTCCATTCGCCCGGGTGGAAAAAACGGTACAGCTCCCAGGGGATTCCCCGCAGCTGTTCGCAGACAGGCTGTAGCCAGTCTACCAGAGTGCATGCCCGGGAATGCCAGCGCGGGCATTACTGAACCAAGTTCAATTGACCCACTGGTTCCATTGTCTAATGACAAACTGCCTGCCCCAAATCCGAGCCCAGGCTGTGGCCTGGTTTGACCCTAGTAGCCCCCAGACCACCGAGGAAACAGTGATCCACCAGCTTACTATAGCATTTAAAAATATGAGGGGTATCGATATGCCCCAACCCAAGGGAAAAGTCCATGAGGTTAAACCTGGGGGCCAGAGTAAGAAAGAGTGGCACCAGGAGGGGAACCGTCCCTCCCAGGCTAAGTTAAACTGTTACGGGTGCGGGAAAGACGGCCACTGGCGCAAGGATTGTAAGAATCCCTGGAAGGAGAATAAGGGAAAGAATTCATCAGCCCCAGCCCAAAAGGCAGAGCCAGGTATCCCTCCCACTGCGATCGAGCCACTCTTGGAGTCGATACGATCTTTCTTCCTGACCAACCAGGGGAAAATAGCAGCCACCACCACCAGCATGGTGGTTCCCTCGGCCCCCTTTGACGCCCCACAATGACTGGAGCCCGCACAGCCTGTCTACCTGTGTGATCTCCGGTATGACGGGTGGAAGAGACCGCTCGTGCAGATGGAGGTGGAAAAAGTTAAAGGGATTTATCTGCTGGATACGGGAGCATCATGCACCGTGATCCACGCAGCTAACCCCACCACCTCACCTCTGTCTAGCGGGGTTCCATACGTCCTATCGGGATTCACAGGCAAGGAACAGGCAGGAGCGTTCTCCAAGCCGCTCTCAATCCAGCTCGGCACGCTCCAGACCAAGTGGACGTGCGTCCTGGCGAAGTGGGAGGCGGAGGGAGGAAAGGGGATCCTAGGGGCCGACTTCATCATCGGCCACGGGATCCTTGTGGATCTCTGCAATCATTGTCTTTGGGGAGCCAACACGGGTAAAGAGGGAGGTGTAGTAGTCATCCCGAGTAAGGAAGGGAAGGGGACCCTGTGTACTGTGAAGTCAAAAGAAGGTTACGACCTCGGGCTCATGGTCGACGGTGTCCCGGGGGAATTTCAAGCATTCGTGCAGGCTAACCTAGCTGCGTTTGCCACGCACCAACACGACTGCGGGAGGGTCACCGGGTTTGAGGTCAGAGTAGACGGGGACCCCATGGCCCAGCCCCAGAAGCAATATAATTTTCCCAGAGAGGCAGAGCCTGACATGGAGGCAGCCATGTCCTCTTTCGTGCAGCAGGGAGTGTTGAGGCCCATAGCCACCCATGTTAATTCTCCGCTTTGGCCGGTTAGAAAACCGGACAATTCATGGAGAGCCATGGTGGATTATTGGGTGCTCAACGGCAATATCCACGCGTGCACCCCCACAGTGGCAGCAGTGGCCGACCTCATCGGGAATATTCCAACATCCGCGACCACGTTCACGGTGCTGGATATTTCAAATGGGTTTTGGTCCATCCCCTTGAGGAGGGAGGACCAGTATAAGTTTGCTTTCACTTTTAAGGGGCAACAGTATACTTGGAACTGCTTGCCACAAGGCTTCCATAACAGCCCCAGCATCTTCCACCAGTGTATGGCAGATAACTTGAAGGAATTTAGTCAGCCCACCCAGTTGATGCAGTATGTGGATGACCTGCTTTTGTTTACCGACTCAGTCGGGGAGCATGGCCCGCTACTGGCCAAACTGCTGGAGCTGCTACAGAGTAAGGGGTTCAAAGTCAACCCGAAAAAGGCGCAGATCGGCCAGCAGGAAGTTAAATTCCTGGGCCTAACTGTCCGCGCTGGGGAGAGAGCCATAGACAAGGCTAGGAGGGAAGTGGTCCAAGAGTTGCCGGTCCCCAACACAGTGAGAGGTGTGAGGTCATTCCTAGGGTTAACGGGGTACTGCAGGGACTTCATTGAAGACTATGCAGCGACAGCAGCCCCTTTGCTCCGACTCCTACACAAAGGAGTGGAGTGGTCTTGGGATGAGGGTTGCCAGGCAGCATTTGTCAAGCTCAAGGGAGACTTGCAGACCGCACCAGCTCTAGGAGCCATAGATTGGGGGAAAGAGTTCTTCTTGGAGGTAGCGGCCAGCGGGGATAGTCTCCGTGCTGTGCTGCTCCAGGAGCGGCACGTCAGGCTAAGGCCTGTGGTCTACTCCTCCAGAGTACTCACTGATGTGGAGAGGAGCTACTCAATTTGCGAACGGCACCTTTTGGCCACGTATTGGGCTGTGAAAAGATCCTTGATCTTCACAGGCACCTCTCCCATCACCCTCCTCACACACCACACACCCACCCAGATGCTTCTGGACAGGAGGATCAAAGATGGGACAGTCAGCAGTGCACGCATTGTGCGCTGGACCCTCCTCCTCTCGCAGATGGATCTGAAGGTGAGGGGCCTTTGCGAGCCAAAGCTCGCGGCCAATATGGTATATCCTGGAACAGCCCATTGGTGTTCTATAGAAGGGGTATGGGAGGTGAACGTAGGTTTACGGGCCGGGATACATCCCTCAGGCCGCGAAACCTATGTAGACGGTTCCAGCATGGTATCTGCTGGCGAACGACTCACGGGTTGTGGAGTTTATGACCCAACGGCAAACATTGCCCTGGCGATCAAGCTCCCCAGCACCATGAGCGCCCAACAGGCTGAACTGTCTGCGGTGGTATATGTGGTTACCCACCCCGAAATCTTCCCCACCCCATACACGATTTGCTCGGACAGCATGTTCACTTGCAACTCATGTACGGAATACCTGGCCATCTGGTCCCGTCGCGGGTATACCTCCGCCGACGGGAGGCCGTTAACAGTAAAGCCCCTGCTGGAAAAAATCCTGGCAGCTATGGGGGAGGAAGGCGAGGTCTTCATCCACAAAGTGAAGGCCCATTCCTCCACAGAACCCCGCAGCCAGGGTAACCAGCAAGCCGACATATTGGCCAAGGAGGGTGCACATGCAGGCACTTTCTGGGACCCGTATGAGTCCGGGCCCGAGGCGGCAGTTAGAGGCAGGGATGGGACCCAAGGGAGCTTAGGAGTAGTGTTAGCCCCGGACCTTAAAACGGTTCAAGCCCAGGACCCTGTCCTGAAAATCGTCATTAGCGCAGTAAGGGAGGGTAGGAAGGTAGAAGGCCCTTACGGCGCAGCGGCTCTCTCCATAAGGGAAGACATGCTGTTCAAAGAAGAACAGTGGGTAGTCCCCCAGCAACACCGGAGGGAGTTCCTTCAACTGGCCCATGAGGGTCCGGGAGCGGGACACCCCGGGCCTGAGACCACCTGGCAACGGGTGGAACAGGCGGGATGGTGGCCAGGACTCCGGGAAGGCGTCCGCAAGTTCTGTGCTAGCTGTCTTGTGTGCGCCGCAAATAACCCTGACCCCCACAGAAGGAAAGTGCCCATGGGACATGTTAGGAGGATAGAGGGACCATGGCAGTCGATCCAGATCAACTAAATCGGGCCCCTGCCCACCGCCCAGGGAGGCTACAAATACTGCCTCGTCCTGGTAGACGTGTTTTCCAAGTGGGTGGAAGCCTTCCCCTGCAAAACGGCCACAGCATTAGGGACTGCAAGGATCTTGGTGCGAGAAGTGTTCTCGCGGTGGGGACTACCCCAGTTTGTGGAGTCCGACCAGGGAAGCCACTTCACCGGCCGGGTGATGCAGAACACCGTTATGCTGCTCGGCATCAAGGGGAAGTGGCACGTAGCTCACAATCCACAGTCCTCAGGAATTGTGGAGCGCATGAACCGCACAGTTAAGGAAAAGTTGAGGAAGGAGACAGTGAGCTCGCCCCAAAAATGGGCGGAGGTCCTGCCTCTAGTCCTCATGGGGATCCGGGCCAGCCAGTCCAAGGGTACAGGGTATTCCCCGCATGAATTCATGACCGGTAGGGTTATGAGGTCCCCCACCCATGTCCTAGCCCCAGTTCTTACTGAAGGGCAGCTTCGGGAGATAAATCGGGATAAATTCGCCCGAACACTCCTCGAGCGCCTCAAACAGATCTATGAACAAGCAGCAAGTAGCATGGGGAAACAACACCTGAATAACTGGTTGCTGCTTGAGCCTAGCAAGAGCCAACAGTGGGAGATAGGGGACCAAGTGATGGTTAGGAACTATGCCCAAGTGGGGAGTTTAGAGCCACTGTACATGGGACCCTATAACATAGTCGATAAGGCCAGCCTCATGGTTTACGCAGTAAAAATGCCCCGGCGCACAAAATGGTTCCATGTGAATCAATGTAAGTTGTTTAAGCCGGAGGCAGGGAAACAGGCAGCTGGGATTCAACCCGAGATTAGAAATCCTCAGCCCGCAGCGGGTACAAGCTCACAGGCTGCACAGGCAGGCGCTGTGGCTTGTGTTAGGGGAGGAGCCATTCCGCCCACTGTTCAGGACACTCCCCCAATCCTCTGGGATTCAGATGGGAAGGAGCCCGAGCGCGAGAATCCCATACCCGACCCAGGTTTGGAACCTGGGGCGGAGACTCACAGCCTGCTGCAACAGGCGGCGAAAGGTTACCTGCCCTCAGCCCAGGTTTGGGAGGGGAGGGACCCAAGGGAGAAGGCCCCCAGCCAGCGAGGACTGTGACCCGAGCCAAGGGTCCGCTCGCCAGGGTAGCCCCACCGGGAGCACTCCCTAGGAGGTCTCCTCGGCCACCCCAGCCCAGAAAAGTATGGTCACCGGCTCTTCAGTTAAAAAGGGCGGCTTCCCGTGTCAGGGAGAAACCGAAAGACAGAGGTCCCCAGCCAGCAGCCATAAGCTGCGAGGGACCAGAATTAGAGGTCAGTGCAGCCACGCCGCAGGGAGCAGCCTGCAGCAGCCCAAACAGGGATTAGGCTGGCCGCCCGGAGACGGGCGGTGGATGTATATAGTTTAGGTAGTATAATTTTAAGTAATGTATAGAAGGTTAAGTTAGGGTGTTTTAATTTAATTCTATGTAAGGAACCGGTAGTTTATAAGTTTAAGTATAGAACCGTTCCACAGTGTGTACATTTGAGTCGAGGTCGCAAGACCTGACCATGCTTCACCCAAGCCAATGAATCTCTGGGGAACCTGGCTGTGTGCTTCTATATCTGTTACAGGAAAATTTACGGAATGAAGGGGGGCATAATCCTACTCGCCCTGATAGGACTGAGCTTCGGAAGGAGAGGTGACGTGGAGGATTCCCACCTCTATGGGTGCTCCGGAGACACAGCACCGATAGCAATCGATGGGAGCAGCGAACGGGATGCAAAGGAGAATTTTACCAATCATGGGGATAGTTGTAAGAATGCCGGTTATGGGCAGGACGGCCCGACCCGCACCGGTATATAGGGTGGAGAACATTGGAATCATTCAAGGGGGTGCACACATTCGTTTTGCAGCGGTCCCGCCCTCTGTCATAAAGTGGGAGCACGCTATGATGGGTACTGACCTCTCAGGGTGCCGTAGCCGGGGAGCACACATCATCCTGTGTCCCCAGCACTTGAATGCCTATTCGAAACCACAATGCGGGTTCAGAGCTGCTGACACGAAACCTATAAATTGTACCATGGAAGCCATGGCACAAGGCCATGTTCCCCCACAGGTAGCATGTATAGGGGGTGGGACATATTGCGTCACCACAGGAGCGTCTCACTACCAGCACGGACAGCGCAGCTGGTGCGCGGTGAGTGACAGCAGTTTCGGCTTCAAACCCGAGGCAGAAGTTCAAGTGGCACAGGTACGAATTGACCCCATTCCTGAACCATCCACTGTTCACCTCACTGTGGAGGAGAATTTCACTCACCTCCAGAAATATGTCGCCCATTTCGGTTACCCGATTCCCCCTCTCCCAGAGCACCTTACCAAATTATTAAAAGCCGTCCTAGTATCGCAAAAGCACTTCTACACTTTGGAACAAAAGACTGTACAGGGCCGACATTTTAGATATCACGACCCCGCCCTGGTGGGACATTTTTGAGAGTATAGAGGTCCCCTCCTGGATTCGAATGGCGTCCCACATCTTAGTAGTCTGCCAGCTAGGGATCGTCCTCTACCTGGTCTGTGTCCAGTGTAGGAGAAAGGGTCCCGGGGTAGAATTTTTAATAAATATGTTTTTTTCTTGGCCTGATGTTTATTTTTATTAAAGGTTGTGTGTTGAAATGAAGTTCTATGATGTCCCAAGTAGGGCAGGGGTGTTGGACCCCCTCCGTGCTTGGATTATTGTAACAGATAGTAATTTGTTTCTATCGATAGATGCCTGTCATGCACTGTAGTTTTCTCTAAGTAAGGGGAATGTATGTGTCGAGGGATCGTGGATAGATAAATATAGGGGAAGGTTGTTTGTGGAGGGTCAGAAATTTGCTCACCTTGATTGAATACTTCAAACAAGTTTCAGTATCCTAGAGGTGACTGAAAGGATTCGCAAATTTCATGTCTCCCCTGAAGATTTACTTCTGGCTTATTGGAGAAACCCTGGCTGGACTGAGTTTAAAATCCAGGGCTCCAGGGCCCAACAAGATGGCTACGGTCAACCTCATGGCCAAGGCCTGCAAAGTTCAGGTTTGGACTGACAAAGAAGGAATGTTCCAGAAATTAGAAGGCAGACAGGCCTTCTGCATTTATGTATGAGAAGCAAACAGTGGCATTTGGGCCTCTGATTAAAACCCATCAAGGCTGTTTGCGCAGATAATCAACGGGTAATAGTTGCATTCAGACCTTCGTTAGCTGACTTCAACACTGTTTGGAAACGATCAACGGGGCATTAAAACTGGAATGGCCCCATCACAAGACCAGTTACACAAAGGAAAACACTTATGGGACGTTTAAAAACCGATTGACCGGCCATCTAGGTCGATGGGCCCAGAACGGTTTCCTTTGTATAGGCTTCAACACGTCCAGGTCAGACAAAGAAACAAGCTGATCTGGAGAGTGATAAGGGCTCCCAGAAAGGGGTATAAGTAGTCCCTCGGGAAGCTATTACGTCCGTGAATGATTGAGACACGGACAGCAGGAGCTGAACAAAACAAGTCTTTACTGCTGGAAGTCAATAGTGAAACTGAAACAACAGAGGCTCACTAGCGCCTTTTATACAGGGGTGGTCACTGCCGGTACTGCAGCCTGAGACCAGTTATTCTCTTAAAGGTACATACACAACAATTCCTCCCCTTTTAGATAAACAGTACATAACATTCATTTAACAACTAAATGATAACTAATTACAATCACAATTACGGTTGCTAGATACATTGGTTAAGTTTAAGCAATTATAAGTTCAGTCTTTGAGGAGGCTTCCTGATTCTGTCTGGATAACGCCTCTTTGGGGTATCAGGTTCTTCTGGCAATGTTGAGTCGGGATCAATGTCGTTGTTTGGTTCATCTGCTTCCAATATTACCGGTTCTGCGGTAGCTGCAATTGGTACGTCGATTTCATTACCAGGTGTATCAGGTCGTGGTGTGGAGTTGACGTTTCCCAGTGACTCTAGAATCTGGTCAGCATGGCGTCTTACAATGCTCTCTCCAACGTCCACGGTATACATGAGAGGTCCTTGCCGTGTACAAATCGTTCCTGGCTGCCATTTCTCAGTGCAGTAGTCCCGGGCCAAAACTGGTTGACCTATCTTAAAACTCCTGGTCGGCCTTTCATTCATATTCTGAAACTGCCTGTTCTCCACATCTCGTCGGACGTTTGGCTTAACCAAATCCAAGCAGCATCGTAGTCTTCGATTGAAGAACATCATGGCTGGAGTTTGGTTGGTAACCGCATGTGTCGCATTCCGGTAGGCAAACAAAAAGTTGTCCACCTTGTGTTGTAGGAGTATCTCTTCATTACACATTGCCTTGATAGCCTTCTTGAATGTTTGGACAAACCTCTCGGCGAATCCATTAGTGGCTGGATGATATGGGGCAGATGTGTAATGCTTAACACCATTGTTCTTTAAGAACCTCCGGAACTCTTCAGACACAAACTGTGGTCCATTGTCAGAGCAAATCTGTTCAAGCAGCCCATTCCTGGCGAATATGGTTCGTAAAACTGTGATAGTTTTTTCCGTGGTGGTTGAGGACATTTTTATTACCTCTGGCCACTTTGAATGTGCATCCACTGCAATTAAAAACATCGAGTCCATGAAGGGACCAGCAAAATCAATGTGCACCCTTTGCCATGGAGATGAGGGCCACTCCCATGGATGCAGAGGAGCTTGTGGTGGGGCGTTTTGGACCTTCTGGCATCCTGCACAGCTCTTGGTCATCTCTTCGATTTCTCTATCGATTCCCGGCCACCACACAAACGCTCTGGCTAAGTTCTTCATTTTTACCCCACCCAGATGACCCTCATGAAGCTCATTGAGTACTCTATCCGTCAACTTAGGTGGAATTACTACTCTGGATCCACACATCAAGGTTCCTCTGCACACTGACAGCTGTTCTCTTCTCGGCGAGAATGCTGGCAGCAGTGATTCGCCATGTGCTGGCCATCCCTTCACCGTTAAATCATAGACCCGTGATAGTGTCGGGTCATTCCGTGTTTCCTTTTCTATGTTTGCATTCGTCACAGGGAGACATTCGACTATGGTCGAGTGGAATAACTCCATTGGATCCACTGCAAGGTCTTCTTCTTCCACCGTCGGCAATGGTAGGCGTGACAATCCATCAGCATTTCCATGCTGTTTAGTCCCTTTGTACTCGATGTCATATTGGTGTGCCCCTAGGAAAAGGGACCACCTCTGCAGCCGTTGTGCTGTCATTATCGGTACGCCCTTCTGAGGGTTGAAAATGGAGACAAGAGGTTGATGATCGGTTAGTAGAGTAAATTTTTGACCGCGCAGGTAGTGATTGAACTTCTTCACCCCCCACACTAGGCTGAGGGCCTCTCTGTCAATCTGAGCGTAGTTACTCTCGGCAGAAGTTAACGAGCGTGACGCAAAAGCTATCGGCCTCTCTAAACCATCAAGGAATTTATGTGACTGTACCGCCCCAATGCCGTAGGGAGATGCATCACATGCCAGTCTGATCGGCAGTGCTGGGTTGTAGTGAGCCAATACTTCCCTTGAAGTGATTAAGTCCTTACTCTTCTGGAAAGCCCGCTTACAATCATTGCTCCATTCCCATGCTACTCCCGTTCGTAGCAGGGCATTCAGTGGGTGCAGAATTGTCGACAAATTCGGCAAAAAGTTATGGTAGTAATTCACCAATCCGAGGAATGACCTCAGTTGCGACACATTTTCAGGCGCTGGGGCCTTAACAACCGCTTCAATTTTGTCAGGGGACTTATGTAACCCCTCTTCATCAATCACGTGGCCACAATACGATATCTGTTTCTTAAAAAACTCGCACTTGGGGCGGTTGGCTCGCAGCCCATGTTCCCGTAGTCTAGTGAGCACCTGTTCTAGGTTGTTAAGGTGTTCACTGTCATCTTCACCTGTCACAAGGATGTCGTCCAAGTAACACTGAGTCCCCGGAATCCCTTGCAGGACTTGTTCCATCGCTCTTTGCCATATCGCCGGAGCCGATGCTACTCCGAATACCAATCGATGATACTGGTAAACACCTTTGTGAGTGTTTATAGTGAGATACTTCCTAGCGGACTCTTCAACCTCCATCTGCAAATATGCTTGTGCTCGGTCAATTTTTGTAAAACGCTTCCCTCCAGGCAGTGAGGCGAAGATGTCTTCTATCCTTGGAAGAGGATATTGTACTGTGTGAAGGGCTGGGTTCACCGTCACCTTGAAATCCCCACAGATGCGAACCTTCCTTGGCTCCCTGGACTTATTACTTAACGTTTTCTTCATGACAGGAACGATGGGTGTCGCCCACTCGCTCCAGTCGACCTTAGACAACACGCCTGCCTTCTCCAGATTCTCCAGCTCTGCCTCGACGGCTGGGCGAATTGCATATGGTACTGGTCTTGCTTTGAAAAACTTGGGAACTGCATTCTCTTCTATTTTTATCGAGGCGGTTATGCCTTTAAGCGTGCCCAGTTCTTGTTGAAATACCTCTTTGGCGTTAGCTAAGATTGTTGACAATCGTCCAGGAGTGACGTCTTCATCTTTTTTACCGTCATTGCATGAATGGAGTGCCAATCTAAATTTATCTTCCTGATCCATTCCCGTCCCAATAACGGTGGTCCACCATTTGGCAGTATGTAGAGATACAACTTCCGTATTTTCTTGCCATTGTATTCGACAGGCACCCTTATTTTTCCTCTGGGGTATACTTTTTGCCCCGTATACGTCGTCAAGACGATGGATGTCTCTCTCAAGGGTATGTGTGAAAATAGCCGCTCGTAGTCTCGTCGATTCATGACGGTTAGCGCTGATCCTGTATCCAATTCCATTTTAACTTGGGACCCTGCTATCGTGAGGGTGACCCAAATGGTTTGGTGATCCTCTTTTGCGATTACATTGTGAAGTTTGAGACAGCTTAGTCTCTTGTTCCCGGATTCACTATCGCTCATCTGGTCTTTGGAACTACTGTCCGTCATCTTTTGTACTTTCTTGTACGGTTCCTTAGTAGCCTTTTTGTTGTTGCTGGTCTTCTTCCCAGACCTGCAAACTCGTGCAATGTGTCCCCGCATTGCCTGCATATTTTGTGCTTGGACCAGCAGTCCTTCTGGTCATGGTTAGTTCTGCCGCAGCGATAACATTTTGCAAATCCCCGTGTCATTTCGTGGGTGCCGTATTCCTGTGGCTTTTGTTGAATTTCTGCAGCTCCCCTGGCTGCTGCTTCATACGATACTGCCACGCTAAAAGCCTTATCTAGCGTCAGCTCTTTCTCTGATAGTAACTTCTTCTGTGTTCCTTCACTCAGGAGTCCACAGACAAATTTGTCCCGTAGGGTATCTGCCAGTCCTTCTCCGAACTGGCAGTGCTTTGATAGCTTGCGTAGTTCCGTAAGGTACTCAGCATTGCTCTCATCTTTATGCTGAGTTCTCCTGTGGAATTTAAATCTTTCTGCTATCAGCAGCGGTGCAGGGTTTAGGTGTTCCTGTAAGACAGCAACAATTTCGTTAAAACTCTTCGCCTTCGGTTTGGCTGGAGTAATCAGGTCCCGCAATAGGCCGTACGTTCTAGCGCCCATTAAATTTAGCAATATCGATGCCTTTTTCTCCTCAGCTATTTCATTTGCCTCGAAATATACCTCGACTCTTTCCACATACATGGTCCAGTCCTCTATTGTATTATCAAAAGCAGTGATACAGCCAGTCTTCGGCATCTTGCAAATCTAAAATGGCGCCTCCCGCGCTTTGCCTTCTTCCCCGATTTAACAAAATGGCGCCTCCTGCGCTTTGCCTTCTTCCCCGCTGATTAAGATGGCACCTCCCGCGCTTTGCCTTCTTCCCCGCTGTTGCTAGTGCTGCTTTCCGCGGTTCCCGTTGCAACCTGCAGCTCCTCACGGTTTCTTGCGCGTTTAATATTTCTTTTTTTTTCCCGTCGTGGAACAACCCTGTGGGACTCTTGCCTCCCTCTTCGCGGGTCTATATGCAGCCCGGCTTCGTAGCACCGGCCGCGCCCTGTGTGCTCCGCCCTCTCTCTCTCTTCTTCCCGACAACGCTGCTCGGCCCCGTTGCAAACCACCCGCTCGAGTTCGCGACCGCCGCAGCCCAGGAAGGATCAGTGCACTACCTGCCACCAGCCCGATTAGCTGAAGCACCGTCGACAGGAACCAGGCCCCGCTTCCGACAGCTTCTCCAGCAATCTTCAACTCCGCTAACACAGGGGTGGATGCCCACGGTCGACGCCCGTTTCTACTGCTTCTTACTTTTTTTTCTTTTTCTTTCTGGCCTCGACCTCTGCTCACTTCGCTGTAGGAATGGATCCCAGGAGGTGGTGCAGACTGTAGGTAGGTTCGTATCTGCTCGTCGCCAGTATTACATCCGTGAATGATTGAGACACGGACAGCAGGAGCTGAACAAAACAAGTCTTTACTGCTGGAAGTCAATAGCGCCTTTTATACAGGGGTGGTCACTGCCGGTACTGCAGTCTGAGACCAGTTATTCTCTTAAAGGTACATACACAACAGAAGCCATCTCTCTCTCTCTCGCCTGGACTCCGGTGCCCTGCCTTACCATCAAGAAGATCGACGACGAAGAGCCCGTCCAAGGGAAGCAGGATACCCGCAGTTACATTTTAAATCACTGGGGTATCTCTGCTCTGGGCAGTGAAAACCCTAAAGACATCGGCAGGCAACGGGGCACAGAGCAGGCGTTCTAACATCCCAGACTGGTGAGCATAAACTTTCTGGCCCATCGCAAGACAACTTAGATCGGTGTAAAGGGTGGGAGTTAAGGGGATTGCTAAAATTGTCATTTTAGTCATTTTCCCTCGATGTGTCCATTTCTCCTCCCCCGCTAAGAGTAATTGTGTTACATACATAGTGATTTTCTCTGTATAGTGTTTATTTTTCCCTATTTTTAATAAACATTGGTTTTCTTTGCACCAAACCACTGGTCTCGTTTTGTTTATATCGCTGCTCGTAATAAGTCCGGTGGTCAGAACCAGAGGGGAAGCGATTTGAACTGCACGGGGCTGGAGCAGCTCAGATACGCCTGACTGGCCGGACACAAACCCCAAACCAAACCCCCTACAGAGTCCAGAACCAGGGGTCACAGTCTAAGGATAAGGGGTAAGCCATTTAGGACAGAAATGAGGAGGAATTTCTTCACCCAGAGAGTGGTGAACCTGTGGAATTCTCTACCACAGAAGGCAGTAGAGGCCAATACATTAAATATATTCAAGAAGGAGTTGGATATATTTCTTAAGGCTAAAGGGATCAAGGGGTATGGGGAGAGGGCAGGGACAGGGTACTGAATTTGGATGATCAGCCATGATCGCATTGAATGGCGGAGCAGGCTCGAGGGGCCGAATGGCCTACTCCTGCTCCTATCTTCTATGTTTCTATGTTTGTGAGGTCCTAATGATGTGAAAGGTGCTACATAAATGCAAGCTCTTCCTTTTGTTTCTTTACATATTAAATGAGGAGTTTGAGCATGAACATAGTTAGATAAATTGCTCACTATGAGGACATTATATAAAAGCAATGTAATGAGGTTGTTGCAATGTGACTCGGTTAACATGGGAACAGTAGCATAGTGGTTATGTTACTGGACTAGTAATCCAAAGGCCTGGACTAATGATGGAGTGTCCTCCTCAAATTTGGCTGCGCTCAAAGGTTTGTCACCATCCTCCGCCTGCTTCACGATGACATGCAAGCCGTGATCCTGACCAACGGATCCACCACAGACCCAATTCACATACGGACCAGGGTCAAGCAAGGCTGTGTCATCGCACCAATGCACTCCTCGATCTTCCTTGCTGCAATGTTCCATCTCACCCTAAGTAAGCTTCCCACTGGAGTGGAGCTAATCTACAGAACAAACGGAAAACTGTTCAACCTCCGTCGCCTCCAGTCCAGATCCAAGGTCGTCCCATCCTCTTTCATCGAATTACAGTATGCAGACGACGCTTGCGTCTGCGCACACTCGGAGGTTGAACTCCAAACCGTCGTCAACACCTTTACCGAAGCGTACGAGAGCATGGGCCTTACATTAAACATCCGTAAGACAAAGGTCCTCTACCAACCTGCCCCCGCCACACAGCACTACCCCCCGATTATCAAAATCCATGACGAGGCCTTGGACAACGTGGACCACTTTCCATACCTCGGGAGCCTACTGTCAACAAGGACAGACGTCGATGACGAAGTCCAACACCATCTTCAGTGTGCCAGTGCAGCCTTCGGTCACCTGAGGAAGAGGGTGTTTGAAGACCAGGACCTCAAACCCGGCACCAAACTCATGGTCTACAAAGCAGTAGTGATTCCCGCCCTCCTGTATGCCTCAGAGACATGAACCATGTACCTCAAAGCACTGGAGAGGTACCACCAACACTACCTCCGCAAGATCCTGCAAATCCATTGGCAGGATAGGTGCACCATTTTTAGTGTGGAAGCAAGTCATCCTCGGTTCCGAGGGACTGCCTAAGAAGAAGAATCCAGAGGCCTGGACTAATGATCCAGAGACGTAAGTTTAATTCCCACCACAGCAGTTGGGGAATTTAAATTCAGTTAATTACATAAATCTGGAATTAAAAAAGTCAGTATCAGTAATGGTGACTATGAAACTACCGGATAGTTGTAAAAATCCATCTAGTTCACTAATATTCTTTAGGGAAGGAAATCTGCCGTCCTCACCTGGTCTGGCCTATATGTGACTCCAGACCCACAGCCGTGTGGTTGACTCTTGACTGCCCTCTGAAATGACCCAGCAAGCCATTCAGTTGTACTCAAGAAGGCAGCTCACTCACCACCCCTTCTCGAGGGCAATTAGGGATAGGCAATAAATGCTGGCCTTGCCAGCGATGTCCACATCCCGAGAATGAATAAAAAAAACAGTAATAATGCTCCTTCAGCTGATAAATGTTGCTGTTAAGAATTGCGGCTTTTGAGGTTGCCTACCATCAATTGAATCTTGGCAGGAATTAAATTGATTGATTTTATGTCAACATACTTGCAATCCTTTGCACCCAACAACAAAAATATAAGAAAGCAGGAAATAAAAAAGAAAGAACTTGCATTTATATAGCACCTTTCATGACCAGAGGATGTCTCAAAATGCTTTACAGCCAACGATATATCTTTGAAATATAACCACGATTGTAATGAAGGCAGATGCAGCAGTCAATTTGCACACTGCAAGTACCCACAAACATCAATGAGATAAATGACCAGATAATTACACAGGATTACACAGGCTATGCGGCACAGAAACAGGCCATTCGGCCCAACCAGTCCATGCTGGTGTTTTTGCTCCACTCGAGCCTCCTCCCGTCTTTCCTCCTCTAACTCTATCAGCATAACCCTCTATTCCCTTTTCCCCTCATATGCTTATCTAGCCTCCCTTTAAATGCATCTATATTATTCACTTCAACCACTCCCTTTAGTAGTGAGTTCCACATTCTCACCACTCTGGGTAAAGAAGCTTCTTCTGAATTCGCGATTGGATTTCTTGGTGACTGTCTTATATTGATGACCTCTAGTTTTCATGGTATTGGTTCAGGGATAACTATTGGTTAGGACATCTGGAGAAACGCCCCTGCTCATTTGTGCCGTGGGATCTTTAATCGCCACTTGAGAGGGCAGAGGAGGCCTCAGTTTAAAATATCATCCAAAAGACAACGGCCTAGAAATTTGATGGCACTGGGTTCATTTTACAAGCATAAAACAGGTGCCTAAGGGTTCAATATGGCAGCCAACATGCGTGATCATTCGGCACCATTCATGCGCCACACGCCATATTGGATTGGCAGCACAGTAGGCACCCAGGGCTCGCACCTGAAACTGGTGTCAAAGCCATTGTATATGCAAATCGGGGTTTTCCTGCCTGTTTTAGGCCCCTTCGTGAAATTGGTTCGCAACTGCTCGCAGCATGCATGGTGCAAAGCAGCCAAACCAGCGGTCCTTAAAGGGACCACTGGAGGCTGCCACCCAAAAGGTAAGTTTCAAGCTTTTACTTACCTTATTGTGGAGCCAGGAGGAGCAGAAGTGCTCCTCCTGGGTCCACATTGAAACTGCAGGCCTCCCGATTGCTTCCCCTCCCAGAACCTCCTGAAGCTCTCCTGCGACTGTCAAGCTTCCTCTGGGGTCGCGACTGGCACCTGCAGCTCGTCAGTACTATCCTAATGAAGCCAGCGCTCCAATTTGCCATGGTCCTGCTGCCAGCCTCATTCGGCGCTTGCAATATACGCTGCACCAGGATTGTACCTTAATTTGGCGCAATCCAATTTCTAAGCCAGCACTTCGGAAAATGCAGCATTCATTCAGTAAAAAGAAAGACTTGCATTTATATAGCGCCTTTCAGGACCACCGGACATCTCAAAACCCTTTACAGCCAATGAAGTACTTTTGAAGTGGAGTCACTGTTGTAATGTGGGACACACGGCAGCCAATTTGTGCACAGCAAGGTCCCACAAACAACAATGTGATAATGACCAGACAATCTGTTTTTGTTATGTTGGTTGAGGGATCAATAATGGCCAGGACTTCGAGGATAACTCCCTTACTCTTCTTCGAAATAGTACCAATATCATTACTTTTTCCAACATTATTTTTCTTTTACGTCCACCTGAAAGAGCAGACAGGACCTTGGTTTAACGTCTCATCCGAAGGACAGCACATCCAACAGTGCAGCACTACACTGGCGTATCAGCCTAGCTTTATGTGCTTAAGTCCCGGGAGTGGGACTATGAACCCACAACCTTCTGACTCAGAGGTGAGTGTGCTACCAACTGAGCCACAGCTGACACTTACTGCATTTTAGTATCAGCCTTAATTACGGGGTTGAAGTTGGACCTCATTGCACCTGTATTACAGGCATAAAATAGGAGCAGCTAAGCACAATTTTTGGGACCAACAACCTACGGCCCAAGGAAGCCTAAAAAACATCCGACGCAAAATTGGGTCTGGCCATTTTTCAGGCATTCCTAAATGAGGAGCCTAACACCCGTTTTAGGCCTCCTGGCAGAAGTTGCTTTGCAATGAGCTAAGCAGGAAAAGGCCTGCTCCCACCAGGATTCTTCTGTAGTCGCTGCGGTCTAAGTGGCAGCTGCCAATCATTCCTGCGGAGCCATTTCTTGAGGTGGATTAATAAAGCTCTATATTTGCCATGAAAATTCTGATGCAGTCAGTGTATGCGAGCAGTTTTTGCATTACTATCAATATCATGACTTTTTCCAACATTATTTTTCTTGAATTTGAATTTTACAGCTCAAACAATCTCTAGAAAACAGGTACTTTGACTTAATCAAGTTCTCTACTATCTTTAGGGATAACCAGCTAGCCCTACACTGTAATAACTGGCTATAAAAGGAGGGGAATGAGTTCGGGTGAGACCATCACAGGAGGATTCTCAAAATTATTCTTGCAATACTGTAGTGTAAAAATACATTTATTTTCATCAGAATGTTGTATTTCTGAAGGCACAGCTATTGGTTATATTTGTAAAAATGTGAATAAATTTGTACTCAATGGAACAACATTTTTAGAGGCCTCTCTTCAGAGCATTTTGTTTATTTTGAAGTACATAAGAACATAAGAAATAGGAGCTGGAGCCAGCCATTTGGCCCTTCAAGCCTGCTCTGCCATTCAACAAGATCATGGCTGATCTTCTACCTCAACTCCACTTTCCCACACTATCCCCATATCCCTTAATTCCAAACATTTATCGACCTCTCTCAACGACTGAGCATCCACAGCTCTCTGGGGTCGAGAATTCCAAAGATTCACAACCCTTTAGGTGAAGAAATTTCTCCTCATCTCAGTTCTAAATGGCCTTTTCCTTATTCTGTGACTGTGACCCTGTGTTCTAGATTCCCCAGCCAGGGGAAACATGTGGACGTCGCTGGCAAGGCTAGCATTTATTGCCCATCCCTAGTTGCCCTAGAGAAGGTGGTGGTGAGCCGTCTTCTTGAACCGCTGCAGTCCGTGTGGTGAAGGTACTCCCACAGTGCTGTTAGGTAGGGAGTTCCAGGATTTTGACCCAGCGTCAATGAAGGATCGGCGATATACTTCTAAGTCAGGATGGTGTGTGACTTGGAGGGGAACTTGGAGGTGGTGATGTTCCCATGCGCCTGCTGCCCTTGCCCTTCTAGGTGGAAGAGGTCGCAGGTTTGGGAGGTGCTGCCGAAGAAGCCTTGGCAAGTTGCTGCAGTGCATCTTGTAGATGGTACACACTGCAACCACGGTGCACCAGTGGTGGAGGGAGTGAATGTTTAAGGTGGTGGATGGGGTGCCAATCAAGCGGGCTGCTTTGTCCTGGATGGTGTCAAGCTTCTTGATTGTTGTTGAAGCTGCACTCCTCCAGGCAAGTGGAGAGTATTCCATCACACTCCTTACTTGTGCCTTGTAGATGGTGGAAAGGCTTTGCGGAGTCAGGAGGCGGGACACTCGCCGCAGAATACCTAGCTTCTGACCTGCTCTTGTTGCCACGTATATATGTGGCTAGTCCAGTTAAGTTTCTTGTCAATGGTGACCCCCAGGATGTAGATGGTGGGGGATTCAGTGATGGTAATACCATTGAATGTCAAGGGGAGGTGGTTAGACTCTCGCTTGTTGGAGATAGTCATTGCCTGGCACTTCTGTGTCACGAATGTTACCTGCCACTTATCAGCCCAAACCTGAACGTCATCCAGGTCTTGTTGCATGCGGGCATAGACTGCTTCATTATCTGAGGAGTTGTGAATGGCGCTGAACACAGTGCAGACATCAGTGAACATCCCTATTTCTGACCTTATGTTGGCAGGAAGGTCATTGATGAAGCAGCTGAGGATGATTGGGCCTAGGACACTGCTCTGAGGAACTCCTGCAGCAATGTCCTGGGGCTGTGATGATTGACCTTCAACCATCACAATCGTTGCGTCCTCCTCACAGATTACTTACCACCTAACTTTGTATCATCAGCAAACTTGGATATGTTACATTCAGTCCCTTCATCTAAATCATTAATATAGATTGTAAATAGTTGAGGCCCAAGCACTAATCCTTGCAGTACCCCGCTAGTTACAGCCTGCCAACCTGAAAAAGTCCCGTTTATTCCTACTCTCTGTTTTCTGTCCATTAACCATTCCTCAATCCATGCTAATATATTACCCCCAATAAAATTTTGTGTAATAGCATCTTGTGTGGCACCTTATCGAATGCTTTTTGAAAATCCAAATACACTACATCCACTGGTTCCCCCTTATCCATCCTACTAGTTACATCTTCAAAAAATTCTAACAGATTTGTCAAACACGATTTCCCTTTCATAAAACCATGTTGACTCTGCCTAATCATATTATGATTTTCTAAGTGCCCTGTTAATAGATTCTAGCATTTTCCCTACTACTGATGTCAGGCTAACTGGCCTATAGTTTTTCATTTTTTCTTTTCCTCCTTTCTTAAATAGCGGGGTTATATTTGCTACCTTCCAATCCTTAATAAACTGATAATGAAGTTACCGAAGTTATTTACACAGTAGACCAAAGAGATGTAGAAATGAGGGAATTGATTTTCAACTGAAAATCGAGGAGGATACCTTCATTGTTCCACTAATGCCGAAACCCTGCCTAATGCAGTTTTCAGGTGGCCCTGTAAATGGGCAAGCAGCTTGTAAGAATTCGCAATAATTTACAGTTCTGAAGATTCATGTTTTTTGATTAAAGGATCCCTGAGCGATGTGCTTTTAAAATTTCCAGGGATAAAATGGCAGTCACCACATGGCCGAGACAAAAAGGCTTGGAATGCAGCTTTCTGTGTCTGGAAGTAAGGTTCAATGAAGACAAAGGACAATGCTTTGTTTACAAAGCAACTGAATGCTATTAGCATTTGTTTAGATACACCTGAAAACTGCAGAAGAGACTTTTTGTATCTTAAATGGGAAGCGTTAACATTTGAAAGGATTTTAAATCACCCAGTACTGGACAATAGAGCAGATGTATCTCCCTTTTGTTTCAGCAAAGGGAGCTCTGAAAATCACATTAACTCAATCTAACCACTTTGAGTTAGCCTATCACAGCTTTGGGGTTAATTTTGCACACAGCCCTTGCAAGGCAGGATGTGAGGAGCTCACCAGGTATAAAAAAAGGGCTGAGCAGCCAGCTCGCTCTCTTGACTCTTGGCTCTTGACTTCCTGGGACGATAAGGTGAGCTCTCTCTCTCTCTCTCTCTCTCTCTCTTCGCTGGACCATGTGAGCAGAGATTTTCTGACTCTCAACAAGGCAACCTAGCAGGAGTTAAGGGGGGATGGTGATTTAAGGGAATTGCTAAGATTGTTTAAATAACATTGTAGCTATTGTACCCCTCGTTTTTGCCGTGTGTACCCCCTTGCTATATAGTTTTACAATTATACTGTGTTCATGTGGGATAGTTTGATATTGTGATTGTAGTTTCTTTTAGTTAATAAAGCTTGATTTTTTTCTCTCATCCAAACCACGTGTTCCGTTAATATCATTAATTATAAGTTCCTCCACTCAGAACTAAAGGAGGGGTAGTGATTCGAAACCGCTGTTTTAACATTGGTTTATAGTGCAGCAGCTGGCCAGGTAGATTACCTTAAACCAGTTTAAACGAAGCCCCCGGAATCCTTACAATGGCGAGTCAGGCAGGAGTGGAGGCAGTTTTTGATTTAATAAGTGGTCTGGATCTGGTGAAAGCATCAGCTCTTGTTTCTCTCGGTTTCAGTATGTGGGTAGCCCTGCGAATGTTAGCAGCAGCGTGTAGGCTCACCTATCGGGGTATAGGTGGCTGGGTTAGGAAGGGTGTGATGGGAGAGCAGGAGGAGTTTAAAGAGGCCAGAGCTAGTGGTATGAGGGTGCGGGAAGAGAATGCACGCCTCACACTAGAGGTCACGAAATGCCAGGCATTTATAGAGCGCCTTGTGCAGGAAGTCACAGAGGCGAGGGACAGTGAGATGAGACTGCGGGAAGAGAATGCCAGGTTTGGTGAAGCAGATCATGGCCCCTGTAGGGCAGAGATAGAAAGTCTTAACGTGGCTTTAAAGGCAGCAAGGGGAATGATTTGCATGATCAGCCCGAAGGCAGGTCAGCTGGATTTTACTGGCAGCCCAAATCAAACCGCCCCACAGGCAACACCCAGGGAAAGGCTGGCTAGGGAATTAGAGATCCCAAGACAGCAGCCCACAGCTCTGGGTTTTGAGGAGCTCTGGCAGCAAGGAGGGGTGGACAATGGGGTGGTAGGAGACATAGGGAGGGAGCTGACACCAGGTTTTAAACATGGGGAGGAAAATTTCCAGCCACCAGCAGCGGGTGGTGAGAGTATACCTGCCCCCAGCACAGGAGTGGGCAGGGAAGAGCAGACAAACCCAGAGAGAGATTTGCACCGGCAGGCTGCCAGGTTCATTATACAGTGCGGGCTATTTGGACATGGGGGAGAAGGTTCCCAGCCAGCTGGGGCTGTGACCCAAGCTCAGGGTCCGCCAGCCAAAGTTCCCCCCAGAGAGACACCCCTCAGAAGGTCTCAGCGGGTGCCCCAGCCTAAGAAAGCATGGTCACCCACTTTACAGTGGAGTAGGGCGGTCTCCCGAGCCAGGGAAAAGCCAGAGAACAGAGGCCCCCACTCAACAGCCATAAGCTGCGAGGGACCAGAGACAGGAGGCAGTCCAGCTTCGCTGCAGGCAGCAGCAATCTGCGACAGTACCAGAGGTTAGACTGGCCGTCCGGAGACGGGCGGCATTTGTATTATAGCTATGTGTATATAGCGTGCTTGGAAGGTGTATTTTAAGTTTTGTTAATTTAACTAGTTTGTTAAGTAAGTGCAAAGAGTTTAAGTTTACATGTGTGCCGAATGTTTGTATTTTGGTCCGAGGTCGAGGGACCCGACCATGTCTCCACCTAAGGCAGCAGGTCAGTGAGACCTGGCTGCATGTCCCTTTTAAGTTTTTGCAGGAGATGGGAAAATGAAGCAGCCATGTTCGCCCAGCCCGAGCTGGACATCGAAGGAAGATACAGAATGTTGGGGATCACCTCGCCACTGGACGAATCCAGGAGACCCCGCAGCGATCTTCGGGAAAAACCGGACAGAGTCCGGAGGAACTTGCCTACTCCTCCTACGAGGAGGAGATGGCCCCAGCTGGGTGGGGCACGGCCCCCAACCCAGCACTATCCTGACCGAAGTTCACGTGCGGGAGACCTCGCTGTTGAGGAGTCATGATGGGGAAGCGCGGGCGCCTGGTCATAGGGACGCGTTCCCCGGGGGTGGGTGGTGATGGCCCGGGAATGATTGTATAGAGGAGGGGGAGACCCAAGAGTCGCGTGGGTGCGGTCGGGGGAGGGAGGAACTCACCCGGGGGCCCACGGGCAAAGAAGATAAGTTGTGGCTGGGAAGGATGAGTGGGTGGCCGGATCAGTGTGGGGCCAGAGAGTGCCGCCACACAGGCACCCATCATTTTCTGCAGCCAGTCGAGGGAAGACGGGAGGGGGAGGGACTGGAAGTCATGAGATCCCATACTCCCCGGTCTCGGTCTGTGCCAAGGTAAATTTTAAACGTGAGGAGTACCCCGCCTCCACAGAGGACAAGGGAACGGCTCGGGGCTGGCGGAGCAGGCTGGTCGGTAAATCCATTCTGCCTGTTTTAAAGTTTAAGCTGATCATAGGGGGGTGGAAGGTACTTTTACTGCCCGAGTGGGAGGAGCAATACCCACTCGAATTTCGCGACCCATCATCGGCACGTGATGATCGGGGTTCATTTAAGCATGTTGTTTAATGATTTTTTGTATTTTGTGTTGCAGCCCCAAGTTGAGCAGAGGCATGAGGTCCTCTCCGTGCTTGGGACCAGTTTGTGACAACTCCAAGTTGAGCAGAGGCGTAGGACCCTCTCCGTGCTTGCGATAATTTTTGAGTACATCGTGTAACTAAGATTGCAACATTTTGTAATAACTTATGATGTAAAAAAAAAAGTGATTGTAAATTTGGTTTACACTGTATAATTTTACAAGCGTGTAGGGGTATGAGACCCCTTATTGAAAAACTGAAGTATCTGTAAGATGCCTACCGTACCATGGTTTTTTTTTCTTGAATTTAAGGGGAATAGACGGGACGGGGATCAGTGGCAGATAGCTATTAGGTAAATACAGGGGATGGTTGTTTGTGGGGGGTCAGAAATCATTGCTCATTTCTTCAAGAGGATACTACAAGCAAGCTGGAAGTATCCAAGGGCGGACTGTAAGAATTCGCAATAATTTACAGTTCTGAAGATTCATGTTTTTTGATTAAAGGATCCCTGAGCGATGTGCTTTTAAAATTTCCAGGGATAAAATGGCAGTCACCACATGGCCGAGACAAAAAGGCTTGGAATGCAGCTTTCTGTGTCTGGAAGTAAGGTTCAATGAAGACAAAGGACAATGCTTTGTTTACAAAGCAACTGAATGCTATTAGCATTTGTTTAGATACACCTGAAAACTGCAGAAGAGACTTTTTGTATCTTAAATGGGAAGCGTTAACATTTGAAAGGATTTTAAATCACCCAGTACTGGACAATAGAGCAGATGTATCTCCCTTTTGTTTCAGCAAAGGGAGCTCTGAAAATCACATTAACTCAATCTAACCACTTTGAGTTAGCCTATCACAGCTTTGGGGTTAATTTTGCACACAGCCCTTGCAAGGCAGGATGTGAGGAGCTCACCAGGTATAAAAAAAGGGCTGAGCAGCCAGCTCGCTCTCTTGACTCTTGGCTCTTGACTTCCTGGGACGATAAGGTGAGCTCTTTCTCTCTCTCTCTCTTCACTGGACCATGTGAGCAGAGATTTTCTGACTCTCAACAAGGCAACCTAGCAGGAGTTAAGGGGGGATGGTGATTTAAGGGAATTGCTAAGATTGTTTAAATAACATTGTAGCCATTGTACCCCTCGTTTTTGCCGTGTGTACCCCCTTGCTATATAGTTTTACAATTATACTGTGTTCGTGTGGGATAGTTTGATATTGTGATTGTAGTTTCTTTTAGTTAATAAAGCTTGATTTTTTTCTCTCATCCAAACCACGTGTTCCGTTAATATCATTAATTATAAGTTCCTCCACTCAGAACTAAAGGAGGGGTAGTGATTCGAAACCGCTGTTTTAAAATTGGTTTATAGTGCAGCAGCAAAAAGGACTGCTGGCCAGGTAGATTACCTTAAACCAGTTTAAACGAAGTCCCCGAAATCCTTACAAGCTTGTCCACCTGAATCAGGCAGGAAGTTGCTTAAATATGCAAATCAGGATCCTATGCTGGTTTTAGGACCCAGATTACAATTTCCAGGTATGAGCGTGCTGTGCACACTCTGCCCAGTTGTACCAGGTGATGAGCAGCTTAACCAGTGGCCCTTAAAGTGACCACTGGAGTCCACTCAAGTGGACTCCAGCGGTCACCTTAAGGGCCACTGGTTAGGCTGCTTCTCCTCAGGCCACAAAAAGTCCCGCCCGCTGCTGACCCATTCAAGCCCCCCCCGCCCCCCCACTCTCCCACTCTAGGATTGCCTGCCCCTTATTCCCAATCCCCACTTGCTGGCCTGCTCAGACAATTGGGAGCCAGACAATTTCCCACCTCCCCCAAAACTGGTGAGCTGCAGCAGGGCACCCACTTGGTGCCTGCAGTTCAACAATGGCTTACTAATGAGTGCCAGGCATCAAAATGGCTCAGACCTCATGCTGGCATGAATGGGCAACTTTGTGCCTATTTTGTGCGCTACTTGAAATTCTTCCCCAGATCTTTGAAATATTTTGCCAAAACCTATTAATGTAACATCAACAGAAATTTGTCACAATAAGTCTTGCAGTAGATTGGTTGATGTTTTCAAAAAGAATCTCATTGTAATCTGCAAATATCGGTTGTCGACGCAAAGTTAATTATGTTTGCAGAATGTAATGTAAGTAAATAGAAGTTGTGCTTAGTATTTCCCACTTGCTGGTAAGAGAAAGAGAGTATGGCGGAAGAGTGGTGTTCCATACAATTAAGGCCGCATTTTGTTTTGAATGATATGCTAGTTGTCATTTTTGTTCACTTCAACAAAGTAAGGGATGTCTATGCTGGGAAAAGAACAATATTACCTTATCATCCAGTGTCAACATGAAGTACTCATAACATGGGTTGGCTGTACGGTAAACCTCCCTCTAATTTGGCGCAACAGTGTAGTGTATGCACCTTTCAGGGGAGAACTACTTTTTACAGCTCCTGTATACTGCAGTACCGGCAGTGACCACACCTGTATATAAACCCTGAGTAGGGATCCGTACGTTTAGTTTTAGAGTAACCCTCATCCAACCTGTTGATTGTTCCCTGCAGTCTCGTGTCTAGTTATTGAAGGACACACAACATCAAAATACACGGATCTAACATTGGCGATGAGGCAGGTTCGAACCTACCTGCAACTCTGCATTACCTCCCAGGGATTCGCTCCTGGAGAACAGTGGAAGAAAGTTGAGGCCAGAAGCACGGGCGTCGACCACGAGCAACCGCCCAGTCATCCAGCAGAGATTTGAGCATCGCAGGGGAGGCTGTTGAGAGCTGGGCTTGGTTCTCCAGTCACGGTGGTTCAGCGAAACGGGCTGGCAGCAGGTATGGCGCAGACCCTTCCCGGAGAGCGGCGGCTAGAGCCGACCGACGGCACAGAAAAGGCCGAGCAGCGTCGATGGTAGAAGAGAGAAAGTAGAGCGCACAGGGTGCAGCCGGTGTTCAGGACCGAACAGCGTAGACGGGAGAAGAGAGAGAGGGTAGAGTGCACAGGGCACAGCCGGTGTTCAGGACCGAACGGCGTTGACGGGAGAAGAGAGAGAGGCGTGAAGGAAAACGCGCAGGGCGCAGCCGGTGTTCCAGGGACGAGCAGCATCAGCGGGGAAAAAAGGGAAACGCGCAGAGCGCAGCCGGTGTTCAAGGGCCGAGCAGCCGCAGCGGAGAAGAAGGGAGAGCACGGGAAATGCCATTTTGAGCCGCAGCGGAGAAGAAGGGAAAGCGCGGGAAAACGCCATTTTGAGCCAGTCTAACCACACCCAGGGATGCCGAAGAGTGGCAGTATCACAGCGTTCGACAATGAAGTCGAAGATTGGACGACATATGTCGAACGCATAGAAGTGTACTGCAAGGCGAATGAAGTGCCAGATGAGAGGAAAGCGCTGGTATTGTTGAATTCCATGGGTGCAAAAATGTATGGCTTACTGCGAAACCGAGTAACCCCAGAGAAGCCAGTGGAAAAGGATTTTGGAAACAGAGTGTCAATCCTACAGAACCACTTAAACCCCACACCGCTGCTGATAGCAGAAAGATTTAAGTTTCACAAAAGGAACCAGCATAAAGATGAAAGTAATGCTGAGTATTTAATGGAACTGCACAAGCTATCAAAACACTGCCAGTTTGGAACGGGACTAGCAGATACTTTAAGGGACAAGTTTGTGTGTGGGCTTCAAAGTGAAGGAACCCAGAAACGGCTTCTATCAGAAAAGGATCTTACGCTGGACAAGGCTTTCAGCATTGCAGTATCACACGAAGCAGCCGCACGGGGCGCTGCAGAGATACAACGGAGACCGCAAGAATATGGCACAAATGAAATGTCATACGGAACAGTGAAGTGCTATCGCTGCGGCAGAACAACACACGACCATAATGATTGCTGGTTCAAGGACAAAGTGTGCAGACAGTGTGGAAAAGTAGGACACATAGCAAGAGTCTGCAGGTCGGGAAAGAAAATCAGCAGCAAGAAATCTCCACAGGAAAAGTACAAGAAGGTACATAAGGTGACGGAGAGTAGTTCAGACAAACAGAAAAGTGATACAGACTCCGGAAGCAAGGAGCTGGGTTGTCTGAAACTACATAAGGTGATCAAAATGGAGGATCACCAAACTATCTGGGTCACGCTCAAGATAGCTGGAGTCCAAGTGAAAATGGAATTGGACACAGGATCAGCCCTAACAGTCATAAACCGAAGGGACTACAAGCGGCTATTCTCACATATACCCTTGAGAGATACAGCAAAAAGTCTACCCCAAAGTAAAAATAAGGGTGAACGTTGTATATAACGGTAAGGAAACACCAAAAATGGACGTATACGTATTGCCAGATGGAGGACCACCACTACTAGGACGTGAATGGATCCGGAAGATGCAGCTACATTGGCATTCCATACAAGCACTGACTGTAGATGCCAAAAAGGATGACGACGCCACACCTGGACGACTGTCAAAAATGCTAACTGACGCACAAGAAGTGTTCCAGGAGGGACTTGGAACACTAAAAGGCATAAGAGCGACGATCAAAATAGAGGAAAATGCAAGCCCAAAGTTTTTAAGGCCAGACCGGTGCCTTATGCGATCCGCCCAGCCGGCGAAGCAGAGCTGGAAGGTTTGGAACGTTCAGGAGTACTGTACAAAGTGGACTGGAGCGAGTGGGCCACACCCATCGTTCCTGTAATGAAGAGGTCGTTGAGTAATACGCCTGGGGAACCAAAGAAAGTTCGCATCTGTGGGGACTTTAAGGTGACAGTGAACCCAGTCCTTCACACGGTACAATATCCGCTTCCGTGGATTGAAGATATTTTCGCCTCGCTATCTGGAGGGAAACGCTTCACTAAGATTGATCTGGCCCAGGCGTACCTGCAAATGGAGATCGAAGAAGCCTCGAAACAGTACCTCACGATCAACACTCATAAAGGTCTCTACCAATACAACTGGCTGGTGTTCGGGGTAGCATCAGCTCTGGCTATTTGGCAAAGGGCAATGGATCAAGTCCTGCAAGGGATTCCGGGGACCCAGTGTTATTTGGACGACACCCTGGTCACGGGCGAAAATGACAGTGATCACCTCGCCAACCTGGAGCAGGTGCTCACTAGATTGAAGGAATATGGGCTCCGAGCTAATCGCCACAAATGCGAGTTTTTCCAGAAGCAGATCTCGTATTGTGGCCACGTTATTGATGAAGAGGGGTTACATAAGTCCCCTGAAAAGATTGAGGCAGTAGTCAAGGCTCCAGCACCGGAAAATGTGTCACAACTGAGGTCGTTCCTCGGGCTGGTGAACTGCTACCATAAGTTCTTGCCGAATTTGTCTACAGTACTACACCCACTGAACACCCTACTGCAAACGGGGGTACCATGGAAGTGGAATGATGAATGTAAACGAGCTTTCCAGAAGTGCAAAGAATTGATCACATCAAAAGAGGTGTTGGCTCATTTCAACCCAGCACTACCTATTCGGTTGGCGTGTGATGCATCACCCTATGGCATTGGAGCGGTGCTGTCGCACAAGTTCCCGGACGGCTCGGAGAGGCCGGTAGCCTTTGCGTCTCGGTCACTAACCTCAGCCGAGCGTAACTACGCCCAGATTGACAGGGAGGCCCTCAGCCTAGTGTGGGGAGTGAAAAAGTTCAACCACTATCTGCACGGGCAGAAGTTCACCTTGCTGACGGACCACCAACTACTTGTCTCCATCTTTAATCCAAAGAAGGGCGTGCCGGTGATGACTGTGCAACGGCTACAAAGATGGTCCCTTTTTCTAGGGGCGAACCAATATGAAATCGAGTCTAAGGGCACGAAACAGCATGGAAACGCTGATGGGCTATCACGCCTGCCACTGCCTACTGCAGAGGAAGCACCAGCAGTGGACCCTGTCGAAATATTTCATTCGACTATAATTGAACGCTTACCAGTAACTAACGCTGATATAGAGAAGGAGACCCGAAATGACCCAACACTGTCTCGGGTATATGATTTGACGGTGAAGGGATGGCCAACACATGGCGACTCACTGTTGCCAGCATTCTCATCCAGAAGAGAACAGCTGTCAGTATGCCAGGGGACCTTGATGTGTGGATCCCGAGTGGTAATTCCACCCAAGTTAAGGGAGAGAGTGCTCAATGAGCTTCACGAAGGCCATCTGGGAAGGGTGAAAAAGAAAAGCCTTGCTAGGGCTTGTGTGGTGGCCAGGGATCGATCAGCAAATCGAGGACCTGACAAAGAGCTGCTCAGGATGCCAGAAGGTCCAAAATGCACCACCACATGCCCCTCTACACCCATGGGAGTGGCCCTCATCTCCATGGCAACGGGTGCATATTGATTTTGCTGGTCCATTCATGGACTCAATGTTTCTAATAGCCGTGGATGCGCACTCGAAATGGCCTGAGGTGATCAAAATGTCGTCCACCACCACGGAGAAAACTATTGCAGTCCTACGGACCATATTTGCCAGGAACAGCTTGCCAGAGCAGATTTGCTCTGATAACGGACCACAGTTTGTGTCCGAAGAGTTTCGAAGATTCATGAAAAGGAATGGGGTAAGGCATTACACATCCGCCCCGTATCATCCAGCCACAAATGGATTGGCTGAGAGGTTCGTACAAACCTTTAAGAAAGCAGTAAGGGCCATGTGCGATGATGACATTCCACTGCAGCATAAGGTGGACAATTTCCTGTTAGCCTACAGAAATGCGACACATGCAGTCACCAACCAGACCCCGGCCATGATGTTCTTTAACCGAAGGTTGCGATCTCGTCTGGATTTGCTCAGACCAAATGCATGAAGAGATGTTGAGAATAAGCAATTCCAGCACATCAATGAGAAGCCGACAAGGAGCTTCAATGTAGGGCAACCAGTCTTGGCCCGCGACTACCGAAGAGAGAAATGGCAACCAGGAACGATATGCACACGGCAGGGGCCACTAATGTACACAGTGGATGTTGGGGAGAACATTGTGAGATGCCATGTCGACCAGATCCTAGAGTCACAGGAATGAGTCAACCCCATGCCTCGCGCACCTGGTGATGAACCCGACATACAGGTAGCATCTACCCCAGAAACAGTAGCATCGGAAGCTGGCCTCACCGATCACTGATCAACGCAGCAACTCTTCACCCTCTGTTGTGTTCACATCGTAGCACTATGGCACGCACCGTTCCGTGCGTTCCAGCCTCCCGAAGGTTTCGCTCACCTGTCGGCGAGTTCACTGACCTCGCCTGTCAAGTCCTTCTGGATCGCTCGTTTGGCGTTCCTGCAGAGTTCGTCGGAACAAGGACTTGTTTCAACATCAACAGAGACATCGCCCACGTCCGCCCAACCTGCCCGTCACTCTGACAAGGCCTGCTGTTTCGCATGTCTCCACGGTCCTTCGCCTGACGGATACGTTTTATTCGCCACGACGTGCGTAAGGATCCGCTCACAAGCAGCATCTTCATACCTCGCCTACCAAGTCGAGACAGCACGACCGCCGTGACCACCAGCTCGTCAGACCATCTCATCCTTGAACTTTCGTTAAAGCGAATTCTGGGGGGGGCCCATGTGGCGGTACCACCGGTTGTACCTTACATAAAGACACATAATTCCCTTTAACTTACCTTTTGGGGCCGTTGCCCCTTTAACTTACCTGTTGGGGCCGTTGCCCCTTTAAGATGCACCCTAACGTGTTGACGTCACGTCACGTACGACATGACGTGCGTGCGGCGGCCGCCGGCCCGACTCAGCCTTCTAGGACGGCCGCCAGAACAGCCCGGCCTCGCGACTTCGGCCTCAACAGCCAGCCGACGGGAGCGACGCGATCTTCCGCTCCCGCGGCAAGCACCAGCACAGCCCGGCCTCGCGACCTCGGCCTCAACGGCCAGCGACGCAATGACGCACAGCACGTGACGCCCTAAGCGCGGGAAACGCGAACAACGTGATGACGTCACAACACAAATGCGATGACGTCATCACGCTCCCCACAGGACTGCGAACTCAGTCCTCGTGGAGTCCCCGCTGGGACAAGACCTACACCACGGTGCTCCTACAGTCAGCCATCTTACCTGCTATCTTACCTGCTGTAATTAGTCTGTTCCTGTAAATAAACAACTTGTTAATAGTT
Organism: Somniosus microcephalus; assembly: GCF_052327205.1. NCBI lineage: Eukaryota > Metazoa > Chordata > Chondrichthyes > Squaliformes > Somniosidae > Somniosus > Somniosus microcephalus. Next base: position 184,349,764 of record NC_140997.1, on the reverse strand, counting down.
CGTCGAAGTCAAACTCTCTTATTTAGTGGCGATCTACACGAACCGCTACAGTATTTTAATTTAAAATCTAAAACCATGCAGTGTTTTCTACTTTTAGTTTTTCTACATAATAAAATTCATCATGAGTTTGCATGCAACACTCATGTGTTGTGAGTGGTATATAAAGCTAGCCCCATAGCTCTGAAATAACAGATATACGTGTTTTGTACAATCTTGCGCACATGAAATTTTTACCATAGAAAATGGTCAGATGTGATGGCCTCACCCTCATGGAGGTGCAAGATCTACAGCTCATTATAAATACTTTGAACTGCATAAGCATAGGCCTCCCTCAGCACTGCCCTATATTTGGTGCATTTGTATTTATTGACTTCTGCCTGTTATTGTCCCTCCACTTGTTTTTTTTTCATAAGCGTGAGCAGACCTGTCCTTGTCATTCCAATAAAGAGGCTTCTCTAACCTGCCCATACCATTCTAATGAAGGGCTACACCCAAAATATTAGCCCATCTCTCTCTGTCGAAGGCTATTTGGCCTGTTGTGCATGTCCAACATTTTCTATTTTGAGCATTCGTTGTTGTTTTAGTACCTGGAAAGGATCTGCACCTTTTGGCTTTTAGAGAGTTATAAGCTAAAACAGACAGAAATGACCTAAACTTACTATACTGTTATGTGGATTCTTTCCTTTAAGGTGATATCATTTACTTCACAATCCAGTCACTTCTCTGAAAAGTTCAAACTTTGCAGCAATGAAGAAAATGATATCCCGAAGTATTCATCCCTATGATAGGCCCATGTCTTTTCACGTAATAATTACTCACAGAAAAGAAAGCCAAAGCACAGTTTGTATAAAATATGTGGAATCTTGTGAAAACAATTTCCAAAACTCCTGTTAAACAGTCTCCTCTGGATTCAATTAATCGACATTGAACTCTGTGTGAATTATTTATTCAACAAAGAACATTTTAAGTTGTTTACATGGGATTAGAAATATGCTACACATTATCATAAAAATTCCATCTGCTTTCAGACATTATTTGGATGCCAATTTAAGAACGTAAGAATTCGGAGCAGGAGTAGGCCACATGGCCCCTCGAGCCTGCTCCGCCATTCAATTAGATCATGGCTGATCTTTGACCTCAACTCCACTTTCCCGCCCTATCTCTATATCCCTTGATTCCCTTTTATAGTAATATTGCACAAAAACTCTATTGTAAAATTATGAACTATAAAATGAATGCAGACTAAAACTCTTGTCGGCTCTGCTCACTTAAATCAGCCGAGGTATACTTGGTCACTGCATGATTGAACCTCCAGCAGTGCAAAATAGCCTACAGGTGTCAGCACCTCTGCTGTGGATGACATTATAATGGTGCCAGTAAATCTTAAGCCTGTACATCCAGGTAAATGCCATTAAAGGATGATAATTTATTAGCACTGACGATTGAAAACAAGTTTTTGCTAATATTTTCTGACAGTATATTTTGTGTGATTTATTTTGACAGCTTGTGCTGTATAAACAAAACAAGCCATCAGCTGTTAATACTTAAAACAAAACTTTCTATAATAGACTGCAGATTCAAAACAAAGTTAGGAAAAAAATACAATTCATTGCAGTTTGCGCATGTCATAGAATAATCGAAACCTTGTGACATTGATCAGCTGAGAGAATAAAGACAAAAGACAACAGCAAGATTCTCAAATATAAACAAGAAAATCACTATTTTTTTTCAGATGCCTTTTGAAATGAATAGCTTAATGTATGTATATGTAATGTATTTCTGTCAGGCTGACTGATGGCCTTATAGTGTGGTACAGAATTACACCGACCAGGAAGATCCCAGGTTCAATTCCTGCTCTGGGCAGACCGAATCAATCTCAGCTGGAGCAACAGCTCTGCACTGCAGTTGGCTGACTCTACAGCTCCAATTTGATTTTGGAAACCTGCCAGCGTTCCCATTGCTGACCTAATGAGTGCTTGCTAGAAAGTGCAGCGTATGGGCAAGGTGGGAACTGAGCTATGATGCCCACTGCAGCTGAATAGCTTGCTTGCTAACTAAGCTCATCCTTGAAGAATGGACCCAAGGTGATGTATAGGTAGTCTGTTGATAAGTGTTGAACTGTACTCCCACATAAGTCACTGCCATCAGATATAGCGAGAATGAGAACATTTTTTTAGAGTTTCCTGTTAGAACAATAGAGTTCCAGTATCGGGCTTGATTCACTAATGATTAACGGATTTCTGCACTTCCAGTAAATTCATTCTGTGTAACTATATCATTAATAATAGCATGGAAATCAATGTACAATAAGGTAAATGTGCACATATCCAAGGTACCAGCAATGCTACTATTTGGTCCAAAATATTATTGGACTATACATTATACAACTACAACAACAATAACTTGTATTTATATAGTGCCTTTATTAATGTAATAAAACGTCCCAAGGCACTTCACAGGAGTGTTAGCAAACAAAATTTGACACCGAGTCACATAAGGAAAAATTAGGGCAGATGACCAAGAGCTTGGTCAAAGAGGTAGGTTTCAAGGAGCGTCTTAAAGTAGGAAGAAGAGGTAGAGAGGCGGAGAGGTTTGGGGGGTAATTCCAGAGCTTAGGGCCTAGGCAGCTGAAGGCACGGCCACCAATGGTTGAGCGATTATAATCAGGGATGCTCGAGGCCAGAATTAGAGGAGTGCAGATATCTTGGGGGGTTGTGGGGCTGGAGGAGATTACAGAGATCGGGACGGGCAAGACATGGAGGGATTTGAAAACAAGAATGAGAATTTTGAAATCAAGGCGTTGCTTAATCGGAAGCCATTGCAGGTGATTCTCTGGCTACAATTCGATCGATAAGAATGGAGCCAGGCAAGTACAGTTCCACCCAGTTGGACGACTGGCATTGGAGGAGGATGGAGTGGTCAGCCGTGTCAAAGGCTGCAGACAAGTTGAGAAGGACGAGGAGGAATAGTTTACTTTTGTCACAGTCACAAAGGATGTGATTTGTAACTTTGTTGAGAGCCATTTCGGTACTGTGGCAGGGGCGGAAACCTGATTGGAGGGATTCAAACATGGAGTTGCGGGAAAGATGAGCACGGATTTGGGAGGTGACAACACATTCAAGGAATTTGGAGAGGAAAGGGAGGTTGGAGATGGGGAGGTAGTTTGCAAGGATGGAGGGGTCAAAGGTTGGGTTTTTTTAGGAGCGGGTGATAACGGCACATTTGAAGGAGAGTGGGACAGTATCTGAGGAAAGAGAAACGTTAACAATGTCAGCTAACATGGGAGCCAAAAAAGGAAGTTGGGTGGTCAGCAGTAGGGTTGCAAAATTCTGGGAATTTTTAAAAGAGGAAACTTTCCATGAGAATTTTTGGGAATTTAGAGATTTTTTGCACACTGATGGTTTTTGTCTCTGACCCTTATATTATCTTTGTCATCAAAATAGACATACTGTTCCATACAAATAAAAACAGGCTTTCAAAACTTTATTTAGGTTATAATTTTGAACTTTATTGAACCCCCACAAAAAAGACCCATCTAAAATAAAATAAGAGTGTCAACTTATTTAGCCTGTAATTTGTCCTTATTTTGTCCTGTTGAGTCTTCTACTCATGAGTCTTTTGAGTCTTCTACTCATCATTGCTCCTCCTGATTCTCTGACTCTGGCTCTGATGTATCCATTTCCTCCTCTGTGTCACTGTCTAGCTGTGTTGTGGACACTTCTGTATCTGGCTCAATAAGTTGTAGGTTCACCCGGATAGCCACCAGTTTCTCCACTCTCTTGTTAGTCAGCCTGTTGCGCACCTTTGTATGCATATTCCCAAAAAGTGACCAGTTTCGTTCAGAGGCCGCTGATGAAAGTGGGATTTGGAGTATCACCCATGCAATGGGTGACAGGGCCTCAGATGCAGAAAGTCCCTTCCACCAGGTATGTGCACTGATATGCTTGCATGATTCCCATATCCCGTCCCCATTCCAAAGACCTTGCCAGACTTCCCAGAACTTTGCCCACGTCCAGATTGAGGTGGCGTGAGAGGGTAGAAATCACACTGTAAGCGCTGTTGATCTGTTCTCCAGAAAGTATTGGTCTCCCAACATGCTTTGGGTCCAGCATGTATGCTGCAGCATGAATCGGCTTCACACAAAATTCTTGATGCGTCTGTATGAATTGAACAATTGCCTTCTCCTCTGCTTTGAGCAGCAGGGATGCGGGTAGGGCAATGTTGATTTGTTCTTTTAAATCAGCAAAAAGCCTGAGAACATCTGACAAGACAGCGTCATCTCCTTCAATCTGAGCAATTGCAGATGCTACTGGTGAGAGTAGTTTAAGGCTGCTAACCACTCTCTCCCAAAACACATCATCCAGCAATATTTTCTTGATGGTGGTTTTCATATCCCCAGAGATGGATATTGCCATTTCTTGCAGCGACTCCTTATCCTCCAGAAGGCTGTTGTACATTATGACAACGCCACCCCATCTAGTGTTGCTGGGCAGCTTCAGTGTGGTGTTCTTGTTCTTTGTCATTTGCTTGGAGTTGCAGGTTGCTGCAACTATCTGTTTTCCCCTGAAATACTTAACAACTTGCTTGGCTCTCTTGTACAGTGTTTCCATGGTTCTCAAACCCATGATGTCCTTGAGGAGCAGGTTGAGCCCATGAGCTGCGCACCCAATAGACATAATATGAAGGTAGGCCTCCTCCACTTGAGCCCAAGCAGCCTTCATATTCACAGCATTGTCAGTAACTACTGCAAAGACCTTTTGTGATCCAAGATCATTGATGACCGCTTTCAGCTCATCAGCAATGTTTGTGCCTGTGTGTCTGTTGTCTTTTGTGTCTGTGCTCTTGAAGAACACTGGGAGAGGAGTGGAGATGATGTAATTTATGAAGCCCTCCCCTCGTACATTTGACCACCCATCTGAGATAACTGCAACACAGCCTGCCATCTCTATCGTTTCTTTGAGCTTTCCTTGGACTCTGTTATACTCAGCCTCCAGCAAATAAGTAGACAAAGCATGTCTGGTGGGAGGACAGTATGCAGGGCGAATAACATTGAAAAATTTCTTCCAGTACACATTGGCTGTGAGCATGAGGGGTGAGCCTGTCGCATATACAGCTCAAGCAAGGCACTCATCTGCATTCTTCTGGCTATGGTTATCCATTGTATCAAAGAACCTTCCAAGTGGGCCAGGAGTTGCTGATGATAAGGAGCCTAATACTGAATGTGAACCATCATCTTCTTGAATGGAAGCAGAGGAACTCTGGGCTGACTGCTGTGAGCTTTGAGTGAGATTGTTGCATTTGGATAAATGCTGCTGCATCTTTGTGGCATTCTTTACATAGGGCTTTGTACAGTGTTTGCACATGTACACAGTTTTTCCATCTTTAATGCCTGGCGTAAAATGCTTCCACACATCCGACAGTAAATGTGGCATTGTTCTATGCAGAGAAATAAAGGGCATTCGTCTCTGTGTCAAACTGTGGTCAATCAGCACGATTGCAACAGGGTGAGTAAATTTTTCCTGATGCTCCATGTGATGGAAGCATGACCTGTGCACGCACGATGCTACATCACCAATAGAGGGAGCTAATCGCTCATCCACTCATCTAACCAATCAGGACACATTTGTTCACAGTCACACACATAGCTTGTAATATTTAAAACAAGCCAAGTAAGAAGAGAAACAAATATTGATTGAGAAATTCCTTAATAATTAAGATTCCATCTATGTTAGTAATTTTAAGAGAGGATCTGTGAAAAAAAAAGAAATACAAAACCCCCCCCCAAAAAAACAATATTATGCTAGCATGTGCTTTTTTGGGCAAAATTCCCAAAATTCCCAAGCTAAACTTCCCGTGGAAAATTTCCACCCCTTCGCAACTCTAGTCAGCAGTTTAGTGGGAATAGAGTCGAGGGAGCATAAGAACATAAGTAATAGGAGCTGGAGTAGGCTATTTGGCCCTTCGAGCCTGCTCCGCCATTCAACAAGATCATGGCTGATCTTCTACCTCAACTCCACCTTCCCACACTATCCCCATATCCCTTAATTCCCTTCATTCCTAAAAATGTATCAACCTCTATCTTGAATATACTCAATGACTGAGCAGCCACAGCTCTCTGGGGTAGAGAATTCCAAAGATTCACAACCCTTTGAGTGAAGAAATTTCTCCTCATCTCAAACCTAAATGGCCAGCCCCTTATTCTGAGACTGTAACCCTGTGTTCTAGATTCCCCAGCTAGGGGAAACTATTTCTCAGCATTACCTTGTCAAGCCCCTTAAGAATTTTATATGTTTCAATTAGATCACCTCTCATCTGTGGTAGGTAAAATTTTGGAGTCCATTATTAAGGAGACAGTAACAGGACATTTGGATAAACATAATTTAATAGGACAAAGTCAGCATGGTTTTATGAAGGGGAAGTCATGTTTGGCAAATTTGCTGGAGTTCTTTGAGGAAGTAACATATAGGGTGGATAAAGGGGAACCAGTGGACGTAGTGTATTTAGACTTCCAAAAGGCATTTGACAAGGTGCCACACAAAAGATTATTGCTCAAGATAAAAAATCACGGGATTGGGGGTAATATTCTGGCATGGATAGAGGGTTGGCTATCTAACAGAAGGCAGAGAATTGGGATAAATGGTTCATTCTCAGACTGGCAATCAGTAACTAGTGGTGTTCCGCAGGGGTCAGTGCTGGGTCCCCAACTCTTTACAATCTATATTAACGATTTGGAGGAGGGGACCGAGTGTAACATATCAAAGTTTGCAGATGATACAAAGATGGGAGGGAAAGTAGTGAGTGAGGAGGACATAAAAAACCTGCAAGGGGACATCGACAGGCTAAGTAAGTGGGCAGAGATTTGGCAGATGGAATACAATACTGGAAAGTGTGAGGTTATGCACTTTGGCAGGAAAAATCGTAGAGCAAGTTATTGTCTTAATGGCAAGAAACTGGAAAGTACTGAAGTACAAAGGGATCTGGGGGTTCTGGTGCACGAAACTCAAAAGGTTAGTATGCAGGCCAATGGAATGTTGGCTTTCATTGCTAGGGGGATAGAATATAAAAATAGGGAGGTATTGCTTCAGTTGTACAAGGTATTGGTGAGACCGCACCTGGAATACTGCATACAGTTTTGGTGTCCATACTTAAGAAAAGACATACTTGCTCTCGAGTCAGTACAAAGAAGGTTCACTCGGTTAATCCCGGGGATGAGGGGATGGACATATGAGGAGAGGTTGAGTAGATTGAGACTCTACTCATTGGAGTTCAGGAGAATGAGAGGCGATCTTATTGAAACATATAAGATTGTGAAGGGGTTGGATCGGGTGGATGCGGGGAGGATGTTCCCGATGATGGGTGAAACTAGAACTAGGGGGCATAGTCTTAGAATAAGGGGCTGCTCTTTCAAAACTGAGATGAGGAGGAACTACTTCACTCAGAGGGTGGTAGGTCCATGGAATATGCTGCCCCAAAAAGCTGTAGAAGCTACATCATTACATAAATTTAAAACAGAAATAGACAGTTTCCTAGAAGTAAAGGGAATTAAGGGTTACGGGGAGCGGGCAGGAATTTGGACATGAGTCTAGGTTCGGATCGGTCATGGCCCTGTGGGTAGCGGAGCGGGCCCAGGGGCCGTGTAGCCTAATCCTGCTCCTATTTCGTGTATCTAATTCTGTTAGATTCAGGAGATGGTTCTGTGATAGTAGATTGGCGGTTAGGATCAGATCAGCCATGATCTTATTGAATGGCAGAGCAGGCTCGAGGGGCCGACTGGCCTACTCCTGCTCCTATTTCTTATGTTCTTATGTTCTTCTAAACTCGAGGGAATATAGGCCTAGTCGACTCAATCTCTCCTCATACGGCAATCCCCTCATCCCAGGAACCAGTCTAGTGAACCTTTGCAGCACTCCCTCTAAGGCAAGTATGTCTTTCCTTAGGTAAGGAGACCAGAACTGAATACAGTACTCCAAATGTGGCCTCACCAATGCCCTGTATAATTGTAGTAAGACTTCTTGGGGGAGAAATTCATTAAAGCCCTGTTTGGGGCGCTAAATTTAAAAGTTTGGAAAATTAGCGGCCGGCGCTAATGTTTCTAAACTTTTTAAAAACTCGGTCTTTCGCTCCAAGAATAAATTGGAGCACTAAATCAAGCGCTCTAATTCCTTCTTGGAGCGCAATCGGCAGCAGGCGGGTCGGAGACATCAACAGCACTGCACACTGGGCCATGCAGCATTGCCGCGTTCAAAGGTTCCTTATCTCCCTTAAAAGGAAGGGCCATCACTGCAGGCTCCGCAATAGAAAAATTACCTACCTGGACCACCAAGGCAGCCGCGATCCAACGTGATCAACCCGGCACTCAAGCAGAGTGCCGGGCTGATCGATCGAGGGCAGAAACCCGCAGAAAAAAGCGGAAGAAGAAAGGTACGTTTTTTTTTACTTACCTTGGCCACCTCACCTTTAATCATCAGCCCCGAAGCGGTTGGCCGACCGATACATGCCTCCTTCAGCTGTCTGTGTTTTCACCCGGCGCTGCTGCAGGGGGCAGAAGTCAATTTCGGGTCTGGGGCGTTACCAGGGCAATACGCATGACGATGACATCACGACCTCCGGGCAAAGGAGATCGGGGTGCAACACCATAGCGCCGTCGCAAAACTCCCGCCGAATATGACGGGAGTCGATGTCAGCACTGCGCCCGGTCGCAAAGTCGGGGGCGCTAACGGGAGGTGTAAAGACACCCAACTAGGTCCCCCTTTACTCTTATACTCGAATCCCTTTTTAACTAAAGCTAACATACCGTTTGCTTTCCTAATTGCTTGCTGTACCTGCATGTTAACTTTCTGTGATTCATGTACAAGGACACCCAGGTCCTTCTGAATGCAAGCATTTCCCAGTATCTCACCATTCAAAGAATACTCTGCTTCTTTGTTTTTCCTACCAAAGTGAATAACTTCACACTTCCATTTGCCAAATTCTTGCCCACTCAGTCAACCTGTCTGTATCTCTCTGCAGCCTCTGCATTCTCCTCACAGCTTACTTTCCCACCTAACTTTGTATCATCAACAAACTTAGATATGTTACATTCAATCCCTTCATCTAAGTCATTAATATAGATTGTAAATAGCTGAGGCCCAAGTACTGATCCTTATGGTACCCTGCTAGTTACAGCCTGCCAACCTGAAAAAGTCCTGTTTATTCCTACTCTCTGTTTTATGTCCATTAACCAATCCTCAATCCATGCTAATATATTACCCCCAATCCCATGAGTCCTAATTTTGTGTAAATCAGGAAGTGGGTCTCATGGACAAGATGAGCACGGAGAGCTCATGAGGAGAGATTGAAGAGAAACTGGAGAAAGATGCAAGTTCAGGGCTGGAGGATCCTTAGAGGATGTTTGGCCTGGTGGGCTAGGGGAAGGAAGTGGCAGAGGCAGCTGATCGGGTGGTCTCAATCTTAGAGACAAAGACGTCCATGAGCTCCTCACGCTTGTTGTTGGAGGTGAGGGTGGAAGAGACAGGGAAGAGGAGTTTAAGAAGACGGTTAGCAGTAGAGAAAAGAATCCGGGGGTTATCTTTGCATTCCAGAATGATCCTGGATCAGTGAGCAGTTTTTGCAGACAAGAGCAGGACCCGATAATGCTTTATGTTGTCCAGCCAGATCTGGCGGTGAATGGCTAAACCAGTTGTCCACCATATCCATTCAAGTCTGCGTTCCTTGGACTTAAGGGAGTGAAGATGACGGCCATGCCAGGGGGATCAGCCAGGGTGAGAGAGAGTAATGGTTTTAATAGGGACTAGGGCATCAAAGGTGGTGGTGAGGGTGTGGTTGAGCAGATCGCTAGCTGCAGAAATGTCGTGGTGAATGGAGGGCCAAAGGCTGGACAGTTAGGATTTCATAAGTGCAATTGTAAGAGAGTTGGGAGAGAGATTTTTCCAGGAGCGGACACAAAAGGAAGTAGGGTGAGGTAGGAAAGGGGGATGTGAGTGGAGAGCGATACAAGGAAGTGGTCAGTGATGACCTTATCTGCGATTTACACGATGGGAGTAGTGAAGCCGAGATATAGCAAGGTCGAGGGGTGGCTGTGAATATGGTTTGGGGAGTTTACATGGAGGGAGAGATTAAGGGAGGATAGGAGGTTAGAGAGAGCATGATGAATTGAGATGGAGGTTGAAATCACAGCGGATGAGAAGTCGCTCGGAATATGTGCATACGAATTAGGAGCAGGAGTAGGCCACTCGGCCCCTCGAGCTCGCTCCGCCATTCAATAAGATCATGGATGATCTGATTACTCCACATTCCCGCCTACCCCCAATAACCTTTCACCCCCTTGCTTATCAAGAATCTATCTACCTCTACCGATATTCAAAGACTCTGCTTCCACTGCCCTCTGAGGAAGAGAGTTCCAAAGACTCACGACACTCTGTGAGAAAAAATTTCTCCTCATCTTTTGTCTTAAATGGGCGAACCCTTATTTTTAAACAGTGACCCCTAGTTTTAGATTCTCCCACAAGAGGAAACACCCTCTCCACATCCACCCTGTCAAGACTCATCAGGATCTTATGTTTCAATCAAGTCACCTCTTCTAAACTCCAGTGGATACAAGCCTGTCCAACCTTTACTCATATGACAACCCGTCCATTCCAGGTATTAGTCTAGTAAACTTTCTCTGAATTGCCGCCAACGCATTTACATCCTTCCTTAAATAAGGAGACCAATACTGTACACAGTACTCCAGATGTGGTCTCACCAATGCCCTGTATAACTGAAGAATAACCTCCCTACTTTTGTATTCAATTCCCCTCGCAATAAATGATAACATTCTATTAGTTTTCCTAATTACTTGCTGTACCTGCATAGTAACCTTTTGCGATTCATGCACTCGGACACCCAGATCCCTCTGCATCTCAGAGCTCTGCAATCTCTCACCATTTAGATAATATGCTTCTTTTTTATTCTTCCTGCCAAAATGGACAATTTCACATTTTCCCATATTATACTCCATTTGCCAGATCTTTGCCCACTCACTTAACCTATCTATATCCCTTTGTAGCCTCCTTATGTCCTCTTCACAATTTACTTTCCTACCTATCTTTGTGTCATCAGCAAATTTAGTAACCATACCTTCGGTCCCTACATCCAAGTCATTTATATAAATTGTAAAAAGTTGAGGCCCCAGCACTGATCCCTGTGGCACACCAGTCATTACATCTTGCCAACGTGAAAATTACCCATTTATTCCTGTTAGCTAGCCAATCTTCTATCCATGCCAATATGTTACCCCCTACACCATGAGCTTTTAGTTTCCGCAATAACCTTTGATGTGGCACCTTATCAAATGCCTTCTGGAAATCTAAGTACAGTACATCCACCGGTTCTCCTTTATCCACAGCACATGTTGCTTCCTCAAAGAACTCCAATAAATTGGTTAAACATGATTTCTCTTTCACAAAACATATTGACTCTGCCTGATTACCTTGAACTGGTAGAATGCAATCGGGAAATTGTGCCCAAAATGCACATGAAATTGCACTGGTTCAAAAGTTTAAGTTTGCACTAAAATTCATTTGCATAATCACAAGCATAAAATCTTCCATGAACCAGCGAAATCGGGCAGCATAATAGAACGCAACCGTTTCTTCTTTTTTTCTTTCCATTAAAAAGTATTCCTTGATATATTTAAGAGTGGTAAACTGGGGCAGTTTTATTACTACAGCTGAAAATGGATTTAGTCAGCAAAAATCAGCATTTTTAATAAGTGTGTCCAGTCCTCCACCTGTGAGAAACCTGATTTAAAATCACTGAAAATGATTTTAAAAAATATTGAACCATTTAATAGTTTAATTGATGTATACTAATCAGTTTCTGAGTAAATTAAATATTTTTTGACATGACAAAACTTTTAAAACGTGCCTACCAATGCCTAAGAAAATGAGTGCAATTTGAAGAGTCTTCCCGAATCAACGCAATCGGCGGAATCTCGCAATTTCGCCAGGGGGCGTGGCCAGTTTTGTGGACGGGGCCTGATTCAGGTGAATTGAATCTTGAGCCAATGTAAGCGATCGCGGAAAACATGAACGTAAGTGGTTTTGGGCGTAACGTTTAATATTCCCCGATCTTTTGCACTAGTTCGGCCGATTCTACCCATATTGCACTAATATTACTAATGGAAACAAGCAGAATCTCTACCCCCAGGTTTGCAACCGTGATTCTGCAAGTGGTGAGTGGCCAGTTTTAGCTGCGTCATCACAAAAAGCTGACAGTCAAAGGGGGATTTAACCTGACTGCTCTCACCATCTGTGGCCACTTTCAGAGCAACATCTGTGGAGGGCTACCAGCAAGCCATTGATCACCCTTCATCCTTTCAAACAAGGAAAGTGCATGGGGCAGGGAGGCTAAAGAAAGTGAAAGTGGGGAAAATAGATAATCTAGCAACCATAATGGCAATAATGTTTAATACTTTTTTGGGGGGCGATCTAAGGGGTTTCATTTTTGGATTATATTAATTCGGCATCAGATTTATGCTTTCAATTTCCTTACATATGTATGTTACAATGGTAGTTCTAGCATTGTTGTAGTTTGCCAGTTTAGGAACAAAATAACAAAGGATGGGAATACCACAGATTCTGGGATTGAGCAAGAGTTTTGAACCACATGTACATCAGTTTTGCTGATATCATTGCATTTATTAATGCTAATTGCAGAGAAAAATTGCCCATGTGATTTTGACATTACTTAAATATTTTTAAATGAAGGACCCCACATCACAGGTATCAACATTAACAACAGTCGAGACACATTAGTATTTCTGGAGTCATGAGCAACCGGAATCAATCTTAGTTACATAATCATGTAATCAACTGCAGAATATAATGGGCCGGATTTTGCGACCCCCTTCGGGGCCGTGCAAGTGCCGAGTTCAGGCATGCGAAGCTCATGCACTGAAACCTGCCACTTGCGATCTGTCAAGAAGATCATCCGCATGCCCAAGAAAAGTGCCTCTGCGGGTGGAGAGTTGCGCTATTTGCCAGCTGAAAGCCTGTCAAATTCTTACGCCTGGTAAAAGCAGGCGTAAAGCCTGCTTTCACCAGCATAAGAGTTTTAAAAAATAGAAAAAAATAAAATTTTATCACTCATTTCTAAACTAAAAATATTCTTCAAAAAGGTAAGTTTATTTTTAGCCCTGTAAAAACATTTAATTTTTTTTTTCAAAAAGTTAAATTTTTGTCTAAAATATTTAATTAAATGTTATTTTAATTAATTTTAAATATGTAGTGGGAATACCTGCAATGTACCTTTCAAAGTTGGTCAATTTTAACATCTTTTGGGATGGAGACTGAGCATAAAAGATTTGAGTCAAATCCAAGCGTACCCACTTTAATGAGTTGGAGTAGAATGTGACTTTCCAGAGTTTTATTTTGCTAAATAAAGACTAAATACGTGGTTTTCCATTGAGAAAACTAGCTAGAGCATGTCTAAATGATCGCATGGGGTGTGTACTTCCAGTGCATAAAGACAGGATGTGACAATGTGCAAGTAATCTGGAAATGTAATTTTGAAGGGAGGTTTTGTGGACCCAGGATCATATGCTAACCTACTACAGTATGTGCATTATGCTGCACTGGGAACGTGTTTCACTTCCTTAGTGACAAATAATGGGTTCAGCAGGTATACGTAATGCCTAAATGAATTGTTAATATTGGGAGAATAGAATAGGAAAAGGCAGGGATTTGTAACAGAAGAAATCCAGGAAAGGTGTGGGTGTTCCGAACTGTTGGTGACTCTATGTAGTAGATGACAAACAATGCCATGCACTTTCATTGAATACAGTACTGAATACTTCAATCCATAAATGGTCACATTTAGGAAGAATGAGGCTACGCAATCTATAACAGCAAGAGAAATCCACAACCCACGTTTTATTTTTGGATTTTCTGTCAAGTCTGACTATAGTATGTTCACTGAAGGTAGCAAAGCCAATAATTAAGGTATATTTTTAACTGTGTCAGTTCTTACTACACTTAATTTGTGATAGATAAATAAAGCCACAGAGAGTCAGATTAAGCTATTTGTCACTTATGAATATAAAAATCTTCAATGCTTAAATTTAGGCTTTATTGAGTTAGCTTAGACAGGCAGTAGTAGATATAAATGGACAGTTTCTGAAACAAAACAAAACCAGAGGTTAGGCCATGTTAGAAATCCTAACTGTCATTTATGGTGGAGGAAGTTGTCAATTGTGAATAACATTGTGATTAACTGGGAGTCAGCCTTGGCTCAGTGGCAGCACTCTTGCCTCTGAGAAGGTTGTGGGTTCAAGCACCACTCCAGAGACTTAGTGGGTGATTTTCATTCAGAAGTCGGGAAGGAAGCGGGACTACAACTTTCGGGGTAGTAGTCCCACCTCCATCGAGATGCGGCCAATCCACGTGATTTTAACTTGATTGACCTTGTTGAGCCCGCCCAGCGGGCTCAGCAGGCCAATTAAGGGCCACCCGGCAACAGGTGACGTCAAAGACTGAAATTTCATCTGTCAAGACGTGTTGACAGATGAAATATCAGTGTTTCACAGCTGTTTGAAGCTGTCAAACACTGACAGTCTTACTTCTAACCTGAGTCCGTCTACACAGACTCAGTTAGAAATCTCGCCGGCACTTTTGACAGATCGCAGCCATTCTGCTTTCTGTGCCAGCTGAATGATGGACTCCCGAAACCTAGAGGAAGGAAGGCTGTAAAGGTAAGTGCAGGTAATTTAAACTTCTTTACACACTTTAGACACACCAAACACACTTACCTTTGCACTCATGCACCCATCACTCACCTTAACACTGACATCTCGACCCCTCCAAGTCCTTCAACCCGACGGCCCGACTCCTCTAACTTGGCGTGGTTTGGAGCCGTCGGGAATCCCACACGACAACCTTCAAAATAGGGATTAGGCTAAAAACTGCCTGTTAACTACCTGTTAACAGGCAGTTAATTGGCACTAATCCCTTCCCGCCTCGGGTCGGCAGGTCCCAGTGCGGGGCGGGTACCCGCCTCCTTTGAAACTTACATGGAGGCAGGTTTTGGGCGGGATGGTGTCGGGACCCCCAAATTTGGGAATTTAACCCCCTGCACGCCTCCAATCCCGACTCCACGGCCCACTGAAAATCGACCCCTCTAGGCTGACATCTCAGTGCAGTACTAGGGAATGCTGCACTGTTGAAGGTGCTGATTTTTGGATGAGCTTTTAAACCGAGGCCCCATCTGCCCTCTCAGGCAGGCGTAAAAGATCCCATGGCACTATTCGAAGAAGAGCAGAGCAGTTACCCCTGGTATTAAATTTTTATACCTCAACCAACATCACTAAAAACAGATTATCTGGTCATTATCTCATTGCTGTTTGTGGGACCTTGCTGTGCTTAAATTGACTGCTGTGTTTCCCCCCATTACAACAGTAAGTACATTTCAAAAGTACTTCATTAGCTGTAAAGCTCTTTGGGACATCCCGAGGTCATTAAAGATGCTATATACAGGAAACTCTTTATTATCCGGCACCAACGGGACCGGCGTGGTGCCGGTTTATCAAAAAGTCTGGATTACAGAGAGGTATAGTTTAAAAGGTACGGGAACTCCGGTCACAGCAACAAATTCAGGCTTCCCTGTTGCTTAGCAACATGTGCAGGAACTCCGGCCACAGACCAAGTGTCCCTGTTGCTTAGCAACAAGTGCACGAACCCCAGTTACACAGCCACAGATCCAGGAACTGCCACTAATATGAAGTAAAACTTACCTGAACCTACTCCTGAATTTTGCCGGTTAACTGAGATTTCTGGTTATTTAGGTGCCGGTTAAAAGAGAGTTTCCTGTAAATGCCAGTTCTTTCTTTTTAACTGAGAATAGGATGTGAATGTTGCAACAATGATTTTTTGATCATTACCTGTGTTGGTAAAGATTATCTTTGGCGATGTTAAAAATTACATCCACAGTCACTCACCACTTGAGCAGAATTTTTTTAATTCACCAAGAGCAGTTTCTTGCAGACATGAGGAAGCGGGAACAGAGGGATATGGGGGCAGAGTGGGAAGATAAATTAGAGCGTGAGGAGGCTCGTGTGGAGTATTATCACCGGTATAGACCAGCTGGGCCGAAAGGCTTGTTTCTGTGCTGTAGATTCTATGCTATCATAAGAAATTAATCCACGAATAGTTCTAACTTATTCATGAGGAGCAGAATTCAAAAAGACTGAAAGCACTTTACTCTTATGAGTATAAACATACAATCTGTGAGTTGGCGTCTGGCAAATCATTATAGAGTCATAATAGTCATAACGGCACAGAAGGAGGCCATTCAGCCCATCGAGTCCATGCCGGCTCTCTGTACAGCAATCCAGTCAGTCCCATTCCCCCGCTCTATCCCCGTAGCCCTGCAAGTTTATTTCCCTCAAGTGCCTATCCAGTCTCCCCTTGAAAACATTGAGTATCTCCGCTTCCACCACTTCCATCGGCAGCGAGTTCCAGGTCCTCACCACTCGCTGCGTAAAAAAGTTTTTCTAACATCCCCCCCTGTATCTCTTGCCCAAAACCTTAAGTCTGTGTCCTCTAGTCCTTGTACCATCAACTAGTGGTGTTACCGCCGAATTGGAGCCTGAACGGACCCAGTGATATACAGGGTCGACGTATACCCAACTTCGACTTATAGAGCAATAAACTCAGACTACTGCGGACCTTGCTGGAATGTGCGAGTACACTTTTATTTACAGAGCGCTCTGGGAGAAGTGCTATACACCCCCTTGGTGCAATCGCCAGCTTCTCAGCTTTACAATAGCAGCCGCGCTCCTTTTATACAATTTAAAAACAGGAAAGATACCATATTACATTAATTCCTTGGCCAATCTGGTACTTTAGCATCCTTTAACTTTGGCCAATCCGATACCTTAGCAACCCTTAATCACATTCTGTCAAAAACAAGTTGATTATATTATTATACCGTTCGCAAACAACTTAATTATATTACTGTTCTGTACAAGTGACATCACACGTTTGGTGTAAGCAGATCAAGTCAGCTGTCTGTTATGCCAGTGTCTGCAAAATGTCAATGAATGTCAAGTATTTCAGCAGGCACTACGGTGCCATTTTAAAATTTCCTCCAACAAGTGGGAACAGCCTTTCCCCATCTAGCCTATCCAAACCCATCATAATCTTGTATACTTCTATCAAATCACCCCTCAACCTCCTTTGCTCTAATGAAAACAAATCCAGCTTCTCCAACCTGTCCTTGTAATTAAGATTCCCCCATCCCCAGAACCGTTCTGGTAAATCTCCTCTGCACCCTCTCAAGGGCCTTCACATCCTTCCTAAAGTGTGGTGACCAGAGCTGGATGCAATACTCCAGTTGTGGCCTAACCAGTGCTTTATAAAGTTTCAGCATAACTTCTCTACTTTTCTACTCAATACCTCTATTTATGAAACCCAAAATCCCATATGCTTTGTTAACCACTCTCTTAATGGGGCAGAAATTCGGGTCGGGGGCTTGCCGCGCGTGCAAGCCCCCGATCTGCACTTACCCGACGCGCCGGCCGCTGAGCTTCAGGGACGCCTGGAATTGCTGTTTTAAAATGTTGACTCCCGGGCAGCGTCTGACGTCACGCCGCCCAGGAGTGCAGCCAGCGCGAAGCCTGGAGCGCGCAGTGCAAGTGAGACACGCCCCTTGAGGTCTCATTTTAAAAGGACACGCCCCCAATGTTTCTCACAAGCTGCAAAGCATTTTTAGATGTAGAGCAGCATTTTAAATAGGTTTTTGATATTTTTAAGAAGCTTTTGGTAACTTTTATAAACTTTTAAAAATGTTTACATTATTTTGAAGAATCTGAAGTAGTTTCAAACAGAATTAAAGCAATTTAAAGACTTTTAAAAGCCCTGAAAGAATTTTTTTCATTCCATTTATTTATTTAGCAACGTCGTCGTCACACGTGTCTTCACACTGTTCCCTTTGGGGAATTGTATGAAGTGGTGGAAGGATTTATGGCCGTGATTAACGCTCCTTCCGTGACCGTAACCATCTTTGTACCAGCCATTAGGGTGGTTAGTCCTATGGCGGGAGGGTTTTACGGGCTCCCACAAGCTATACGAGGACAGGGGGCCACCCACACCCACACCCACGGACGCAAATATCCCACTGGATGTCAACCCAGAATTTAGAGCCGGAGCTCCGACTCCACTTGCCGGGACTGTCTGGAGCGGGGTTCGAAACCCTACCCCGTCTGGCCCAGCGGCGGGGATCCTACTGCTACGCCAAAGGCCCACTCCGATTAGCAACGTGAAATGGCTGGAATGAGCACAATTCACGGCATTAAAAGAACTCACAATTGAACTGATGATGACCTCAGCAATCTCCTCAACGAGGTGGAGGCGCAGCGCCTGCTTATCATTGGTAATGAGAAGTCCAAGGCGCCGCAAAAAGGACAGATGATAGCTTGGTCTTTCAAGTGGCAGCATAGGGCTCCAGTCACGGGGAGGGAAAAGGCGCAGGAAACGTATGCATGTCACCTTTTGCGCGGAGTGGGCCTTTTGCGTAGCGGTAAGCATCCCCGCCGCTGGGCCAGAAGGAGTAGGGTTTCGAACCCCGCTCCAGACAGTCCCGGCAAGTGGAGTCGGAGCTCCAACTATAAATTCTGGGTGGTCATCCAGCGGGATACTTGCGTCCGCGGGTGTGGGTGGCCCCCCCCCTCAGATGGGTTGTGGGAGCCCGTAAAACCCTCACGCCATAGGACTAACCACCCTAATGGCTGGTATGAAGATGGTTATGGTCACGGAACGAGCGTTAACGTGGCCAGAAATCCTTCCACCACTTCATACAGTTCCCGAAAGGGAACAGTGTGAGGATACGTACGACGATGACCTCTTACGCAATGCACCTCCTTGGACCCTCAGTCGCAGATGCGAGAGGGCAAATCGTGCAATTGTTAAATTTTTCATTTTATTGACATGTAAAATGTTGGCCCAGTAATTCCGTTCCAAACGCGTGAGTACGGTCGGGGTACTCACGCGTCTGGCCGGAGGAAATGCCGGTTTTCAGCATGCACAGCGCATGCGGGGAAAACCGGCATTTCCTGTCCTCGGAACGAAGGGGTTCAGAGGCAGAACGCATGCGACTGCACAGGCAGCGCGTGCGCAGTAAAATTCGCTGGTTTCATTCATGCTTTCAGTGAGGTTAAGTCCTTACAACTTACACGTGAAAAAAGCATGAGTACAGTTGTTCCAGAGGCTGCGGAGGAAGATATATTTTATCGTGGCGCTTCTGAAAGGCAATATTTTTGTTTGGGAAAGGGAGGAAAGTTATTTTAAGAAATGCTGAGTTAAGTTTTAAAGTTTATTTTTGTTTTTTAAAACGGGTTTTCAGTACTGTAGGTAGAAGGAGCAATTGTGGCTATGTGAATTGAATTTGCTGTGTTTATTAAATGTGAAAATGACTCCAACATTTTTAAAGAAAGAAACTTTTCATCAGTAATATATTCTTTTAAGTAATTATGTATTTATGTCTGTATATATTCCTTTGCGTATATGTATGTATATATTCCTTTACTTATGTGTATGAATGTATGTATTTAATTATGACTTTCAGAGAAAGTAACTTATTGGAAAATCATAATTAAATACATACATTCATACACATAAGCATAAATATACACATAAATCATCTATCAAAATGGGAACCCTATTTCATTTATAGTTGGGTGTCTGATCTGTGAATAGAAGTTACTAAACACTTCTCACTGATCACTTTAATCTTTATACCACAATACCCTAAAAGAGCAAGTAGGTTTCCTGCTGCTCGGGGTAGAGATCGTGGGGCGGGGGGTGTGATGTGGTGGGTGGAGGGTACAGCGTGATTTGAAGGGTCAGGATGAAGAAAGATTGGGGGCAGAGATGAAGGGGTCGGGGAAAGATCGGGGCAGAGATGGGTTCGGAGAGAGATCAGAGGGAGAGATGGGGGTCAGGGGAGAGCCGGTGATCGCATTCCATGCAGCAGTCCTTGCCTCCCTTTAGCTGCTGGGTTTCACAAGGCCCGGGAAACCCGGCCAGCCAACATTAAGCCTGAAACGCAGATAAAATCTTAGGCACGCAGCCTCATTAAAATATTTAAATGAGCGACCCTCTTCCTGGGAGCGGATTGGTTGCCCGCACTCCCCGTCCCGCCTCCATTAAAACCGGAAGTGGGCCTGTTCTGGTTTGAGATTTTTTACATTTTAACTTCCCACCTGACCCAAACCCACCCACTTTTGGGGGTTAAAATTACCCCCATCATACCAATGTACAGAAAGTGGCCACGTTAGAATCCAGGGTGGTCTCCAGAGAGCCAGAAGAGTGATTTACTGGCTTCTAATGAACAAGGATGTAGACACATACATATCAAGATATGTTATATGTCAGTAATTTCGAGCCTAGCAGCAACTGGATCACATATTAGGCACCACACTTCTGAAAACCCCCTGGGAGAAAATAGTGTGTGATCTGTTTGCAGTAGGTGGAAGAAACTCTCTTATGTTCTGATTATTACTCTGATTAAAAAAAGGGATAGGAATCATAAGTAAGATTAAAGCTCATGTTGCATGTCATTGAATTCCAAACGAGATTATGTCAGGCAATAGACCACCATTTGATTCAAAGCACTTCCAGCAGTTTATGAAACAATGAGTTCAGGCATGTCACCGGCTCACCTAGGTATCCATAGTCAAATAACAAGGCAGAGAATAAAATTGCTAGAAAAAGCACACGAGTCTGACATAGAGCCTTACCTCACTCTCAGGGATGACTGGCCAGGTGGGAAATCGAGAGATTTCCTGAGTGACCCTGTGAACGTTTCCATAGCGATGTATTATTCTTACCGTGAGAATCCCGCGCCCTTCCAGGGGAGACACTCTTCTTGAATGGTATAATACAGCAAATGAGATAATTGACAGCTTACCAGCTCAAAGACTATTTGGAATACCCCATTGCCAAAGATAATGCTGCCTACAGTAAGATGAATTCTGAAACAGAATCTAGTAGGTCAAATAAAAGAGAAACAATAGGCCTGATTGTAGCCCTGCCCACCCACCTGGTTTCCTGGTTAAAATCAGGGCAGTGACTTAGTCCCTCCAATCCTGCGGCCTTCCCGCGGAACTTAAGAACATTAGAAATAGGAGTAGAGTAGGCCATTCGGCCCCTCGAGCCTGCTCCACCATTCAATAAGATCATGGTTGACCTTCTACCTCAACTCCACTTTCCTACCCTATCCCCATATCCCTTGATTCCCTTAATATCCAAAAAGCTATTGATCTCTGTCTTGAATATACTCAATGACTGAGCCTCCACAGCGCTCTGGGGCAGAGAATTCAAAAGATTCACCACCCTCTGACTGAAGAAATTTCTCCTCATCTCCCCTTATTCTGAGACTGTGACCCCTGGTTCTAGACTCCCCAGCCAGGGAAACATCCTCCCTGCATCTGCCTTGTCAAGCCCTGTAAGAAGTTTGTATGTTTCAAATAGATCACCTCTCATTCTTCTAAACTCTAGAGAATATAGGCCTAGTCTACTCAATCTCTCCTCATAGGACAATACCCTATCCCAGGAATCAGTCTGGTGAACCTTTGTTGCTTTACCTCTATGGCAAGTATATCCTTCCTTAGGTAAGGAGACCAAAAATGTACACAATAAGCCAGGTGTCTCACCAGGGCCCTATATAATTGCAGTAAGACGTCTTTACTCTTATACTCAAATCCTCTTGTAATAAAGGCCAACATACCATTTGCTTTCCTAATTGCTTGCTGTACCTGCAAGTTAACTTTCAGTGATTCGTGTACAAGGACACCCAGGTCCCTCTGAACACCAACATTTCCCAATCTCTCACCGTTTAAAAAATACT
The DNA here is from genome assembly GCF_052327205.1 of Somniosus microcephalus. Classification (NCBI taxonomy): domain Eukaryota; kingdom Metazoa; phylum Chordata; class Chondrichthyes; order Squaliformes; family Somniosidae; genus Somniosus; species Somniosus microcephalus. The sequence continues at coordinate 184,327,882 of NC_140997.1, read as the reverse complement.
CTGCTTTTCTTTTTTTCCTACCAAAGTGGATAACTTCACATTTTTACACATTATATTCCATTTGTCATGTTCTTGCCCACTCACTTAGCCTGTCTATATCCCCGTGAAGCCTCTTTGCATCCTCCTCACAACTTACAATCCCACCTAGCTTTGTATCATCAGCAAACTTGGATATATTACATTTGGTTCCCTCATCCAAATCATTGATGTAGATTGTGAATAGCTGAGGTCCAAGCACTGATCCTTGCGGTACCCCACTAGTTACAGCCTGCCAACCCGAAAATGACCCATTTATTCCTACTCTCTGTTTTTTATGGAGCAAGGAGGTGCAGGAATGTAATTTTAACCTGCAGTTTTTAGCAGTCTCGTGGACATCTGTCGGAAGGCAGTGGGGTCCTGCTTTAAATATGCAGATCAGGCTCCAATGACATAGTCGGCTCCAACTGCAATTTTTACCTGAGGCCTGAGCAGGGAAGCCATCGTGGTTGTCTTGCCAGTCCAACCTGGCTACAAGCGGATCTTGGCCAGGAGAGATCCAGGAAAGTAAGTTATTAAATACCCTTGGGCCTCCCCTGCCCCGGGCTTCCCTCCCATGTCTTCCTGTCCCCTTCTTATGCACTTACCTGGTCTGATTCTTCAGAGGCCCCCGCGACCGCCAACTCCACGTAAGGTTAAAAAACAATTGTGGAAAAACCCATCTTGTGGAGCAAGGAGGAGTAGGAGTGCTCCCCCAACTGCACAGGAGTCACAATCGGCCCCCCTCAGTAACCTGCTCCAAACCCCCCTCCTGGGATTTACCTGATCCGGCGAGGCAGGAAACCTGATATTGATATCTCTAACTTTTTTCAGTTCCGACAAAAGGTTAACTCTGTTTCTCTCTCCACAGATGCTGCCTGACCTGCTGAGTATTTCCAGCATTTTCTGTTTTTATTAACCCGATATTGATGTCTTTGCTCAGGCGAGCTGCCTGTGAAGTCATAGCTGGCACCAACAGCTCACACCAAGTATGTTGATAAGGCCCAAGGACCATTTTCCATCGATCTTCGGGCCTCTCGTTTAGCGCACTGTGCCAAGTTTGGACCTAAATATGGGCCCACACTAATTTCTAGGCTGAGATGTCTCCGAGGCCCTGAATTCAGGTCTAACAACTTTAAAAGATGCAATCTATCACACGTCCACTACACATAATCCATCGAATTATATAAATAGATAAGCCATTGTTTTTATTAAATTAATTTACAGTAGGAATTAAATATACTTTTGGCAGATAAGGAGCCATTCATAGGATAAGGAAGAGCTCCAACAGACTACAAAGAGCCCTTTAATTTAGTGGGACTCAGATGAAAAATCCTAACCAGCACAGACTAGTTAATTGTCACCACCGTCTCTCTGTCTGCCTCCACTATCTATTCTACCAGTGTTACCTAGGCAACAATCAGTCCCACAGACATCAAGAAAACCACAGCAATAAAACAGATAAAACAATCATCTTGCTGAAAACAACATTCCTGTTTGGTTTTTAAAAAGTTTGAGATTCTATTCTATACTTTTACATCCAGCTGGTAATTTGAAAGTAATGTGTGTCTCCACTTAAAGGAAAATTTCCCTTGAAGCAGATAGAAATGAAAATTTGAGGATGAACACATCAAGACCTGCGCATGGATATCTCAACAGTTTTAGATTAGAATGATGCTTGTGATGATAATGTGGACAACAAATAGAGGGAAAAATGAAATGGAATTTGAAAACAATATTAGTGATTCAGAGGCTAAATAAAACAATTTAGAAAAAGATGAAAGTATTAACGCTAAAGGGGTTGGATTTTCCTCTGGCTGGTAGGTGTTGGATGATAGCAGGTTAGACTTGTCTTAGGAAGGAAGTAGGCAAAAGGCTTTGACAACGAGGGACTTTGTGAGGGTGGCTTGGGGGGAGAAAGGGAACTGACAGTGACTTTATTTAATATGTCAACTTTTATTCATTGAAAGTACAGGGCAATAAGTTGTAGTCTCCTTTCTCTGCCTTGTCCTGCCCTGTTAGACCCGTGATTCTGAGAGTATGATGTTTTCAAATAACTACACGGATGCTGTAACTTAACAATCAACAGCTGTTTACTGGAGTAGGGTAGTCTCAAGACTGGGGGTACAGAGGCATGCTCAAGGCTTATATACAGGTGTGGTCACTGCCGGTACTACAGTATACAGGAGCTGTAAAAGCAGTTCTCTCTTAAAGGTACATACACTACAATTCCTCCCCTTTTAGATTAGCAGTACCCATAATATTCAAATAACAATTAAAACTTTAACATGCACATTAAACAAAAATAGTCCATTTATAGATTCAGTCTTTGGGGCGGCTTCCTGATCCTTTCTGGATAGCGCCTTTCCTGAGGTTCTTGTTCTTGGTGCAGAGGCGATTCTGGCCCCTTTTTGTCGGTTAGTTCATCAGTTTCCACTGCTACTGGTTCTGTGGTAGATGCTACCAGTATGTCGGGTTCATCCCCAGGTACTCGAGACATTGGGTTGACTCGTTCCTGTGACGCTAAGATCTGATCGACGTGGCGTCTCACAATGTTCTCCTCGACATCCACTGTGTACATTAATGGCCCCTGCCTTGTGCATATCGTTCCGGGTTGCCATTTCTCTGTTCGGTAGTCATGGGCCAAGACTGGTTGTCCTACATTGAAGCTCCTTGTCAGCTTCTCATTGATGTGCTGGAGTTGTTTATCCTCAACATTTCTTCGCACATTTGGTCTGAGCAAATCCAGATGAGATCTCAACCTTCGGTTAAAGAACATCATGGCCGGGGTCTGGTTGGTAACTGCATGTGTCGCATTTCTGTAGGCTAACAGGAAATTGTCCACCTTATGCCGTAGTGGAATTTCATCATCGCACATGGCCTTTATCGCCTTTTTAAAGGTTTGTACGAACCTCTCAGCCAATCCATTTGTGGCTGGATGATACGGGGCGGATGTGTAATGCCTTACCCCATTCCTTCTCATAAATTTCCGAAACTCTTCGGACACAAACTGTGGTCCATTATCAGAGCAAATCTGCTCTGGCAAGCCGTTCCTGGCAAATATGGTCCGTAGGACTGCAATCGTTTTCTCTGTAGTGGTTGAGGACATTTTGATCACCTCAGGCCATTTCGAGTGAGCATCCACTGCTATTAAGAAGATTGAGTCCATGAATGGACCAGCAAAATCAATATGCACCCGTTGCCATGGAGAGGAGGGTCACTCCCATGGGTGTAGAGGGGCATGTGGTGGTGCATTTTGGACCTTCTGGCATCCCGAGCAGCTCTTGGTTAGGTCCTCGATTTGTTGATCGATCCCCGGCCACCACACATAAGCCCTGGCAAGGCTTTTCATTTTCACCCCTCCCAGATGACCTTCGTGAAGCTCATTTAGCACTCTCTCCCTTAACTTGGGTGGAATTACCACTCGGGATCCACACATCACTGTCCCCTGGCATACTGACAGCTGTTCTCTTCTGGATGAGAATGCTGGCAACAGTGAGTCGCCATGTGTTGGCCATCCCCTCACCGTCAAACCATATACCCGAGACAGTGTCGGATCATTGCGGGTCTCCTTCTCTATATCCGTGTTAGTTACTGGCAATCGTTCAATTATTGACGAATAAAATATCTCGATAGGGTCCACTGCTGATGCTTCCTCCACAGTAGGCAGTGGCAAGGGTGATAGCCCATCAGCGTTTCCAAGCTGTTTCGTGCCTTTATATTCTATTTCATATTGGTTCGCCCCTAGAAAAAGGGACCATCTTTGTAACCGTTGTGCAGTCATCACCGGAACGCCCTTCTTTGGATTAAAGATGGAGACAAGTGGTTGGTGGTCAGTCAGCAAGGTGAACTTCTGCCCATGCAGATAGTGGTTGAATTTTTTTACTCCCCGTACTAGGCTGAGGGCCTCCCTGTCAATCTGGGCGTAGTTGCGCTCAGCTGAGGTTAGTGACCGAGACGCAAAGGCTACTGGCCTCTCCAACCCGTCTGGGAATTTGTGTGACAGCACCGCTCCAATACCATAGGGTGATGCATCACATGCCAAATGAATTGGTAGTGCTCGGTTGAAATGGGCCAACACCTCTTTTGATGTGATCAATTCTTTGCACTTCTGGAAAGCTCGTTTATGTTCGTCATTCCACTTCCATGGTACCCTTGTTTGCAGTAGGGTGTTCAGTGGGTGTAATACTGTAGACAAATTTGGTAAGAACTTATGGTAGTAGTTCACCAGCCCGAGGAACGACCTCAGTTGTGACACATTTTCCGGTGCTGGAGCCTTGACTACTGCCTCAATCTTTTCAGGGGACTTATGTAACCCCTCTTCATCAATAACGTGGCCACAATACGAGATCTGCTTCTGGAAAAACTCGCACTTGTGGCGATTAGCTCGTAGCCCATATTCCTTTAATCTAGTGAGCACCTTCTCCAGGTTGGCAAAGTGATCACTGTCATTTTCGCCCGTGACCAGGATGTCGTCCAAATAACACTGGGTCCCTGGAATCCCTTGCAGGACTTGATCCATCGCCCTTTGCCAAATAGCCAGAGCCGATGCTACCCCGAACACGAGCCGGTTGTATTGGTAGAGACCTTTATGAGTGTTGATCGCGAGGTATTGTTTCGAGGCTTCTTCTACCTCCATTTGCAAGTACACCTGGGCTAGATCAATTTTGGTGAAGCGTTTACCTCCAGATAGCGAGGCAAAAATATCCTCAATCCGTGGAAGCAGATATTGTACCGTGTGAAGGACTGGGTTCGCTGTCACCTTAAAATCCCCACAGATGCGGACCTTCTTTGGTTCCCCAGGCGTATTACTCAATGACCTCTTCATTACAGGAACGATGGGTGTAGCCCACTCACTCCAGTCTACTTTGGACAGTACTCCTGAACGTTCCAACCCTTCCAGCTCTGCTTCGACGGCTGGTCGGATCGCATAAGGCACCGGTCTGGCCTTAAGAAACTTTGGGCTTGCATTTTCCTCTATTTTAATCGTTGCTGTTATGCCTTTTAGTGTTCCAAGTCCCTCCTGGAACACTTCTTTTGCGTCAGTTAGCATTTTTGACAGTCGTCCAGGTGTGACGTCATCATCCTTTTTGGCCTCAACCTTCAGTGCCTGTATGGAATGCCAATCTAATTGTATCTTGCGGATCCATTCACATCCTAGTAGTGGTGGTCTTCCATCTGGCAATACACATAGGTCCATTTTAGGTATTTCCTGGCCTTTGTATATCACTTTCACCCTTATTTTTCCTTTGGGGTAGAATTTTTGCCCCGTGTACGTCTTCAAGACAATCTCTGTAGCTTTCAAGGGTATGTGTGAAAATAGCCGCTTGTACTCCCTTTGGTTTATGACTGTTAGGGCTGATCCTGTGTCCAATTCCATTTTCACTTGGACTCCGTCTATCTTGAGTGTGACCCAGATAGTCTGGTGATCCTCCATTTTGGTTACCTTATGTAGTTTCAGACAGCCCAGCTCCTTGCTTCCGGAGTCTGTATCACTTTTCTGTTCGTCTGAACTACTGTCCATCTCCTTATGTATCTTTTTGTACTTCTCCTGTGGAGATTTCTTGCTGTTGGTTTTCTTCTCTGACCTGCAGACTCTTGCTATGTGTCCTGCTTTTCCACACTGTCTGCACACTTGGTCCTTGAACCAACAATCCTTCTGGTCGTGTGTTGTTCTGCCGCAGCGATAACACTTCCCTGCTCCATATGACATTTCATTGGTGCCATATTCTTGCGGTCTCCGTTGTATCTCTGCAGCGCCCCTTGCGGCTGCTTCGTGTGATACTGCCATGCTGAAAGCCTTGTCCAGCGTAAGATCCTTTTCTGATAGAAGCCGTTTCTGGGTTCCTTCACTTTGAAGCCCACACACAAACTTGTCCCACTCCAAACTGGCAGTGTTTCGATAGCTTGCGCAGTTCCGTTAAGTACTCAGCATTACTTTCATCTTTATGCTGGTTCCGTTTGTGGAACTTAAATCTTTCTGCTATCAGCAGCGGTGTGGGGTTTATGTGGTCCTGTAGGATTTCTACTATGCTTCTGAAATTCTTATCCACGGGCTTCTCTGGGGTTATTAGGTTTCGCAGTAAGCCATAAGTTTTTGCACCCATGGAATTTAACAAAACCAGTGCTTTCCTAGCATCTGGCACTTCATTCGCCCTGCAGTACACCTCAATGCGTTCCACATATGTCGCCCAATCTTCGACTTCATTGTCGAACGCAGAGATACTGCCACTCTTCGGCATCCCTGGGTGTGATTTAACTCTCAAAAATGGCATCTCCCACCCTCTCCCTTCTTCTCCACTGGCACAAAATGGCATCTCCCGTGCTTTCCTTTCTTCCCGCGCTCGCCCTTCTTCTCGGCTGCGGCTTCTAAAAATGGCGTCTCCCACGCTCTCCCTTCTTCTCCGCGGCTCAATGGCGTCTCCCACGCTCTCCCTTCTTCTCCCCGCGGATGCTGTTCAGCCCTTGAGCCCTGGCTGTGCTCTGCACCTTCTCCTGTGCACCTTTCCCGTTTCCGCCGCTTGGTCCTGAACCCGGCTGCTGCTGTACCCTCTCTCTCTCTGTTTTTGTTTTTCCTCGACGCCGCTCGGTTTTCAACTCCCGGCTGCGCCCTGTGCGCTTCACCCTCTCTCTTACCCGTCGACGCTGCTGGGCTTTTTCTCTGCCGTCGGTCGGCTCCAGCCGCCGCTGTCCGGGAAGGGTCTGCGCTGTACCTGTTGTCAGTCTGTTGCTGGATCGTCGTGGCTGGGGAACCAAGCCCGGCTCTCAACAGCCTCCCCTGCGATGTTCACTCTCTGCCGACGACTGGGCGGTTGCTCGTGGTCAATGCCCGTGCTTCTGGCCTCAACTTTCTTCCACCGCCCTCCCAGAGCGAATCCTCGAAGGGAAATTCAGAGTTGCAGGTAGATTCGAATCGACACTCGTCGCCACTGTTAGATCCGTGATTCTGAGAGTATGATGTTTTCAAATAACTACACGGATGCTGTAACTTAACAATCAACAGGTGTTTACTGGAGTAGGGTAGTCTCAAGACTGGGGGTACAGAGGCATGCTCAAGGCTTATATACAGGTGTGGTAACTGCCGGTACTACAGTATACAGGAGCTGTAAAAGTAGTTCTCTCTTAAAGGTACATACACTACATGCCCCACATTCTGTACTTCCTGTGCAGCCTCCTCATGCTGTGGGGACGGAGGTCCTTCCCCACCAGCCCTCGTCACCCTCCCCCCTCTCACCATGACCCCAATTTCTTCATCATTGCCTCCAGCTTCCAGAAGCAGCAAGCCTTTCTTCATAGCAATGTTATGTAGGCACAGCAAGCTACAATGATTCTGGGCTGTATGGCAGGGTGCCACCAGATTTATGCAGACATGCAAAATGGCTATAGTCTGCTCTATCCCTTTCACTGTAGTGCCATAGACCTCATTATATCTGTTCTTCCCCTCTGTCTGTGGAAGCCTTACTGGAGTACCCCATGACTGCAGGGGACAGTCCTGATCACCAATTAGCCATCCTGATACAAGGCTTTGAGTCATCCAGGCGCATGGAAAAGACAGCTTCCAGGGTAGCAGGCATTAACATGCAGGATAAAGTGAGGAGCATCACACACTGGCTGCACATTAATCAAATGAAAGACTTTCCTGCTCATGAAATTGAGCAGATTCTTGTATGGAGCTTTGATTGCCAAAGGCACTCCATCAATTGCTCCTACCACCTGTGGGAACTTTGCCAGTCTGTAGAATTGGATAACTCTTTCTTCGTTCAGCTGGTTCCATTAAAAAGGAAATGTACTGCCCGGCCCGATAAAAGAGCAGCAGTGACCTTCTTTAATTTATGCAGACATGTATTTAATGATGTACTTAAAAAAAAAAATCACAGCAACAGTATTCAGCCAACTGTTTATTCTCTACATCCAAAGGAAGGGTACATGCCTTTGTTCTTGTGTTTTGGTTAGGTTAAGAATACTAAAGGGTCACTTCTGGCAGGGACGCGTATGTACTCAGTACATAAAGAAAATTGCAGGCACGCTCTCGGCTTTGCAGGGCTCTGCCAGCACCCTGGGGCCTCAAGCATTTAACATTAAATATAAATACATGGTCCTACATTGGGCGTGTGTTAAAGGGATGATACTTTATAAATTGACGCTGTCATTCAATACAGAAAAAGGAAGTGTCTATCAGAACTTTGGAAATGGATAGATGTCAGACATAAATGTGCTTTTCTTGGTGCTTCAAACCAGTGAAGGCTGTCCTGTACTCAGGACAGTTACCAAGTGATATGCAAGTCCAAATACAGCTAAGATCCAAGACAATGTATTAATCTTTTTAGGATTCCATGGGCATCGCATTGTGAAAATATATGCAATAGTTTGATCATATTATACTCTGACCATTGCTCTCACCTGTCAAGATGGGGAGGTGCCCATGGATGAATAGCCTGATACAACTTTTGAGGGAGAAACAATGTTTAAAACCTGATTGGTAACAGTGACATCTTGAGACTCCAGATTGGGCTCAGAAGGTGTTGAAACAGGCATGTGTTCAAAATAATTTTTCCCTTAGAGCTATAAAGTGAACATGGCCATTTCTGGTTCCACTTTTTGAAGCGGTCCTCTTGATCACTGTGGATTCCATCATCAGCCAATTTCAAAGAGGCAGTCTTCCAAACTTCCGCTCACACAACAGACCAGTGATTCAGCAGTGTTTTCAGGGACATGATCAATTACTGTTTCAGCAAATCAGTCATTTTGTTTGTAAAGCTCAAAGAAACTCTGAAGAAATATGCAACCATTTCAAAGCCTGCATAACATTATGGCATGTCATTTATTTAGCTTAATCAATGATTGTTTCCATCACTGTCAGATCTAGGTTCAGAGTGAGCTAAACTTCACTGAAGTGGGAAATGAAATTATGTAGTAGAAATAGTTATTGTTTTTAACCAGCTGAATGATGGATTTGGATATGCTTTCATATTCATTTGGAAAGTTAAGATGAGAGTCACTGAGCATCTCCTGACAGTCACATGAATGTATCTCCTTTTTTTGCTTTTCTTCTTTTTAGGTGGCCTCCTTACTGAATATATCGAAATACGTATCTGCAGTTCTGCGGTGGCCATCTCTGGAACTGTATCTAACAACAGCTTTTATAAAAGTTTTTTTTTAAATTTTCCTCTCTCCAGGAGGCAGTGACTCATGCTATGGTAAAGTTCTGTGGGTGCTAGCAGGCTCTGGTCACTTGCCCAAGTGGCCATTTTGCATGTGTGATAATGATAGTCAGTATACAACTGTGGGGAACATTAAGGTGGTGATTTTGGTAATGGGAACGTGATGGAGGCAGGACTGCTGCTTGTCGGGTTTTAGTCCCGCCTCCATTGACGTCCGGCCAATCCACGCTATTTTCCCTTGATTGGCCTTGTTAAGCCCGCCCAGCGGGCCTAGCAGGCCAATTAAGGGAAAACCGGTTACTGGTGACGTCAGCAAGTGACGTTTCATCTGTCAAGAGCTTTTGACAGATGAATTGTCATCGTTTGACAGCTTTGTGAAGCTGTCAAACACTGACAATCTGTTTTCTAAGTTGAGTCTTTACTCAAGACTCAATAAGAAAGCCTTCCTGAGCAGAAAGCAGAAGGCTGATGCATTTGAGAATGCAGCGGCCATTCTGCTTTCGCTGCCGGTGAGCTGAGGACTCCCGAGACGTGAAGGGATGAAGCCTGGAGGAAGAAGCAAAGGTAAGTAAAGCTTTTAAAACACTCAACACTCACCTTACACACTTACCTCTGCACACATGCACCCATCACTGACCTGCACACCGGACATCTCGGCCCCTCCTACACCCGCACACCGACAGCCCGCCTCACTGACCCTGGCGAGGTTCAGAGCCATCGGGAAGCCCACACTTTAGGTGGCAAAATAGGGATTATCCAAAAACCTGCCTGGTAACTACTACCTGTTAACAGGCAGGTAATTGGCACTAATCCCCTTCCCAACTCAAGGAGGCGGCTCCCAGCACGGGTCGGGTACCCACCTCCTGGGAAGATGGCACGGAGGCGGGATGGGTACCCGCCCCCAGATTCTGCCATTTTCCCGACAGTCCTTCCTCCATACCCACCTCCCCAGGGCTGGCACAATCGTCCCCTAAGAGTCAAACCCGATCCTTTCTTCACGTGATGACCACACACAAACATAGACTTTCAGAAGGGACCATTAGCAGAAGTGGGAGTCCTGAGTGATTGCCCCCCCCCCTCTGCCACTTATTAGCCTTATAATGTCCCCACCCAGCCTCAGCTGACATCAGCTAGACCAGTGCCAAACTGGGAAATTGCCACTCCGTTTTGGTCTGTTACACCAATAAATTATTTATTTTTGATTCAGATTAGACCAAAGCTTCATTTATCACTGCTGGGATCACCTTTTCTTTTTTATTTTAAATAAACTATTCATATAATTAAAACCAATCTCTGTACTGGGGATTAGATTGGGATGGCTTCACTTTAGCAGGGTTTAGTGTAACTTACATAAGAACATAAGAAATAGGAGCAGGAGTAGGCCAATCGGCCCCTCGAGCCTGCTCCGCCATTCAATAAGATCATGGCTGATCTGATCCTAACCGCCAATCCACTATCACAGAACCATCTCCTGAATCTAACAGAATTAGACACACGAAATAGGAGCAGGATCAGGCTACACGGCCCCTGGGCCCGCTCCGCTACCCACAGGGCCATGACCGATCCGAACCTAGACTCATGTCCAAATTCCTGCCCGCTCCCCGTAACCCTTAATTCCCTTTACTTCTAGGAAACTGTCTATTTCTGTTTTAAATTTATGTAATGATGTAGCTTCTACAGCTTTTTGGGGCAGCATATTCCATGGACCTACCACCCTCTGAGTGAAGTAGTTCCTCCTCATCTCAGTTTTGAAAGAGCAGCCCCTTATTCTAAGACTATGCCCCCTAGTTCTAGTTTCACCCATCATCGGGAACATCTTCCCCGCATCCACCCGATCCGACCCCTTCACAATCTTATAAGATCGCCTCTCATTCTTCTGAACTCCAATGAGTAGAGTCTCAATCTATTCAACCTCTCCTCATATGTCCATCCCCTCATCTCCGGGATTAACCGAGTGAACCTTCTTTGTACTGACTTGAGAGCAAGTATGTCCTTTCTTAAGTATGGACACCAAAACTGTACGCAGTATTCCAGGTGCGGCCTCACCAATACCTTGTACAACTGAAGCAATACCTCCCTATTTTTATATTCTATCCCCCTAGCAATGAAAGCCAACATTCCATTGGCCTTCTTAATCACTTGCTGCACCTGCATACTAACCTTTTGAGTTTCGTGCACCAGGTCCCCCAGATCCCTTTGTACTTCAGTACTTTCCAGTTTCTTGCCATTAAGATAATAACTTGCTCTACGATTTTTCCTGCCAAAGTGCATAACCTCACACTTTCCAGTATTGTATTCCATCTGCCAAATCTCTGCCCACTTACTTAGCCTGTCTATGTCCCCTTGCAGGTTTTTATGTCCTCCTCACTCACTACTTTCCCTCCCATCTTAGTATCATCTGCAAACTTTGATATGTTACACTCGGTCCCCTCCTCCAAATCGTTAATATAGATTGTAAAGAGTTGGAGACCCAGCACTGACCCCTGCGGAACACCACTAGTTACTGATTGCCAGTCTGAGAATGAACCATTTATCCCAACTCTCTGCCTTCTGTTAGATAGCCAATCCTCTATCCATGCCAGAATATTACCCCCAATCCCATGATTTTTTATCTTAAGCAATAACCTTTTGTGTGGCACCTTGTCAAATGCCTTTTGGAAGTCTAAATACACTACGTCCACTGGTTCCCCTTTATCCACCCTATACGTTACTTCCTCAAAGAACTCCAGCAAATTTGTCAAACATGACTTCCCCTTCATAAAGCCATGCTGACTTTGTCCTATTAAATTATGATTATCCAAATGTCCTGTTACTGTCTCCTTAATAATGGACTCCAAAATTTTACCTACCACAGATGTTAGGCTAACCGGTCTATAGTTTCCAGCTTTCTGTCTACTGCCCTTTTTAAATAAGGGTGTTACATTAGCAGTTTTCCAGTCTGCCGGGACCTTTGCCGAGTCCAGGGAGTTTTGGAAAATTATTACCAATGCATCCACAATCCCTACCGCCACTTCACTCAAGACCCTAGGATGTAAGCCATCAGGTCCAGGTGATTTATCCGCCTTGAGTCCCATTATTTTACCGAGTACCACTTCCTTAGTGATTTGGATCGTGTTTAGCTCCTCCCCCCCTTTAGCCCCCTGTTTGTCCAGTGTTGGGATATTCTTAGTGTCTTCTACTGTAAAGACTGATGTAAAATATTCATTCAGTGTTTTTGCCATCTCCATATTTCCCACCATTAATTTCCCGGTCTCATCCTCTAAGGGACCAACATTTACTTTAGCCACCCTTTTTCTTTTTATATAACTATAAAAACTCTTACTATCTGTTTTTATATTTTTTGCTAATTTACTTTCATAATCTAGCTTCCCTTAATCAATCTTTTTGTTATTTTTTGCTGTCTTTTAAAGTTTTCCCAATCCTCTATCCTCCCACTAGATTTGGCTACCTTATATGCCCTTGTTTTTAGTCGAATACTATCCTTAATTTCTTTACTTAGCCACGGATGGCTGTCTTTTCTTTTACACCCTTTTCTTCTCAGTGGAATATATATTTTTTGGAAGTTGTAAAATAACTCCTTGAATGTACACCACTGATCATGTATCGTCTTACCCTTTAATCTATTTTCCCAATCCACTCTACTCAATTCCGCTCTCATACCTTCATAGTCTCCTTTATTCAAGCTTAGCACGCTTGTTTGAGATCCAACCTTCTCACCCTCTAATTGAATATGGAATTCAACCATGTTATGGTCACTCATTCCAAGGGGATCCTTTACCTGGACATTTTTAATTAATCCCGTCTCATTACACAGGACCAGATCTAAGGTTGCTTGCCCCCTGGTCGGTTCAGTTACATACTGCTCAAGAAACCCATCCCTAATACACTCAATGAACTCATCCTCAAGGCTGCTCTGCCCAATTTGATTTGTCCAATTAATATGATAGTTGAAATCCCCCATAATTATAGATGTTCCCTTATTACAAGCCTCAACTATTTCCTGATTGATACTCCGTCCAACAGAGTTGCCACTGTTCGGAGGCCTATAGACTACGCCCACTAGTGTTTTTTTCCCCTTATTATTCCTTACCTCCACCCAAACTGTTTCGTTATCCTGATCTTTTGACGGATCTTGCACGGACCTGAAATCTCTTAACTTCAGCTAGTGCACTCATTCCTATTTTATTTCTGAATACTTTGGCAAACTGTTCAGACTTGGCGCCTGTAATTCATGACACAACTTTTAATGCTCGTTTTTCTTAATTACTCCAGTTTCGCAGTACTGGCACAATCTAAATAATCAATTGAACTATTTACTCATTTTAGTGTGTCAGTGGCAGGTTGATGTGAAGTGTTTACAAACCAAGATGAATATGACCCTACAGTGAAAGTTACACTGACTTCATGGAAAATCATTTCACCCTCCATCACTCTGCATGTTACTGTTGTAAATGAAAGCAAACTAGGTTTCTATGACATTGGCTTGTCATTGAATTCATATTTAAATCATATTTCAGTACAACATATAAAATGAAATTAATTGCAATGAAATTCAGTTTAGACTTTGTTATGGTTTGATGACTTGGAAAATGTTCTGTTCATAAAACACAATTGCTATTATTTTAGGTGCGGTTTTATGATATGAAAAACGTCAAATATATTGAAATTGAATACTACAAAATGACAGTGAAGCAATCAACTTCCTCTCGTCTGACAGAATGGGGGTAAATTTAACCCTTAAAAACAGGTGGGTTTGGGTGGAATGTTAAAGTTTAAAAAAATCTCAAGCCTGAACCCGCCTTGAACCTTCCCACTTCCGGTTGTGTGCAGAGGTAAGTGTGTAATGGAGGTGGGACGGGGGAACAGGAGACCAGCCCACTCCCAGGAGGTGGGTCGCTCATTTAAATATTTGAATGCAGCTGCGTGCCTCAGATTTTATCTCTCTTTCAGCTTTTATCTCTCTTTCAGCTTTAACGCTGGCCAGGCCTCGGGAAACCCAACAGCTAAAGGGAGGTGAGGGCTTTTGAGTGGAAGAGGTAAATGCCTTGCCAGCACTGCTTGTGGGCTTGGAGGAGCAGGAGTGCTTCACCCCGGCCCCCTAAGCTAACCTGCATCCCTCTCCGCGATTGGGCCCCCCGTGATCACTGACACCCCCCGACATGAATCTTGTCATTCATGTGGAAATGACTTATGAAATGATACTGGGCGGCCTGCTGGTGGCGCTGTCCAGGGAGAGTATAAATACTCGGGCATGGGCCCAGCTTGCTCAGGACATTCTTTAACAGGAACTAGTGAAGGACACAACTAGATTTCCATGTTGAAAAACAGTTGATTAAAGCTTTGTTTAATACTTAGACCAAGTGCCTAGTAGTTTTCTTACGTCACCCCCCATGATTACCAACCCTCCCGCCGTCCGCGATCAACGTCCCCCCTAACTCCCCATCTTTGTCCTCTGCCCCCGATCTTTCTCCAACACCCTGTGATCACCCCCAACCCTCCAAACCACACTGTACCCACCGAACCCCCCCCTCCCCCGCCCTTGTGATCGCTAACCCAAGGAGCGGGAAACCTACCTACTCCTGGGCTGCGGCCTGCTCTGCAGCATTAAAACTCCACAACCGGACGTCCCACCAGAACTCCCCCCCGCACCTTGTAAATACCGGGGCCAATGTGTCTGCAATAAATCGCTACTTTTGCCTAAACTGATATACCTCTACTTAGACATAGAATGAGGAAATGTCATTCAGCCCATGCAGCTCATTCTGTCCTCAAAGTCCTATTTTACATCTTAAATTGACCTTTATCGTTACGTTTCTACTTAAAACCCATATCCTTTCACTACTTGCTGATGTTATCTAGCTCTCGTTTAAAAGTCTCAACTCAGACAGTGGCAAAGAGTTTCTGCTTTGGGCGCAATTGCTGCTCTGGGTCCAAATTGCACTCAAAATCGCGCTAATTTTGTTTCCGCTCAAATCTCATTTGCTTTTTGCCAAACATAAAGGGCTGGATTTTCATTGGGCCGTGGAGTCGGGATTGGAGGCGTGTGGAGGTTTAAAATCCTGAAATCGGGGGTCCCGACCCCATCCCACACCCAACCCGCCTCCATGCCAGTTTCAAAGGAGGCGGGTACCCGCCCCGCACTGGGACCCGCCTCCCCGAGGTGGGAAGGGGATTAGTGCCAATTAACTGCCTGTTAACAGGTAGTTAACAGGCAGTTTTTAGCTTAATCCCTATTTTCATTGTTGAAATGTGGGATTCCCGACGGCTCCAAACCACGCCAAGTTAGTGAGGCGGGCCGTCGGGATGAAGGGCTTGGAGGATTCGAGATGTCCGGTGTTCAGGTGAGTGATGGGTGCATGAGTGCAGAGGTAAGTGTGTTTGGTCTGTGTGAAGTGTTTAAAGAAGTTCTACTAACCTTTACATGCTTCCTTCCTTCAGGTCTCGGGAGTCCCTCATCTCACCGGCACAGAAAGCAGAATGGCCGTGATCTGTTAAAAACTAGAGCTTCTACTTTCTGTTCTGGGGAGATCTCTAAATCATCCTGAGAGGAAGGAATTAACCTGGAGTACAGATTGTCAGTGTTTGACGGCTTCAAACAGCTGTGAAACGCTGATATTTCTTCTGTCAAAAGGTCTTGACAGATGAAATTTCAATCTGTGACGTCACCTGTTGCCGGGTGGCCCTTAATTGGCCTGCTGA
This sequence comes from Somniosus microcephalus, assembly GCF_052327205.1. Taxonomy (NCBI): domain Eukaryota; kingdom Metazoa; phylum Chordata; class Chondrichthyes; order Squaliformes; family Somniosidae; genus Somniosus; species Somniosus microcephalus. Next base: position 184,312,007 of record NC_140997.1, on the reverse strand, counting down.
GCCCGCTGGGCTGGCTCAACAAGGTCAATCAAGTGAAAATCGCGTGGGTTGGCCAGGACTCGATGGAGGTGGGACTACAACCCCAAAAGTTGTAGTCCCGCCTCCTACCCGCCTCCTCAATGAAAATCCAGCCCAAAATCTTTCATGAGCCTGCGCAATTGGGCGTTTTAGAACGCCATTTAAAAAAAATGTTTGCATTAAAAAATATTCCTTGATATATTTAAGAGTAGTAACCTGGTGCCGTTTTATCAATACAGCTGAAAATTAGTTTATCGCAAAAAATAAGCTTTTTTAATCAGTGTCTCGTCCACCACCTGTGAGTAACCGAATTTTAAATAACTGAAAATGACTTTAAAAACTATACAAAACCATTTACTAGTTACATTAGGGAAGAGTAGTCAGTTTCTCAGTAAATTTTAAAAAATTCAAAAACTTTTAAAAGGCGCTTATTCGTGCCCTTGCGCCTAAAAAAAAGCTTAATTTTAAGAGCCTCTTGGAAGGCCTGCAAACAGAAGCAATTAGCAGAAACTTGCCATCGTGATTAATTCAATCTGGGGGCGTGGCTGGTTTTGTGGGTGGGGCTGGCTTCCAGCATGATGATCTTTAAACTAGCGCAAAAGATCAGGGAAACTTGATTTGTGCTGAACATAATTTCCTCGATCCTTTGCACTGGTTTGGCTGATTTTGGACGAATTAGCGGAAACTCCAGGCCAGTATGTTTTACACTTCAATAGCCATCAAACATGGGCTGAGCGCTGTGTCAACCTACCATTTTGACTCCCGACCCCATAACATGCCTTTTCATTAGGTTTCCCATCCCTTCCCAAAATACCTTTAGAAATGCTGAAAAATATTTTGAAAACTTTTCAGGAGGTATGAAGGTTTTGAAGAAATGTTCCACCTTACACAGCCACTTAACTTCTACTGGTCAAGTTCCTTTAAGTTTTCCCAAGAGACAACGGGATTGCATAATTGACCCCATTTACTGTAGGTCTACATACGTATTCTGGTAAAAAAGCAAAATACTGCAGACATTAGTAAGCCAGACATAAAGACAGAAAAAGCTGGAAACACTCAGCAGATCAGGCAGCATCCGTGGATAAACATCAGGCACCATTTCAACCACTGGCCCTTCATCAGGATTAGGAGATATTACAGATGAGCAACATTTAAAAAAGAGGAACCCAACAAGGAAAAGGGGGAAGGGGAAATAAACATACACACAGGTGAAAAAAATAGAGTGACCTGAGGAGTCTTGAATAGCAGACATGAAACTGGCAGGAGGAAATAGGAGGCAGAATGACAGAAACCAAAGAAATGAAAAACATATACAAGAAAGAGAGAGTGTGTAAATAGCTAAAGGCAGATAGGGACTCACCGGCGGCAGCAGCAAGAGCGGCCCTGGGTGGAGACTGAGCGCGGAGACCAAGGAGTTAAGGAGCGGGGAGAGAGAGAGCGGCCCAGACTCACTGGCGGCAGCAGCGAGAGCGGCCCTGGGTGGAGACTGAGCACGGAGACTGAGGAGTTAAGGAGCGGGGAGAGAGAGCAGCCCAGACACACCGGTGGCAGCAGCGAGAAGTAAAAAGTAATCGAAGTGTGACATCACCAGAAAGCAGATTGGTTGGTGAGTATTTCTCTCTTTCTCGCTTTTTTCCAAACTTAATTATAGTTTCTAGGGTCTCTGTTGTGTAGCAGGGAGTGTTAGTAAACAAGGGCCCTTGAATATATCATTTAATTGTAGTGTAATTAGTGGTATTGATTTGATTTAATTTAATTTGAATTAATTAAAGGGTAAGTCATGGCAGCACAGCTCGGTCCTGTGGCATGCTCCTCCTGCACTATGTGGGAAATCAGGGACACTTCCTATGTCCCTGATGAGCATGTGTGCGGGAAGTGTATCCAGCTACTGACAGACCGCATTGCGGCGCTGGAGCTGCGAATGGATACATACTGGAGCATTCGCGATGCTGTGGACATCATGAATAACATGTTTAGGGAGTTGGTCACACTGCAAGTAAAGGCTGCACAGGCAGGAAGGGAATGGCTGACCGCCTGGCAGTGTAGTAGGCACAGGCAGGTAGTGCAGGGGTCCCCTGTGGCCATCCCCCTTTCAAACAGATATACCACTTTGGATATTGTTGAGGGAGATGGCTTATCAGGGGAAGGCAGCAGCAGCCAACTTCCTGGCACCAGGGGTTGTCCTGCTGCACAGGACGGGAGGAAAAAGAGTGGGAGGGCTATAGTGCTAGGGGATTCTATTGTAAGGGGAATAGATAGGTGTTTCTGCGGCCGCAAACAAGACTCCAGGATGGTATGTTGCCTCCCTGGTGCAAGGATCAAGGATGTCTTGGGGCGGCTACAGGGCATTCTGGAGTGGGGGGGTGAACAGCCAGTTGTCGTGGTGCATATAGGTACCAACAATATAGGTAAAAAACGGGATGAGGTCCTAAAAGCTGAATATAGGGAGTTAGGAGGTAAATTAAAAAATAGGACCTCAAAGGTAGTAATCTCAGGATTGCTACCAGTGCCACATGCTAGTCAGAGTAGAAATAGAAGGATATTTCAGATGAATACGTGGCTAGAGGAATGGTGCAAGGGGGAGGGATTCAAATTCCTGGGATATTGGAACCGGTTCTGGGGGAGGTGGGACCAGTACAAACTGAATGGTTTGCACCTGGGCAGAACCAGAACCGATGTCCTAGGGGGAGTGTTTGCTAGTGCTGTTGGGGAGGGTTTAAACTAAAATGGCAGGGGGTTGGGAACCTGTGCAAGGAGACAGAGGTAAGGGAAGCAAGGAGAGAAACAAAAGACAGGAAGGAGGAAAGCAAAAGTGGAAGGCAGAGAAATCAAGGGTGTAAATCAAACAGGGCCACAGTAAATAATAATTCTAAAAGGACTAAGAGTGTTAAAAAATCAAGCCTGAAGGCTTTGTATCTTAATGCGAGGAACATTTGTAACAAGGTGGATGAATTAGCTGCGCAAATAGATGTAAACGGATATGATATAATTGGGATTACGGAGACATGGCTCCAGGGTGACCAAGACTGGGAATTCAACATCCAGGGGTATTCAATATTCAGGAAGGACAGGAAAAAGGGAAAAGAAGGCAGAATAACATTGCTGGTTAAAGAGGAGATTAACACAATAGTAATGAAGGATATTAGCTCTGATGATGTGGAATCTGTATGGGCAGAACTGAGAAATACCAAGGTGCAGAAAACGTTAGTGGGAGTTGTATACAGACCCCCAAACAGTAATGCTGAGGTTGGGGATGGCATTAAATGGGAAATTAGAGACGCATGCAATTAAAGGGATAATTACAGTCCTAGCCCTTTTGGGCCACCCCAGATCAGGCGTATTCCCCAGACGTTCACCCTCAACTTAAGTTAGAGATAGCCGAATTCCATAAAACGCTTAAATGGGTCTAAAGGTTCAGGCTATCTCTCCCTAAAGGAAAGGAATGACTAAAGATGTTAATGTCCTCCAGATAGTACTTTTAATAAGTTGAACTAGATTATAACCTTCCGGATATTATAAGGGTCCGGAATACCCCCCAGATTTCTGCAACTCCTTACAAAAGAGTGTACAGAATTTGTGGGTTCGTGAGTCTATACAGATTCACTCTTTGAGACAATTCTAGAAATATATAGTTTTATTTAAGAGCCGGCATTCAATTAACATCTGTTGAATCAGTCGCAACATTAACAATTCAAAGCACAATTAGCTTACATTTCTTGTTTCTCAGAGATCCTTATTCTCAAATCTTTACTTCGTTATATTTCTTATTTCTAAATCCAGAACATCATTACATTTCTTATTTCTTATTTCAAATCCCGAACATCCACCAAAAATCAATACTTTAACTTCCCGAGACTCATAGTTAAAAACTTACAGAGATGCCTCTGGAAAGTTGAGAAATGCCCTGCCCGTTCAGCATGTTCTGACGTTCTGTTAAAAAGGTCTTATTTTTATACCCTTTTGGCTTTGGTTTCTTCTTTGATGTTCTCGGCTGATGTCAGCTAATTGTCTTTATTGATACCTCTGTTTGAATGCTTTCTATGTTACTATCAATTCAACTATTGCATGCATAATTATTTCTCTACTTTTAGGTGTTCCAAAAACCATCATAAAAACAATGACAGCTATGGTTTCTGTTTGATGCCATTCTTACCGAAGATTCTTCATTCAATTCTTAATTTTGGCTTAACTGCTTTTTTGCAGACATTGTGGGGGAAAAATTCAGTTGCTTGCGCCTCCCGTTAGCGCCTTAAGAGGGCGCTAATGGGGCGCAAAGCAACTAGCACCCGGGCGCGGTGATGTTTGCGCCACTCGCGAAATTAACTAGACATTTTGCGGCGGCACTAAACACTACCGCCACGATCTCCTGCGCCGGCAGATCGTGATGTCAGTCGAGTGCGCAATGCCCCAGTAGCACCCCGGACCGGATATTGAGTGACGCCCCCTGCCTTACCGCCTGCCGCTAGCAAAGATAGGTTGAGGGGAGCGTTTTGCAGTCAGAAAGGGACTGGGGGAGCGCTATTTAAAGGCGACAGCTTCCTGCCTTTTTTTGTTGGTGACATTTTTGCACCACGTATTCTGAGAGAGAGAGAGCGACTTCTGGAGAGATTCAACGCTGTGTGAATGAGTTTTGGGTACTGAGCAGCACTTTGCAAGTTCATTTTGATTTGCTCTTCCTTGCTTCGCCTGCGCTCTGAGGTAGCGCCTCGCTCCTCGGCATTTGCACCTTAAGACAGGTGTGAAGCGCCAATCACCTCCAGGGGCGATAAAAGCCAAGTTTTCCGTCGGAGGTGATAATTAGTGCCAGGCGCTAAACTTTGCGCACGGCCGATAATGGCGCCCCAAACGGGGCGATACTGAATATTTCCCGCTGTGTCTTTCCTTATTCTCCATGTTCAATACAAACACAATGCAATTGCTTGGTGTCTCTATTGAAGTTATATCTTCAAAGCCTTCTTGTTGGTATGGTTTTTACTATATCTAACTTAAAACCACTTTAACTGTGTGTTTACTTGTTTTCTAGCTATCTCAATTGGTTGCATATTTAATCTTATGGTTCCTGTTTTCCAAGTTTAACATAAAACTATTTGACCAGCAGTTGTTTCTTTTCTTGATGTCATGTTTCAAAGGCACATGCCTCTTTTAATGTTTGTATTTCTGTTTCAACGTATTAGTTTGTAACACCTTAAACTGGGCCTTCTCATTGTGTTCGTTGCAAACCGTAGACCTTTTGGAACCACCAATGGTTTGCTTCAATCTTTCATTGTTTTAGAACATTTAACTAATTCCCATTTCAAAGCTTGTTTACAACTTTGTTATCAACTGATCTTATCTCAGAAGCCTGTATTCTGTTTACAGCCTGTCTGCTGAGACTTGTGTCTTTTAAACCCAGTATGTCTTTTATTAATAATATTAGAAATCTGTTCATGGTAACGTGTATTTCACTGAATCATGGCTATTCCTTCACACAATAAGGGCACAGCAGTTATCATGGGTGACTTTAATCTACATAGATTGGGCTAACCAAATTAGTAACAATACTGTGGAGGAGGAATTCCTAGGGTGTATATGGGATGGTTTCCTGGACCAATATGTCGAGGAACCAACTAGAGATCAGGCCATCTTAGATTGGGTATTGTGTAATGAGAAAGGATTCATTAGCAATCTTGTTGTGCGAGGCCCCTTGGGGAGGAGCGATCATAATATGATAGAATTCTTCATTAAAATGGAGAGTGAAGTAGTTGACTCAGAGACTAGGGTCCTGAATTTAAATAAAGGAAGCTACGATGGTATGAGGCACGAGTTGGCTAGGATGGATTGGGGAACGTTACTTAAAGGGTTGATGGTGGATAGGCAATGGCAAACATTTAAAGATCACATGGATGAACTACAGAATTTGTTCATCCCTGTTTGGCATAAAAAATAAAACAAAAAAGGTGACTCAACCATGGCTGAAAAGGGAAATTAGGGATAGCATAAGATCCAAGGAGAGAACATATAATTTGGCCAGAAAAAGCAGCAAACCTGAGGATTGGGAGCAGTTTAGGATTCAGCAAAGGAGGACAAAGGGATTCATTAAGAGGGGGGAAATAGATTATGAGAGTAAGCTTGCAGGGAACATAAAAACTGACTGTAAAAGCTTCTATAGATATGTGAAGAGAAAAAGAGTGGTGAAGTCAAGCGTAGGTCCCTTGCAGTCAGAATCAGGGGAATTTATAATGGGGAACAAAGAAATGGCAGACCAATTAAATACATACTTTGGTTCTGTCTTCACAAAGGAGGACACAAATAACCTCCAAGAGATGTCAGGAAACATAGGGTCTAATGAGAGGGAGGAATTGAATGAAATCAGTATTTGTAGGGAAATTGACGGGATTGAAGGCCGATAAATCCCCAGGGCTTGATAATCTACATCCTAGGGTAATTAAGAAAGTGGCCCTAGAAATAATAGATGCATTGCTGGTCATCGTCCAAAATTCTATAGACTCTGGAATAGTTCCCATGGATTGGAGGGTAGCTAAAGTAACCCCACTATTTAAAAAAGGTGGTAGAGAGAAAACGAGGGATTATAGACCGGTAAGCCTGACATCAGTAGTGGGGAAAATGCTAGAGTCCATTATAAAAGATGTAAGGGCAGAGCATTTGGAAAGCAGTGACAGGATCGGACAAAGTCAACATGGATTTACAAAAGGCAAATCATGCTTGGCTAATCACAGAATCACAGAAACCCCACAGTGCAGATAGAGGCCGTTTCGGCCCATCGAGCCTGCACCGACACATATCCCACCCGATCCCCGTAACCCCTGCACCAACACATATCCCACCCTATCCCCGTAACCCCACATATTTTAATCCCCCTAACACTAATGGTCAATTTATCATGGCCAATCAACCTAACCCGCACATCTTTGGACTGTGGGAGGAAACCGGAGCACCCAGAGAAAACCCACGCAAACATGGGGAGAATGTGCAAACTCCACACAGACAGTCACCCGAGGCCAGATTCGAACCCGGGTCCCTGGCGCTGTGAGGCAACAGTGCTAACCACTATGCCACCGTGCTGGAATTTTTTGAGGATGTAACTGGTAGAATAGATAAGGGAGAACCAGTGGATGTGGTGTATTTGGACTTTCAGAAGGCTTTTGATAAGGTCCTGCATAAGAGATTGGTGTGCAAAGTTAAAGCACATGGGATTGGGGGTAAGGTACTGACTTGGATAGGGAACTGGTTGGCAAACAGGAAGCAAAGAGTTGGAATAAACGGGTCTTTTTCCGAGTGGCAGGCAGTGACTAGTGGGGTACCACAGGGATCGGTGCTAGGACCACAGCTATTCACAATATATATAAATGATCTAGACGAGGGAACTAAATGTAATATCTCCAAGTTTGCAGATGACACAAAGCTGAGTGGGCGTGTGTGCTGTGAGGAGGATGCAGAGAAACTCCAGTATGATTTGGACAGGTTGGGTGATTATACTGCATTTGCCATGCATCTGCACAATGTGGATAAATGCGAGTTTATCCACTTCAAGGGCAAAAACAGGAAGGCAGATTATCTGAATGGCAATAGATTGGGAAAAGGGGAAGTGCAACGAGACCTGGGTGACCTTGTGCACCAGTCGCTGAAGGTAAGCATGCAGGTGCAGCAGGCGGTTAAGAAGGCAAATGGTATGTTGGCCTTCATAGCGAGAGGATTCGAGTACAGGAACAAGGATGTCTTGCTGCAGTTGTACAGAGCCTTGGTGAGACCACACCTTGAGTATTGTGTGTCGTTTTGTTTGCCTTATCTGAGGAAGGATGTTCTTGCCATGGAGAGAGTGCAGCGACGATTCACCAGACTGATACCTGGGATGGCAGGAATGACGTATGAGGAGAGATTGGGTCGATTAAGCTTATATTCGCTAGAGTTTGGAAGAATGAGAGGGGATCTCATTGAAACTTATAAAATTCCAACAGGACTAGACAGACTAGATGCAGGAAGGATGTTCCCGATGGCGGGGAGTCCAGAACCAGGGGTCACAGTCCAAAGGTAAGGGGTAAGCCATTTAGGACTGAGATGAGGAGGAATTTCTTCACCCAGAGAATGGTGAACCTGCGGAATTCTCTACCACAGAAGGCAGTTGAGGCCAATTCATTAAATATATTCAAGAAGGGGTTAGATATGTTTCTTAAGGCTAAAGGGATCAAGGGATGTGGGGAGAAAGCAGGGACAGGGTACTGAATTTGGATGATCAGCCATGATCTCATTAAATGGCGGAGCAGGCTCGAGGGGCCGATTGGCCTACTCCTGCTCCTATCTTCTATGTTTCTATAAAAGGAAGTATGAAAAAGCTGGCAAGGTCGAGCAGGCTCCAGTGCCCCAGGAGTCTGGTGGAAGAAGAAAAAGAACGCAGGTTGACACTAAGAGCATAGACCACCCCATCAATGGTGTTCCAAGAGGGGTGCCCACCCCAAATACCAACCCGCTCCCTCCCCCGGAGCACCGGCACACCCATCTCACATTGCCAGCACCGACTGCCAGAGAGAAAATGTGAATTTTAGTTAAGGACTGAAGTTGGTAAAGTCAATGTTAAGGTCAGAGGGCTGCAAAGTGCCGAGTAGAAAGAGATGATGTTCCTCCAGCTTACATTGAGCTTCATTGGAACTGTGTAGAAACCCATGGACAGAGAGGTCAGAGGGGAATAGGATAGAGTATTCAAATGGCAAGTGACAAGAAACTTGGGGTCGCACTTGCGAGCAGAATAGAGATATTCAGCAAAGTGATCACTCACTATGTGATGGGTTTCCCCAACGTACATCCTGGCACGTTATTTTAGCAATTGCTGCCAAGAACTATTACGACACTTTCAATACTTAATTAACTATTACGCCCAGCTTTTTATTCCTTGCTGGACCTTATGATTTACATTTCAACTTGTAATTCTGTTTGCCGTCTTCTAGATTATAATATATTGGCCCAGAAATTCGGGTCTCCACGGGTGAGTACGCACGGGGTACTCACCCGTAAGCCCAATTGAAGTGCCGGTTTCCTGCATGCACTGCGCATGCGCGGGAAGCCGGCACTTCCGTTCCCCTGAAAGAAGGGGTTCAGAGTTCGAACGCGTGCTTGGGAGAGGCTGCGCGTGCGCATCGAACTTAGGTTTTTTTTACAGGTTTTCCCGGGATGGTAAGTCTCCAGAAGTTACACATTTAAAAAGCAGGCATAAGGCCTACTTTTTACAAGGTAAGTGGTGAATTAATTAAAATTAAAACATTTTTTCCACAGGTTTATTATTTTTAAATACTTTAAAGAAAGGTAAGTTTATTTTTAGCCCCGTTAGAAAATAAAAATAATTTTTTTCAAAAATTTAAATTATTGTTTAAAATAGTTATTTCGTGTAGTTTATAGTTTATTTTAAAAATGTGATTTTTTAAAACAAATTTATTTGAAGATTTAGTGATGTTTTGGGGCCCGTAGTATTTCTAAGTTTTGACAGCTCTTCCTGTCAAACTTATGAGTGGAGCATTCCCTGCTCCGATTGGCTCCCCATGGCCCACGTGATCCCAGGGGACGCATCGAACTAACTGCGCCCCTGGGATACGCAAGCACTGCGCGCCGGCAGCTGGAGCAGGCCCCGGATCGGAATTCCACACGGGCCCACAGCTCAACGGCTGGCGCGCAAGGTAAGTGCAGGTCGGGGTCTTACACCCGTGGGAAGCACCCGACCCGAATTTCTGGGCCAATCTTAGATTTTTCAGCATCAAATCCCATTTGCAAAACACCTATCCCTTTGTTAAATCTTTGTAGATCACTTTAAATTTTATCCCTTTCCTCTAAAATATTCACAAATTGTTATGGTTAACTGGAAACACTCAAGACATTGCAAGGAAAATTCCATTGCAGAAGCACTGGCAAATATAAACCAGATTATTGTCCAGGTAACATAGGTTATCGTGACACATTTAAAAATGAAAGCTGTAAATGACCCTGTGATGGATGTGGATTGCTACAGAAGGATGTTTTCCACAGCAAACTGTTGGACATCAGTCAGGAAGAGGCTGACCCCAGGGACCACATGAAATTGCTGCTGCCAGCTCATTATTGTGAGTCAGGCATTCAGCTATCGCTACCCGTGCTGCTTATTAGCTGTCCAACTGTTTGGGGACATGGAAAACCAGACTTGACCGATACCACCTAAAGGCAGCCAGCACCTCTTAAAGGGGAGATGCACTCTGGCAGCAGACAGCAGAGAAATGTTCCCAAAGGGATGAAATTGCTGGAAGAGGTGCAGAGAGTGCACCCAGGCTCTTGATTGCTGCTTTGAGGCCCTGTTCTAGGCTGTTGACAGGAGGCATGAGAACTTGTTACACCCCCCTTGGGGGGCAGAAAGCCCTCCAGGCAACACCTCCGCTCCGAGTGGGAAGATGCCGTTGAAGTTGTCAATGCCAGGAGCTTAACTGCCAGGACATGGCTGCACTGCAGAACAAAGTTCAATGATCACCAGTGTCGTCAAGGTTAAGAATCTTACTTCTCACCTCAATTAATCTCTCCTCACACCTACAGCTACATCACTCACTCCCCGCCTCCCTTCACTCTCTTATAATCACTGCACCACACTTACCCTCCTTCTCACACATTGCACCTCTTTCTCTCACTGCAATTGGAACCCTCATTTCCCCACACCTCGCATCTTACACACAATATATGAACTTTTCTACCATGACAGGCACATTCTCAAAACACCTCACAAGGCTGTCACTAATACATTCCCTTTTTTCTTGCAGGAGAAGGTCGTGCACAACATGCGGCAGGAGGTGGCCACCAGACGCAGACCCATTCCCCTGTGGAGAAAGACCTGCAGGGCATCACGGGCTGGGGGAGAGTCATGGCTGGGGTGGGTGGCAACACTGGAGGACATGTCATACAGGGTTTCTTCACACCATATCCTCTTTTTCCCTTCCCACTTCTATCTCTGCCTACACACTCTGCATGGCCAGCTGCAGCTGTTATCATCTCTCTCCGCTCTCCCTTCACACTAAAAGCTAACCCTTGTCCCTCTCTTTCCTGTCAAGTGCTGAAAAAGTGGATGCCCCTCCCCTCTGCCAGTTCAGGAAGAGGAGGCCAGCCTTCCTGAAGATGCAACATTACTCGATCTGACCCTAGCATGCATCAAATCAGAGACTGGCAGCACGCATACTTCAGAGGGTAGGTTAGAGGATGGGTCTTCACATGGTGAATCACCGGCCAGAGCTAGTGCGCCACAGGTGCCAGCACACCCGAGGGCGAGGTTTCATACAAGCTTTGCTGCAGAGCGCTCAGGTGCTGACTTTGAGGGCCCTATCTACCAAAGAAGATTGATGGGCATACATCAGGAAATGCCAGGTACACTGGGCAGCCTGGCAGCGAACTTGCGCACAATGGCTCAGAGTATGGAGGAGTCCAGCACCAACTTGCATCAAGGCTTCACGCAGAGCATGGAGACCATTTAATTCAACATGGAGAGAGTGATCCGCTCCGTGAACATGACAGTGGTGTTCTCCATGATCGATCCTCTGCTGACAGCTCTGACAGCTAGCATGGCATTTCACACTGCTGCCATGGAAGCTCAGATGGCTATAATCTTGGCTGTAGGAACCAGTGTTGACAGGGGCTTCCAGACATCACACTACTCCTGCTCTCTGTTCTCGTGCAGAGCTGTAGAAGTGTTAAGGCGCATTCCCAGGAGAGTGGCCTTGGCTCCATGGGAGCGGCACCTGCTGTCCTCTCTCAGGGTGACAGCAAGCCTGCTCCCCTTCCACCTACTTCTCCAGTTCCCTTGTTAGTGCCACACAGCCAGCTGGGCCAGAATGACCTGGCCCCAGTGTTTCCCCCTAAGGTGAGCGGCCGCGCAGGTGCGCACCAATCGGGGGGTCCCGCACAGGCCGCTCACCAGCTGCTGCTGCTGGACGATACCATGCAGCAAATTTAAAGGGACCATGCACGAAAAAAAAATGATTGGGAACATTGCCTGGCCCGTGCTGAAATGCTGCTGTCTGTAATCTCAAGGCCCAGAGCTGCTCGAGGTTGCCCACCATGAGCATCTGAAGTGTTCTCAAAGGGAGCTCAGCAGCTTGCCACCTCCTCAGCTGTAGCCATTGGGGATACACCTTGTAGGAGCACTCGGATAGGTAAACAAATACATAAGACAGGCACTAAGGGGTTGCACAAGGGTGAGTCTTAATTATTCCTGTTAAATATTATACACAGATGGTTATGCTGTTGGATTAAATTTTCTTTCTGGATTTGCTGTTGGTGTTAATAGTTGTAGGGATGCGAGGGCCCATGAGGCTGAACTGAAGGAAGGCAATCAGATGGTGGTAGGAAGGACTTTGGTGATAAGGATTACAGAACTGTTGATGTATTGGGGTTGGGAGAGATGGTTCTCGTGAAGCGCTCTTGGATGGGTTGCTGTCTAAGAGCTCAGGCAGCTAGGGGCACTGGTGGTCAATGCTGCTCACCCATTTCCTCCTCTAGTTCTTGCTGCCCAGGTGGTATGGGCTGGTTCCTCATTACTGCAAAGATCTGTAGCATGCAGAACACAACCACAAATCTGGATACCCGCTCAGGGCTGTACTGCAGAGCTCCTCCTGAATGATCCAGACAGCAGAAGCATTGAGTGAGCTCGCAGACAGTCTGCTCGATGGTATTTCTGGCATGGCTCTCGTTGTAGGCCAGCTCTGCGGCTGTGCCTGGGTTCCTGACAAGAGTCATAAGTCGTGTCTGGAGGGAATATCCCTTGTCGCCCAGTAGCCAGTCTGTGTCCTGACAGCCTGCTTAGAACAAAGGCAGTGTAGAATGAATGAATCATGGCTGCAACTATTTTATTGATATATTAGCATAAAGAGGGGGATGTATATTAATTGTTCAAACCATTAATTTAGATTTTATTCTTTACACATACATGTCAACAGTCAGTATTTCAACCCATGTGACAGCTTGTTAGCATCTCAGAAGAAAAATCAGCTTTTTTCCCCTGGGATTGGAGGGTTTCAATATCAAGTAATCAGATTAGTTGGAGGGCGAGGCTGGAGGCTGTTTATGGGTTGTTACCACTATTAAAGGGCAGACAGACGAATGTCATACAAACATACAAGGGGTGATTTTAACTCCCGGTGGGACTGGATGGCCATCCCGCGTGGGAGCGGGAGTCGGAGGCTTGGCAGAGTTTAACTGTCGGGCTTCATTTGAATGCCGTCAATCAGCTGCTTGGCGATTTCCAGCGGAAAGCAGCAGTTGGCTGGCAGGGGATAACAAAGATGGGATGGTCCGCATCTTGCCCGCCGGCATCAGGAGAAGGCTGCAGGCAGCAAGGTAAGTCCGGGGGGAGGGGGGGGCGCGGTGGTGGTGGTGTTGCGAGGGTCTCGCAGTTGGAGGAAGGGGAATCCAGGGTAGCACAGGCCCGGACCATCTTGCAGCGCCGTTAAAATCACAGATCGGCAGAAAATGGAGCCGCTCCATTTTAACTGCTCTTGTCCTGATTAAGTGCCGGTCCTCGATTTATACCAACAATAAAGTCTAACCTCATGTTTTAAGGTTTTAAAAAGAGAAGCGGAAATTCACCCGATCCAGAACTCGCCCACCGAGACCAGGTAACAGATGCCAGACGGTCCTACGAGGGTTCCCTGTGATCGCGGAGGTTGAGGCCTGAGCGTTCCTTATGGGGCTCAGAGGAGCACTCCTGCTCCCACAAGGACACAAAAAATTAAATACAAGGGAATTCCAGGACGAGAATAATACAGAGGCTTTTCCAACCCTGATGCTGAAATTCCATGCCAGAGGACAATGTACGCACCAAGCACAGAGAGAACATAAAAATGGATTCATAGTCGGTGTGCGACACTGGCCCTGACACACTCCCGCGCTGGGTCGGCCTGTCAGGAAACTAGCTGCGCTTCCATAAGAACATAAGAACATAAGAAATAGGAGCAGGAGTAGGCCAATCGGCCCCTCGAGCCTGCTCCACCATTCAATAAGATCATGGCTGATCTGATCCTAACCTCAAATCTTCTATCACTCTGCATCCACCCGAACCCATGTGATCTCCCGGGAGAGGCGAAAAACCAGATAAAGACCCAATGGCCAATTTGGGAGAAAAAAATCTGGGAAATTCCTCTCCGACCCATCTAGGCGATCGAAATTCTTCCAGGAGATCACTCTGTCCCTATATTTTCTACAGTACTTACCTTCTGTAAAGGCGATCTCCACCCCAGTCAGGAACAGGAATAAAACCATCTCCTGAAATCTAACAGAATTAGAACACAGTAGGAGCAGAACAAGGCTACACGGCCCCTGGGCCCGCTCCACTACCCACAGGGCCATGACCATTCCGAACCCAGACTCATGTCCAATTTCCTGCCCGCTCCCCGTAACCCTTTATTCCCTTTACTTCTAGGAAACTATCTATTTCTGTTTTAAATTTATTTAATGATGTAGCTTCCACAGCTTTCTGGGGCAGCAAATTCCACAAACCTACCACCCTCTGAGTGAAGAAGTTTCTCCTCATCTCAGTTTTGAATGAGCAGCCCCTTATTTTAAGATTATGCCCCCTAGTTCTAGTTTCACCCATCATTGGGAACATCCTCACCGCATCCACCCGATCAAGCCCCTTCACAATCTTATATGTTTCAATAAGATCGCCTCTCATTCTTCTGAACTCCAATGAGTAGAGTCCCAATCTACTCAACCTCTCCTCATATGACCACCCCCTCATCCCCGGGATTAACCGAGTGAACCTTCTTTGTACTGACTCGAGAGCAAGTATGTCTTTTCTTAAGTATGGACACCAAAACTGTATGCAGTATTCCAGGTGCGGCCTCACCAATACCTTGTACAACTGCAGCAATACCTCCCTGTTTTTATATTCCAACCCCCTAGCAATAAAAGCCAACATTCCATTGGCCTTCTTAATCACTTGCTGCACCTGCATACTAACTTTTTGAGTTTCGTGCACCAGGACCCCCAGATCCCTTTGTACTACAGTACTTTCCAGTTTCTTGCCATTAAGATAATAACTTGCTCTATGATTTTTCCTGCCAAAGTGCATAACCTCACACTTTCCAGTATTGTATTCCATCTGCCAAATCTCTGCCCACTTACTTAGCCTGTCTATGTCCCTTTGCAGGTTTTTTATGTCCTCCTCACTCACTACTTTCCCTCCCATCTTTGTATCATCTGCAAACTTTGATATGTTACACTCGGTCCCCTCCTCCAAATCGTTAATATAGATTGTAAAGAGTTGGGGACCCAGCACTGACCCCTGCGGAACACCACTAGTTACTGGTTGCCAATCTGAGAACGAACCATTTATCCCAACTCTCTGCTTTCTGTTAGAGAGCCAATCCTCCACCCACGCCAGAATATTACCCCCAATCCCGTGATTTTTTATCTTGAGCAATAATCTTTTGTGTGGCACCTTGTCAAATGCCTTTTGGAAGTCTAAATACACTACGTCCACTGGTTCCCCTTTATCCACCCTGTATGTTACTTCCTCAAAAAACTCAAGCAAATTTGTTAAACATGACTTCCCCTTCATGAAACCATGCTGAGTTTGCCCTATTAAATTATGTTTATCCAAATGTCCCGTTACTGTCTCCTTAATAATGGACTCTAACATTTTACCAACCACAGATGTTAGGCTAACAGGTCTATAGTTTCCAGCCTTCTGCCTACTACCCTTTTTAAATAAGGGTGTTACATTAGCAGTTTTCCAATCTGCCGGGACCTTTGCTGAGTCCAGTGAGTTTTGGAAAATTATTACCAATGCATCCACAATCCCTACCGCTACTTCCCTCAAGACCCTGGGATGCAAGCCATCAGGTCCAGGGGATTTATCCGCCTTGAGTCCCATTATTTTACCAAGTACCACTTCCTTAGTGATTTTAATCGTATTTAGTTCCTCCCCCCCTAGAGCCCCCTGTTTGTCCAGTGTTGGGATATTCTTAGTGTCCTCTACTGTAAAGACTGATACAAAATAATTGTTCAGTGTTTTTGCCATCTCCATGTTTCCCACCATTAATTTCCCGGTCTCATCCTCTAAGGGACCAACATTTACTTTAGCCACCCTTTTTCTTTTTATATAACTATAGAAACTTTTACTGTCTGTTTTTATATTTTTTGCTAATTTACTTTCATAATCTATCTTCCCTTTCTTAATCAATCTTTTTGTTATTTTTTGCTGTCTTTTAAAGACTTCCCAATCTTCCATCCTCCCACTAGATTTGGCTACCTTATATGCCCTTGTTTTTAGTCGGATACTATCCTTAATTACTTTACTTAGCCACGGATGGCTATCTTTTCTTTTACACCCTTTTTTCCTCAGTGGAATATATTTTTTTTGGAAGTTGTAAAATAACTCCTTAAATGTACACCACTGGTCATGTACCGTCTTACCCTTTAATCTATTTTCCCAGTCCACTCTAATTAATTCCGCTCTCATACCTTCATAGTCTCCTTTATTCAAGCTCAGCACGCTTGTTTGAGATCCAACCTTCTCACCCTCTAATTGAATATGGAACTCAACCATGTTATGGTCACTCATTCCAAGGGGATCCTTTACTAGGACATTTTTAATTAATCCTGTCTCATTACACAGGACCAAATCTAAGGTTGCTTGCCCCCTGGTCGGTTCAGTTACATACTGCTCAAGAAACCCATCCCTAATACACTCAATGAACTCTTCCTCAAGGCTGCTCTGCCCAATTTGATTTGTCCAGTTAATATGATAATTAAAATCCCCCATAATTATAGGGGGCCGCTCTGGCCTCCTGGTAAAAACTGCAATCGGGTCCCAATGATGTCATCAAGACCCAACATACACAAGTTCTAAAGGACCCCGCCTCCTTTGGCCAGGTGTCCTTGCTGCATGCTCAGCGGAGCTAGTTAAAATCCCGGCAGCTCAGCTCCAGGGCGTGTAAGTCACCTGGGCGATTTTAACTGCCCACCCAGCCGGTTTCCCCAGATAAACCCAAGGTCTGTATGTGAAATTCAGGGTGATTCTAAATGCACCAAATGGTCGATCTTCCCACTTTGTATTACTTGTAGCACATACTAATAAAGGAAAGTAGTATAGTGTAACTTTTCTAAGTAGCACCTGGAAACTGTGTGATTGATTGGAGCTGGGCTGTCCAGAGTTGCTAAAGACGGATTTAGTTTCACTTAACCAATAAGTTCTCCATAGTGGCACAGCAGGAGTGAATCTCTCTGGTATTCTTCAGCATAACATACACTTAAGCAAACCCATTACTTTCCAGTTACAATTGAAAGATAGATATGGCTACACAAACAGTAAGCTGCAACAATGTCATCTCCTAGTTTGAGTCCATTATATTACAGTAATTGGATGTTAAATTCATTATTATCATATTATAATATATTGTATAGTTTTGCACCCAAAATATAGCATTATTATGTACTATTATTATTTGAGCTCATAAAGCGTGCTGACAGGTCACACAAACCAGGACATTCCCAGTATAGATCCCTCTTCATGCACATTTAGATGTAGAGGCAGCATTACCAACACCCATGAGCAGAAGATTTTACTGCTCAGATTCACATGAGAAATTTAAATGCAGCTCATTACATATTAAACTTTCTTATCCAAGTAACAAACTTTAATAAACATTCACAAATCACAGGACTTGTGAGTGAATTGCAAGTGCAGCAGTGAGAGGGAAATAATTTGCCTCAACAGAGAGGTGAAAAATAGACACGGGTTCAGCCTCTGTCACTATCCAATCGACTGAGGAAAGTGCATTTTGTGGATGTCCAGTGATGACCAAGTCAGGCTCAATTGTGGTAGCCCTCATGCAACAATATCCGACTGACATTCACTGTCCGTCTCAGAGATGAAAAATGGCCAGTTGGCTGATATATTACTGGGCTTCTGCTGTGCAGAGAGCAGTGCCCCAACACATCACAACCTTCAGGAGAAGAGAGGTAAGGCAACAAAATTGAAGGAAGAAAGGGGGAGAAATTCAGTATCGCCCCATTTGGGGCGCAATTATCGGCTGGGCACAAAGTTTAGCGCCTGGCGCAAATTATCGCCTCCGACTGCAAACTTGGCTTCTATCGCCCCTGGAGGTGATTTCAGCGCTAAATCAGGCGCTACACACCTCTCTTAAGGCGCAAAGGCTGGGGAGCGAGGCGCTACCTCAGAGCGCAGGTGAAGCTCAGGTGATGTCAGTTAGCTATGGAACACAGACACACTGGCGCTGGCCAGTTCTTAAAGGGGAGGGCCGATCTTGCTCTCCAGCCACACCCTGCTCATTACAGCCTTGAATCTCGACCTGGACAGACCTCAACCTCAAAGCTGCTGCAGAGAACTATGGAGAGAGCCAGGGAACGAGCTCAGCGCTTCAGCGACCGGGCCTTGGTTGCTCTGGTTGGCGCAGTGGAGTGCCAAAGATCAATATTGTACCCAGAGAGTGGCAGGAGGCCATTGCCACGCGACTACAGAAGAGTGTGGAGGGAGGTGGCTCAGCACGTCTCCTCCAGGAGCATGGTGCCCAGGACCCACACACAATGCCAGAAAAAGTTCAACGGCCTCACTCGGGTGGTCAGGGTGAGTGGCTGCTTTTCAATACCTCTCCATCCCTCCATCTCAACCTCACTCTATGGCCAGAGGGTGTAAAAACCCCAATGCCCAACACTCATCCAAGACCTATGGCCATCTCATAAAACACACACACGCATTCCACACCTTGCATACATTAAGGGCTGCTCAACTATGGGAGGCACATCAGGCAAGCACATGGCAGCATACATTAAGGGCTATTCAACTATGGGAGGCACATCAGGCAAGCACATGGCTGCATTAATTAAGGGCTATTCAACTATGGGAGGCACATCAGGCAAGCACATGGCTGCATACATTAAGGGCTGTTCAACTATGGGAGCCACATCAGGCAAGCACATGGCTGCATATTTACTCAGACGCCATCCTTTTTCTTGCAGGCCAAGCTATCTCACAACAGGCGGCAGCAGCAATGGACGGGTGGAGGGCCGCATCAGCTGCAAACCCTCAGCGATCTTGAGGAGTGCATCCACAGGATCGTCATAAGCCAGGTGATCGGTGCCGTGGCCGCTGGAGAGGTCGACTCCCTTCAGGGCAGCAATGGTAAGTTCATCAGCTCTCTCTCCACTCTCATTCCATTTGTCCCTCACAACACCAGCCTTTAACACATTCAATCCAACTTATTAAATCACTCCACTCCTTCCTCCCTTACTGCCACCCTGTCCTGATGCTAAAGCCACTCTTGTACCTCCCTGCTTTCAGATGGTGAACCACCAGCTGAGGAGAGGGGCCCTCAACCAGCCAGTGAGAGTGAAGCTGCAGGCAAGGAGGAAGAGGAAGCTGGAGCATCAGCGCCACCCTCACTGAGGGAGCCCATGCCCACACTGGGAACACGTCTTCCCTGGAGGGGAGCAGGGGGGAAGGGTCTGATGAGGGTGAAGCTCCGGGACCCAGCAGACTGCAGCAACGCCATGGGGGCAGGGAAGCTCGGGGGCCATCTCCCCGGAGGGAGAGTAGGCCAGCGAGTCCTGCTGCACTGGACGCAGAGGAGGAGTGGCTCATCGCGAAAATGAACATCCAGGTGGTGAACATGCACACTCAGCTCATGGGTGCAATGGGAAGGGTGCCCGAAAGCATTGATAGACTGGCAAGGAGTGTGGTGCACTCCGCTGCAGCACAGGCGGATGCAAAGGGGTCGATTTTCCTGGAGCCATCAGGCGGGGTTTCAGGCGTGTGGGGGGGGGGAAATCCCGAATTTGGGGGTCCCGACACCATCCCGCCCAAAACCCCGCCCCATGCAAGTTTCAGGGGCGGCGGGTACCCGCCCCGCACTGGGACCCGCCGAAACCAGGCGGGAAGGGATTAGTGCCAATTAACTGCCTGTTAACAGTTAGTTAACAGGCAGTTTTTAGCCTAATCCCTATTTTGAGGGGTTTCGTGTTGGATTCCCGACGGCTCCAAACCACGCCAGGTTAGAGCAGGCGGGCCATCGGGTTGAAGGAGTTGGAGGGGTCGCGAAGTCGGTGCTCAGGTGAGTGATGGTTGTATGAGTGCAAAGTTAAGTGTGTTTGGTGTGTCTAAAGTGTGTAAAGAATTTTTACTTACCTGTACTTACCTTAACAGCCTTTCTTCCTGTAGCCATCGGGAGCCCATCACTCAGCCGGCACTTAAAGCTGAACGGCTGCGATCTGTGAAAAGTGACAGCCTTCAGCTTTGAGTGCTGCTGAGAGTTCTAACTGAGTCTGTGCAGAAGGACTCATGTTAGAACTCAGACTGTCAGTGTTTCACAGCTTCAAATGGCTGTGAAACACCAATATTTCATCTGTCAAGAACTCTTGACAGATGAAATTGCAGTCTGTGACATCACCTGTTGCCGGGTGGCCCTTAATTGGCCTGCTGAGCCCGCTGGGCGGGCTCAACAAGGTCAATCAAGGGAAAATCGCGCGGATTGGCCGGACGTCGAAGTAGGCGGGTCTAAAACCCAAAATTTGTAGTCCCGTCTTCTTCCCGACAGCTTCAGGAAAATCGACCCCAAAGCAACTGCTTAGTACTGCAATTCAGTCACTGGCTGCTGCCATCCAATCTCAGACTGCTCTCATGCAGTCTCAGATTGAGGCAACGCAAGCACTGACTGCTGCCATCGTCGCTGGTTCGGCCACATTGCCCCGGGGCTCTCACGGCGCCACAGCAGGCCAGCTTTCTGTGCTCATGCAGATTGCTCCGGATGCTGAAGTGCTGCCCTGTGGGGAGTGCCAGTGTGTCGTTCGAGCAGGGAGGTGCTGTCCTCTCTCAGGATGACATCATTCCTGCTCCCACCATTGCCACTTCCCCATTGCACTTGCCACCGCCTGCAACACAGCCAGCCCAAACTCCTGCCGCCCATGCAGAGTTGGTGCAGCCTGCAGCCTGGCCCTCCAGGCCTAGAGCTGGTCGAGGGCGTCCTTCAAGGGCATCTGTAGTCCCAGGATCTGACATTCAGCAGCCTTCCACCAGCCTTGCTGCAGCCACTGGGGCCCCATTAGGGAGGAGCAGTAGGGTAGGAAGGGGGGAAGTGCGCAAGGGATGGAGATGACCCTCGAAGGGCAAACAGTAGGAGGTCTCAAGAAATGTTGGGAATGTTTTTATTAAAGGCCGAGGTTCATCTGATAACTTTTGTTTAGTGTTTTGGCCATTATCTCCAGCTTGTGAGAACTAGTTATGTTAATTAATGATTTGTTGTGTTTGTTTCTATTAGTTTGTCATGAATAAATGACACACACACAGTTTATAAAATAAAAAAGTTGTTGCATTCAAAATGTACATGTTTGGCCTTTGGAATCATTGCTGCCTTGGCCGGCTATAGGGGTTGCGAGTTGTTTTCCATCATGTTGTTCTCCATGCCAAAAGCCATCTTCTGAGTAGGGGCCTAGAAGCGGTTTGTTATCAGCCGTTGATGGACGGCCCTTGTGGTGTCATCAGCCAGGTGCAGAGTGGATAACCCTTGTCCCCGAGGAGCCAACCACTTGGCTGATGCGGTGCCTGGAAAAGGTCTGGCACACCAGTCTGGTGCAGGATGAAAGCATCGTGGCTGCTGCCAGGATAGCGGGCATTGACGGCGAGTATCAGCTGTCTGTGGGCACAGACCAACTGGACATTTAAGGAGTGGTAGCCCTTGCGGTTGCGGAAAACCGCTGCATTCTCATATGGTGCTTGCAATGCCACCTGTGCAATCAATGGCGCCCTGCACCATGGGGAAGCCCGCTAACCTTGCAAAGCCAAATGTGCATTCATGCTGTTTGGCCCAGGTCATAGGGAAAGAGATGTACCAGCATTTCCTTTCATAGAGGGCATTTGTCACCTCCTGGATACAGCAATGGACCGTGAACTGGGAGATATTGGTGATGTCCCCAGTAGCTGCTTGAAAGGAGCCGATGGCATAAAAATTCAGAGCCACTGTCACCTTCACCGCCCACGACAGAGACGTCGTGGTCCTCAGTTGAGGCTGCAGACCTGGTTGCAGCAGGTGGCAGAGCTCAGTGACCACCTCCTTGCTGAAGCGTAGCCTGCACAAACATTGCTCCTCAGACAAATGAATGTCGGAGAATTGTTCCCGGAATACCCTGGGAGGGTAAGGTCTCCTGTGCAGAGGCCTGTTGGCCCTCCTCCCTCTGGCCATGTTTGCCACTCTCTCTCTGCGTCTCTGATGCCTCTGAATCTGCAGGCGCAGGATGACGCCCAAATCAGTGCAGCCCCCATAGTCTCTTGACAATCGAAGCAATGAAGGTCAAATCCAAAAGAACCTGCAAAGTGCTGCTCAGTAGCCAAAACTACTTCACACAGCGTTGACTTTCTGCAGAAGTCTCTCTCTCAGAATCTCTCTCTCTCTCTCATAGAAACATAGAAACATAGAAGATAGGAGCAGGAGTAGGCCATTCGGCCCCTCGAGCCTGTTCCGCCATTTAATGAGATCATGGCTGATCATCCAAATTCAGTACCCTGCCCTGCTTTCTCCCCATATCCCTTGATCCCTTTAGCCTTAAGAAATATATCTAACTCCTTTTTGAATATATTTAATAAGTTGGCCTCAACTGCCTTCTGTGGTAGAGAATTCCACAGGTTCACCACTCTCTGGGTGAAGAAATTCCTCCTCATCTCAGTCCTAAATGGCTTACCCCTTATCCTTAGACTGTGAACCCTGGTTCTGGACTCCCCCGCCATCGGGAACATCCTTCCTGCATCTAGTCTGTCTAGTCCTGTTAGAATTTTATAAGTTTCAATGAGATCCCCTCTCATTCTTCTAAACTCCAGCGAATATAAGCCTAAGCTCAATCTCTCTTCATACATCATTCCTGCCATCCCAGGTATCAGTCTGGTGAATCTTCACTGCACTCCCTCCATGGCATGAACATCCTTCCTCAGATAAGGCGACCAAACGGCACACAATACTCAAGGTGTGGTCTCACCAAGGCCCTGTACAACTGCAGCAAGACATCCTTGCTCCTGTACTCGAATCCTCTCGCTATGAAGGCCAACATACCATTTGCCTTCTTCAGCGACTGGTGCACAAGGACACCCAGGTCTCGTTGCACTTCCCCTTTTCCCAATCTATTGCTGTTCAGATAATAATCTGTCTTCCTGTTTTTGCCACCAAAGTGGATAACCTCGCATTTATCCACATTATACTGCATCTGCCATGCTTCTGTCCAATCACCCAACCTGTCCAAATCATACTGGAGTTTCTCGGCATCCTCCTCACAGCACACACGCCGACCCAGCTTTGTGTCATCCGCAAACTTGGAGATATTACATCTAGTTCCCTCGTCTAGATCATTTATATATATTGTGAATAGCTGGGGTCCTAGCACCGATCCCTGCAGTACCCCACTAGTCACTGCCTGCCACTTGGAAAGAGACCTGTTTATTCCAACTTTTTGCTTCCTGTCTGCCAACCAGTTCTCTATCCATGTCAGTACCTTACCCCCCAATCCCATGTGCTTTAACTTTGCACACCAATCTCTTATGCGGGACCTTATCGAAAGCCTTCTGAAAGTCCAAATACACCACATTCACTGGTTCTCCCTTATCTATTCTACCAGTTACATCCTCAAAAAATTCCAGTAGTTTAGTCAAGCATGATTTGCCTTTTGTAAATCCATGTTGACTTTGTCCGATCCTGTCACTGTTTTCCAAGTGCCCTGCTATTACATCTTTTATAATGGACTCTAGCATTTTCCCCACTACCGATGTCAGGCTTACCGGTCTATAATTCTCCGTTTTCTCTCTACCACTTTTTTAAATAGTGGGGTTACATTAGCTACCCTCCAATCCATGGGAACTATTCCAGAGTCTGTAGAATTTTGGAAGATGACCAGCAATGCATCTACTATTTCTAGGGCCACTTCCTTTAGTACCCTAGGATGTAGATTATCAGGCCCTGGGGATTTATCGGCCTTCAATCCCGTTAATTTCCCTAACACAATTTCCCTACAAATACTGATTTCATTCAATTCCTCCCTCTCATTAGACCCTATGTTCCCTGACATCACTGGGAGGTTATTTGTGTCCTCCTTTGTGAAGACAGAACCAAAGTATGTATTTAATTGGTCTGCCATTTCTTTGTTCCCCATTATAAATTCCCTTGATTCTGACTGCAAGGGACCTACGCTTGACTTCACCAATCTTTTTCTCTTCATATATCTATAGAAGCTTTTACAGTCAGTTTTTAAGTTCCCTGAAAGCTTACTCTCATATTCTATTTTCCCCCTCTTAATTAATCCCTTTGTCCTCCTTTGCTGAATCCTAAACTGTTCCCAATCCTCAGTTTTGCTGCTTTTTCTGGCCAATTTATATGTCCTCTCCTTGGATCTTATGCTTACCCTAATTTCCCTTGTTAGCCATGGTTGAGTCACCTTTTTTGTTTTATTTTTATACCAAACAGGGATGATCAAATGTTGTTGTTCTTTAAATGTTTGCCATTTTTGCACCACACATCAGAATGTCTCTGACAAAAAAAGGCAGGAAGTGGCCGCCTTTAAATAACGCTCCCCCAGCCCCTTCCTGACTGCAAAACGTTCCACTCTCCCTGTCGTTGCTAGCGGCAGGCGGAAAGGAAGAGGGCATCACTCAATATCCAGTCCGGGGCGCCACCACATGCTCAACTGACGTCACGATCTGCGGGCACAAGAGTTCGTGGCGATAGAGTTTAGCGCTGCCGCAAAAACTCTGGTCAATTTCGCAAGCGGCGCAAACATTGCCGCGCCCGGGTGCTAGTTGCTTTGCACTCCGTTAGTGCCCTCTTAGGGCGCAAATGGGAGGCGCTAATCAACCGAATTTTTCCCCCAAAGTTTTTTTAAAAATCTGTTCAGATATTGCAATGAATTGCTTAAAGCCAGACTGTAATGTGCATCTTTGTTTTCCTAAATGGGACCATGTCTGAAACACATGGTAGTACATTTAAACAAGCACAGTTTATTTTATACAGGGTCCTTCCAACTGTAAAATTGAAAAGCTGTTGATAATAGAGGTACACGAATCTGCTCTTTGTCAGGAACCACAATGAAGTAATGAAACAATTAATTACGTTCACATTTTGAAAGCCGCAAGACAGAAAATTCTTTATAAAACCACTGTTGCTACAACAAAGTAACTTTCATCATTGAGGCCTAGTGAACTCAAGTATTAATATAGTCCTTGTCAGGTTTCCAAATGCCTTTCTTACTTTATAATATTCCTTGAAAAAGCGATACCAAGAAAGTGTTTACTTGGTACATCTCACTATTATGGTTTAGAACTGGCATGGGATCAATTTGCTCCAGCATAACATGCACTTAAGCAAATCCATTGCTTTCCAGTTACAATTGAAAGATAGATATGGCTACAGAAACAGTAAGCTGCAACAATGTAATCTTCTAGTTTGAGTCCATTATATTAATTGGATGTTAAATTAATTATTATCATATTAAAGATACCCAAAAATGGACAGAGTGACTATGGGGGGGATTTTAATAGTAAAGAGCTTGTGGGTTGGAGTTTGGGAGGGTTGTTATAACTGTTGAAAATATCAGCGTGTCCGGAAACTGGCTCCAACACGGTGACTTCCGGGTTTAGCTCAGGCGTGTTTGGCTGTATGTGTGTAACCCCCTCCGGAGAGGCGGGTTTCTGCTTATAATATTTAAATGAGCAACTTTTAACTAGATTTTGTCCGGCATTTAAAGTTAACACCATATGCATGGGTTTCCTGAAACTCGCCATTGAAAGGAAGGCAAGAAGACTGTATGGCAATTTATGGGGTTAATTAAAAGTCACGAATATAGACATCAATAAATACTGTACTTAGTTACCTCCCACTGGGAAAGGGTTTGATGAGAGTACTTGTGTTGAGAAGCTGCCTTAGATTGGCAAGATGAGCAAGATGACCATCAGCAGCAGCAACAGCCTGCTGTGGAGAGACCTGCAGGTGGTCAGCTGAGAGGGGAGCAGCAGCTGAGAGGGGAGCAGCAGAGAGGTCGAGCTCACAAAAGGCACTACCTGCGTATTAGGGTATACAAGCAGAGGCTCGGCTTCCTTGACCTCTCAGAAGAGCAGTGCTTTTGGAAGCTGAGATTGTTACATCAGGTGGTGGCAGACATCTACAGCCTCCTAGAAGACGTGCTCCCTGCTGGACTTGGTGGCCACGCATTGCCAGTGGCTCTGGAAGTGCCCACCGGCTTCAATATTTTTGCCTTTGGATCCTTCCAGGGCGCTATCGGAGACATAACCAGGATCTCCCAGTCGGTTGCACATAAATGCATAAGGCATATGACTGATGGATTGTTTGCCAGGGCCACCAATTATGTCAAATTCACCTGTGATGACGCTAGTCAGAATCAGCAGGCACTCGGGTTTGCGCCTCTGGCTGGCTTCCCACAAGTGCAGGGCATCATCGACTGCACACATGTGGCAATCCTCACACCCCCAGATCAACCAGGAGTATTTGTCAACCGCAAGGGATTCCACTCCATCAAAGTTCAGCTGGTGTGCAACCACAAAAAAGGATTTCTGCAGGTGTGCATCAGATTCCCAGGGTGCTGCCATGATGCTTTCGTCCTGCGACAGTCCAAGCTTCCCGACCTCTTTGGATCTGCAAGCAGATTTAAGGGGTGGCTGCTAGGAGACAAAGGATACCCCCTTCAAACTTGGCTGAGGACACCCTTGAGGAACCCCACCAATGAAACCCAAGGGCGGTACCATTACTACCAGATGTGTCATTGAGCAAGCCATTGGCATGCTCAAGATGCACTTCAGGTACCTGGACAGATCTGGAGGTGTCCTTCAGTAGCAAGGGTCTCTAGAATAATTGTGATGTGCTGCACTCTGCACAACATTACACAGCAGCGAGGATTGGAGCTGCAGGAGGAACAAGGTGCTGAGCACACATCATTTGTGGACGATTCCAGATAACAGGAGGAGGACAAGGAAGAGACAGAGGTTAAAGGTGGCACCCCCAATGCAGTACCAGCCACTCACATTGCTGCCCGGGATTCCCTTAGAGCCAGTAGAAAGTAATAACAACAACAACTTGCATTTATATAGCACCTTTTAATGTAGTAAAACGTCTCAAGGCGCTTAACAGGAGCGTTATCAAACAAAATTTAACACCGAGCCACATAAGGAGATATTAGGACAGATGACCAAAAGCTTAGTCACTGAGGTAGGTTATAAGGAGTGTCTTAAAGTGGGTGAGCGATTTAGGGTGGGAATTCCAGAGCTTAGGGCCTAGGCAGCTGAAGGCATGGCTGCCACTGACTGCTGCTAACCTCCTTCTTTGTGGCAGCAGGAGGTTTCTTCCTCCCGTTGCTGGGGAAGGATATCTCTCTCCTACCCCTCACTGCACCCAGCAGTGCATCAAGGGATGCGTCATTAAATCTTAGTGCAGCCCGGGACCCTCTTGAATCCATTATAGCACTTCTCCTTCACTTTACTGCAACTCTTAATTCCTCCAAATTCCATCTCTGGATTGGCCCTTTAAATGCTCCAGTTGAGATCGCATCATGCAGGTCTGCACCACGCCGGTCTGCACCACGCCGGTCTGCACCACGCCCGCTGTCGCGCATTCGCTGCCAAACCCAGAAGTAATGGCCCAGAAATTCGGGTCTCCACGGGTGAGTACGCATGGGGTACATTCCTCCTCATCTTGGACTTAAATGGGCAATCCCTTATTCTGAAACTATGCCCCCTAGTTCTGGATACCCCCACTAGGGGAAGCATCCTCTCAGCATCCTGTCTTTCCTGCCTTCCCAGTATTGGCTGGATTTTAGCATCTTCATTGAATCATAGAAATTTACAGCACAGCAGGAGGCCATTCGGCCCATCATGTCTGTGCCAGCCGACAAAGAGCTATCCAGCCAAATCCTACTTTCCTGCTCTTGGTCCGTAGCCTTGTAGGTTGCAGCACTTCAAATG
The DNA here is from genome assembly GCF_052327205.1 of Somniosus microcephalus. NCBI lineage: Eukaryota > Metazoa > Chordata > Chondrichthyes > Squaliformes > Somniosidae > Somniosus > Somniosus microcephalus. The sequence goes on along the minus strand of NC_140997.1, from coordinate 184,284,037 downwards.
CATATCCAAGTACTTTTTAAAGGTGATGAGGGTTTCTGCCTCTACCACCCTTTCAGGCAGTGAGTTCCAGATCCCCACTACCCTCTGGGTAAAAACATTCTCCTCAACTCCCCTCTAATCCTTCTACCAATTACTTTAAATCTATGCCCTCTGGTTATTGACCTCTCTGCTAAGGGAAATAGGTCCTTCATATCTACTCTATCTAGGCCCCTCATAATTTTATACACCTCAATCAAGTCTCCCCTCAGCCTCCTCTGTTTCCCAGGCATATCCAATCTTTCCTCATAGCTAAAATTCTCCAGTCCTGGCAACATCCTCATAAATCTCCTCTGTACCCTCTCTAATGCAATCACATCCTTCCTGTATTGTGGTGACTCTTTGCTGTCTGCCACTGAGCCAATTTTGGATTCAACTTGCCACTTTCTCTTGGATCCCATGGGTTTTTACTTTTCTGACCAGTCTGCCATGTGGGGCCTTGTCAAAAGCCTTGCTAAAATCCATGTAGACTACATCAAATGCACTACCCTCATCAACCCTGTTAGATCCGTGTATCTTAATGTTGTGTCCTTCAATAATCAGACACCGACTGCAGGGAACGATTCAACAGGTGTTTACTGAATGAGGGTTACTCTAGAACTAATTATACAGATCACTACTCAGGGTTTATATACAGGTGTGGTCACTGCCGGTACTACAGTATACAGGAGCTGTAAAAAGTAGTTCTCCCCTTAAAGGTACATACATTACAATTCCTCCCCTTTTAGATTAACAGTACCATAACACTCATTTAACAATTAAATATCAAACTAATTATAATTAACACTTTTAACATGCAACATTAGCTGAAAATAGTCTATTTATAAATCCAGTCTTTGGGGAGGCTTCCTGATCCTTTCTGGATAGCGCCTTTCCCGAGTGTCTTGCTCTTGGTGCGGAGGCGATTCTGGCCCCCTGTCGTCGGTTGGTTCATCAGCTTCCGATGCTACTGTTTCTGGGGTAGATGCGACCTGTACGTCGGGTTCATCACCAGGTATGTATGGGCGAGGCATGGAGTTGACTTGTTCCTGTGACTCTAGGATCTGGTCAGCATGGCGTCTCACGATGCTCTCCCCAACGTCCACTATGTACATTAGTGGGCCCTGCCGTGTGCATATCGTTCCTGGCTGCCATTTTTCTATTCGGTAGTTGCAGGCCAAGACTGGTTGCCCTACATTGAAGCTCCTTGTTGGCTTCTCATGGATGCGCTGGAATTGCTTACTCTCAAAATCTCTTCATACGTTTGGTCTGAGCAAATCCAGGCGAGATCTTAACCTTCGGTTAAAGAACATCATGGCTGGGGCCTGGTTGGTGACTGCATGTGTCGCATTCCGGTAGGCGAACAGGAAATTGTCCACCTTGTGCTGCAGCGGAATGTTGTCATTGTACATAGCCTTTATTGCCTTCTAAAAGGTTTGTACGAACCTCTCAGCCAATCCATTTGTGGCTGGATGATACGGGGCGGATGTGTAATGCCTTACCCCATTCCTTTTCATAAATCTTCGAAACTCTTTAGACACAAACTGTGGTCCGTTATCAGAGCAAATCTGCTCTGGCAAGCCGTTCCTGGCAAAAATGGTCCGTAGGACTGCAATAGTTTTCTCCGTGGTGGTGGAGGACATTTTGATCACCTCAGGCCATTTCGAGTGCGCATCCACGGCAATTAAAAACATTGAGTCCATGAATGGAGCAGCAAAATCAATATGCACCCGTTGCCATGGAGATGAGGGCCACTACCATGGATGTAGAGGGGCATGTGGTGGTGCATTTTGGACCTTCTGGCATCCTGAGCAGCTCTTTGTCAGGTCCTCGATTTGCTGATCGATCCCCGGCCACCACCGTTAGTTACTGGCAAGCATTCAATTATAGTCGAATGAAATATTTCGACAGGATCCACTGCTGGTGCTTCCTCCGCAGTAGGCAATGGCAGGCATGATAGCCCATCAGCGTTTCCATGCTGTTTCGTGCCCTTATACTCGATTTCATATTGGTGCGCCCCTAGAAAAAGGGACCATCTTTGTAGCCATTGCGCAATCACCACCGGAACGCCCTTCTTTGGATTAAAGATGGAGACAAGTGGTTGGTGGTCAGTCAGCAAGGTGAACTTCTGCCCGTGCAGATAGTGATTGAAGGTTTTCACTCCCCACACTAGGCTGAGGGCCTCCCTGTCAATCTGGGCGTAGTTACGCTCGGCTGAGGTTAGTGATCGTGACGCAAAGGCTATTGGCCTCTCTGAGCCATCCGAGAATTTGTGCGACAGCACCGCTCCAATGCCGTAGGGTGACGCATCACATGCCAACCGAATTGGTAATGCCGGGTTGTAATGGGCCAATACCTCTTTCGATGTGGTTAGTGTTTTGCTCTTCTGGAAAGCTCGTCTACATTCGTCACTCCACTTCCATGGCACCCCAGTTTGCAGTAGGGTGTTCAGTGGGTGTAGTATTGTAGACAAATTTGGCAAGAACTTATGGTGGTAGTTTGCCAGCCCGAGGAACGACCTCAGTTGTGACACATTTTCCAGTGCTGGAGCCTTGACTACTGCCTCAATCTTCTCTGGGGACTTATGTAACCCCTCTTTATCGATAACGTGGCCACAATACGAGATCTGATTTCTAAAAAACTCGCATTTGGGGCGGTTAGCTCGGAGCCCATATTTCTGCAATCTAGTGAGCACCTGCTCCAGGTTGGCAAGGTGATCACTGTCATTTTCGCCCGTGACCAGGATGTCGTCCAAATAACACTGGGTCCCTGGGATGCCTTGCAGGACTTGTTCCATTGCCCTCTGCCAAATAGCCGGAGCTGATGCTACCCCGAATACCAGCCGGTTGTATTGGTAGAGACCTTTATGGGTGTTGATTGTGAGGTATTTTTTTGATGCTTCTTCTACCTCCATTTGCAGATACGCCTGGGCCAGATCAATCTTAGTGAAGCGTTTCCCTCCAGATAGCGAGGCGAAAATATCTTCAATCCGCGGAAGTGGATATTGTAGGGTGTGAAGGACCGGGTTCACTGTTACCTTAAAGTCCCCACAGAGGCGAACCTTCCTTGGTTCCCCAGGCGTGCTGCTCAACGACTTTTTCATCACAGGGACGATGGGTGTAGCCCACTCGCTCCAGTCTACCTTGGACAGTACACCTGAACGTTCCAGACTCTCCAGCTCTGCTTCGACGGCTGGGTGGATTGCATAAGGTACCGGTCTGGCCGTAAAAAATTTTGGGCTTGCGTTTTCTTCCATTTTAATCATCGCTGTCATGCCTTTTAGTGTTCCGAGTCCTTGCTGGAACACTTCTTTCGCGTCTGTTAGGATCTTTGACAGTCGCCCAGGTGTGACGTCGTCATCCTTTTTGTCAGCCACAGTCAGTGCCTGGATGGAATGCCAATCTAGCTGTATCTTCCGGATCCATTCACGTCCTAGTAGTGGTGGTCCTCCATCTGGCAATACATATAGGTCCATTTTTGGTGTTTTCTTGCCGTTATATATAACGTTCACCCTTATTTTTCCTTTGGGGTAGATTTTTGCCCCGTGTACGTCTTCAAGACAATCTTTGTATCTCTCAAGGGTATATGTGAGAATAGCCGCTTGTAGTCCCTTCGGCTTATGACTGTTCGGGCTGATCCTGTGTCCAATTCCATTTTCACTTGGACTCCTGCTATCTTGAGCGTGACCCAGATAGTTTGGTGATCCTCCGTTTTGATCACATTATGTAGTTTCAGACAACCCAGCTCTTTGCTTCCGGAGTCTGTATCACTCTTCTGTTTGTCTGAACTACTCTCCGTCACCTTATGTACCTTCTTGTACTTTTCCTGTGGAGATTTCTTGCTGCTGATTTTCTTTCCCGACCTGCAGACTCTTGCTATGTGTCATACTTTTCCACACTGTCTGCACACTTTGTCCTTGAACCAGCAATCATTATGGTCGTGTGTTGTTCTGCCGCAGTGATAGCACTTCACTGTTCCGTATGACATTTCATTTGTGCCATATTCTTGCGGTCTCCGTTGTATCTCTGCAGTGCCCCGTGCTGCTGCTTCGTGTGATACTGCAATGCTGAAAGCCTTATCCAGCGTAAGATCCTTTTCTGATAGAAGCCGTTTCTGGGTTCCTTCACTTTGAAGCCCACACACAAACTTGTCCCTTAAAGTATCTGCTAGTCCCGTTCCAAACTGGCAGTGTTTCGATAGCTTGTGCAGTTCCGTTAAATACTCAGCATTACTTTCATCTTTATGCTGGTTCCTTTTGTGAAACTTAAATCTTTCTGCTATCAGCAGCGGTGTGGGGTTTAAGTGGTCTTGTAGGATTGACACTATGTTTTCAAAATCCTTTTCTACTGGCTTCTCTGGGGTTACTAGGTTTCGTAGTAAGCCATACGTTTTTGCACCCATTGAATTCAACAATACCAGCGCTTTCTTTTCATCTGGCACTTAATTCGCCTTGCAGTATACTTCTATGCGTTCGACATATGTCGTCCAACCTTCGACTTCATTGTCGAACGCTGTGATACTGCCACTCTTCGGCATTTTTGGGTGTGGTTAGACTGGCTTAAAATGGCGTCTCCCGCGTTTTCCTTTCTTCCCCGCTGCGGCTTAAAATGGTGTCTCCTGCGCTTTCCTTTCTTCCCCGCTGTGGCTTAAAATGGCGTCTCCCGCGCTGCTGCCAATGCCGCTCTCGGCGGTCCTCGCGGCAAATGGCAGCGCCTCACGTTTTCCTGCACGCCTCTCTCCCCCGTTGACGCTGCTCGGCCCTTGAACACCGGCTGCGCTCTGCTCTCTCTCGTCTCTCTCCCCCGTTGACGCTGCTCGGCCCTTGAACACCGGCTGCGCTCTGCGCGTTTTCATGCGCGCCTCTCTCCCCCGTTGATGCTGCTTGGCCCTTGAACACTGGCTGCGCTCTGCTCTCTCTCATCTCTCTCCCCTGTTGACGGCGCTCGGTCCTGAACACCGGCTGCGCCCTTTGCGCTCTGCCCTCTCTCCCCCGTCGACGCTGCTTGGCCTTTTTCTGTGCCGCTCGGTCGGGCTCTAGCCCGTCGCTGTCCGGGAAGGGTCTGCGCAGTACCTGTTGCCAGCCCGTTTCGCTGGACCACCGTGACTGGAAAGCCAAGCCTGGCTCGCGACAGCCTCCCCTGCGATGCTCAAATCTCCGCTGGATGACTGGGTGGTTGCCCGTGGTCGACGCCCGTGCTTCTGGACTCGACCTTCTTCCACTGTTCTCCAGGAGCGAATCCCTGGGAGATGATGCAGAGTTGCAGGTAGGTTCGAACTTGCTCGTCGCCACTGTTACATCCGTGTATCTTAATGTTGTGTCCTTCAATAATCAGACAACGACTGCAGGGAATGATTCAACAGGTGTTTACTGAATGAGGGTTACTCTAGAACTAACTGTACCGATCACTACTCAGGGTTTATATACAGGTGTGGTCACCGCCGGTACTACAGTATACAGGAGCTGTAAAAAGTAGTTCTCCCCTTAAAGGTACATACATTACAAACCCTCCTTGTAATCTCCTCAAAAAATTCAATCAAGTTAGTCAGACATGGCCTTCCCTTAAAAAATCCATGCTGACTGTCCTTGATTAATCCATGCCTTTCTAAATGACGATTAATACTGTCCCTCTGAATTTTTTTCAATAATTTGCCCACCACCAAGGTTAGGCTGACTGGCCTGTAAATAGTCGGTCTATCCCTTTCTCCCTTTTTAAACAAGGGTACAATGCTAGCAGTCCTGCAGTCCTCTGGCATCACACCTGTAGCCAGAGAGGATTGGAAAATGATGGTCAGAGCCTCTGCTATTTCCTCCCTTGCTTCTCTTAACAGCATGGGATATATTTCATCCGGGCCTGCTGATTTATCTACTTTCAACGATGCTAAGCCCCTTAATATTTCCTCTCTCACTATGTTTATCTCATCTAATATTTCACGCTCCTCCTCCTTAACTACAATGTCTGCATCGTCCCTCTCTTCTGTGATGACAGACGCAAAGTATTCATTAAGAACCATACCCATGTCTTCTGCCTCCACACAAACGTTACCCTTTTGGTCTCTAATAGGCCCTACTCTTTTCTTAGTTATCTTCTTGCTCTTTATGTATTTATAAAACATCTTTGGGTTTTTCTTGCCAATATTTTTTCATGCCCTCTCTTTGCTTTCCTAATTTCCTTTTTAATTTCACCCCTGCCCTTTCTATACTCCTTGAGGCTTTCTGTAGTATTTAGCTCTCAGTATCTGACATAAGCTTCCCTTTTTTGCCTGATCCTATATGCGTCTTGACATCCAGGGGGCTCTAGATTTGGGAGTTCCACCCTTTTTCTTTGTGGGAACATATTTGCTCTGGACCCTCACTATCTCCTCCTTGAATGCCTTCCACTGCTCTGACACTGATTTACCTTCAAGTAGCTGTTTGCAGTCCACTTTTGCTAAATCACTTCTCAGCTTTGTAAAATTGGCCTTTCCCCAATTGAAAACTTTTACTCCTGGTCTATCTTTGTCCTTTTCCATAACTACGCTAAATCTAACTGAATTATGATCACTACCACCAAAATGCTCTCCCACTAATACCCCTTCCAGCTGCCCAGCTTCATTCCCTGAAACCAAGTCCAGAACCACCCCCTCTCTTGTTGGGCTTACTACGTACTGGCTAAAAAAGTTCTCCTGAATGCATTTTAAGAATTCTGTGCCCTCTATACCTTTTACACTGATTCTATCCCAGTTAATATTAGGGTCGTTGAAATCCCCTACTGCTACTTCCCTATTGTTTTTAGAAATTTGCCTACACGTTTGTTCTTCTATCTCCCTCTAACTATTTGTGGGTCTATAGTACACTCCCAGCAGTGTGTTTGCCCCTTTTTTGTTCTTCAGTTCAAGCCATATGGCTTCATTTGATGATCCTTCCAACATATCATCCGTCCTCACAGCTGCAATTGTTTCTTTAATCAATATTGCGACCCCCTCCTCCTTTTTTATCCCCCTCTCTATCTTTGCAGTGATACTTCCCCTCTCGAGTCTGTCTGAGGTGTACAGTAGCGAAGTTCCACTTTTCTCCTAGGTCGCTAGCAGCAATACCCAAGAGATCAACCCTCAATTCTGGGAGGCTCCCGGACAATCTGGGAAGTTTGGCAATCCTACCTGTCTGTTGGAGCTGTCACATTTTGCCAAAGCCAAAGTGTTGGATGATTATTAATGGTCAGTAATTTTTCTACCAATTTATTGTCCTGACATTAAAAGCCCAAGGCTCAATTTTTGGCTGACCTTGACCTTCCAGTTCAAGCACACATTGTAGCCGCATCATCACTTTCGCCCCAGAAACTGGGGATTGACTAATCTATACCCCTTAATGTCTGGCTGTAATATTCCTCATTAATATTAATAGTTGCATCTCCACAGGCAGCTCGCATATTTGAAGAAATTAATTTTGGGCCGCTTGCCTCTCCAGCAGCGACCCTAAGGTACGTCCCGGGAACGGGGATGTGGAACAGGGTTGGGGGTTGCGTGGTCCGGTGTTGTGGAGGGGAGGGGGGGGGTCATTGCTCCTCCTGGCTCCACAGTAATAATTTTTTTTTAAAACACCACTTACTTTTTGGTGGTGATCATCCAGCAACCGCTTAGGAATCCCAAACACTGCAAAATTGAATATTGATGAGGGAGCCGAAAACAGGCGCAAGGACTCTCATTTACATATGTAAGGGGCCTAATGCCTATTTTAGGTGGTCACCAGGGATGCCTGGAAAAGGCGTCCTTTGGACGCAGAATATTAGTCCCTGAAATTGGCCCTCATTACACTCATTTTATGCCCTTAATATTGGCACAACAAATTTAATTTCTACTCCTAAGACTATCTTTGGGGTTGGAGGGGGGGATGGTGGTAGAGGGGGTGGGGGGGGGGGCGGAGATGGTTGGGTTTGGGGAGAATGGGGCACAGATCAATATACTGATGTCATGCCGAAGTTCTGAACCAGGCTTTATTGCTGCCCACAGACTGAAATCAAGAATCAAGTTCTCTTTCTAAACTTCTAACACAATTCACCATATAAAAAGAGCGTTATCAGCATACTAATTTGTGGAAACATCATGCATTAATATCAAGCTCATTTAGTATGTAGCCTTGCTGATGTATCAAAATTTCTATATGCCAGAAGAACTATTTTAAGTTAGCAGCCTTTCAGCTAACATCTCAACCAACAGTGAAAATGCAATTGTTACGAGACACATTCATTTCCAAGATGAATTTATCAGTGAGGTCTCATTTTTATATGGTTACACATTAAAACATTTTATTTATGTGAAGTCAGATCCCAATGTGCAGATTAATATTTTACTGACAAACTTGGAGTGTAGAGATATTGAGACAGAAAAAAGGCACTGCATGGACAAAGATAAAATCAGGCAATATTTGGAAATATTTGTTGTACTATTTTGCTGATGTAGTATCTTAAAGCCTGCAGCATTTTTACAAATTATCTTCACTAAAATATTTCCTGATGGACCATTTGAGAGATATTTTAGTTAATGTATTACATCCAGAGACATATTTAATGCATTATGGGTTGCGCCATAGCGTTAGACAAAGCACATTGGTGAGACGGAACTCAAGTTTCAGACATGGTACTTCTAGAACCCAGCATATTTTACTGCAATTAACTTTAACATGACTGGAAAAAAATCTTTATTGTTAATTCTTTTATTGGCTGTGAATGGTGGAAACTTTGTTATTTGGAACGGGTACTGGGAATTCCCCCCCAGTGCACAGTTGGGTCTCACACGAAATTAGTGCACATAGAACACAGTTTTAGGCAACAAGCTAGCATCAGGCTGCGAGAATTTTATGCTATGGTTTGAGTTTTTTTTTTGTTGCAACCCAGATGTCGGAGAGAAGGAGTCGGCCAAGATTGTGATGTTTAGTTTGGTTTGGGGCACGCCCACCTCAAGTTCATGGAACTTGAACCGTGCTGGCTGCTGCTGCAGTGTTTATTTTTTTTAATAGAACAAGTCCAGTCATTGGAAAATAAAAGCAAGACTTTAGAAATATAAAATTATACTTTCAGTCTCTAAAATTAGCATTGAATTTGTTCAGTCAATCCAAAATTCATTTCGTTTTACGAAACCCCCCAAAAAACAAGTTAACAGAGACAAAAACTCTCCTTTGCATCTCAAGTTGCAAATGAGAACCCTGGGTTTGTTTGATTGACAGGCCAAATAGCAAGATGGATGTTTAGTTTTAAGCACTCAAATGCAGATTGGAGACAGCAAACTATAAGCAGGATGCTGCACAAATTTGTCAATGAATTGTTAATTAAGAGTAATTGCTTCAAAAGGAATATGGGGGCTGAACTTCCACTATGGGCTGGATTTGGCAGTGCTGGCACACTTGGGGGACATCCTGCTGGCCCCTCATTTAAATGTAGCTAGTGCGTTCCCAGTGTGATTTGCATCCTGCTCTGGGAGTGCAGAGGTGGGAGAGGGGGGAATAGGAAGAGTGGGAGTACCCGGGCAGGAATAAAAGTATACAGGTACCGCTTCTTAATGTGCTTCCTGTTGGCCGTAAAGTTTGAAACTGAGCATCCTCTGCTAGGTATGGTGCCGAGTTGAGACATAGACCTTCTGATGTCTGGCGGACAAGGAGGGCATCCTCCCTGGAAGTAAAGTGTTTGTAATGGTAGCAGTGCAGCAGTAAAGTTCAGACTGAACAAAAGGGAAATTGTTCCAACCCAAATAAGCAAGCAATAGAGCAATACAAGCATAAACAGCCTAAATATCAGGACCAATCTTCTCAAAAGGTTGGGAATTACAGTTTTGAAACAGTAGCTATGTGCCTGCAAGAGTGCTTTGCTCCAGTTTTTAAAGGAGAATAGCAGAGGCCTTGTGCAATGGGAATTTCTAGGGGCCTCCAAATCAATGCACTACTGAGGAATGCGCAACTGAGCAGTGCAAGCCTCCTGGGTCAAGCACATATCTCGCACACCGACTCTGAACCCAGTTTTCCATTCTTTCTGTGCTTGGGGCACACCTGCTCCTCTGGCATTTCAGCATCATGGTTGGAAAAAGCTCTGTATTATTCACATCTTGGAATTCCCTTATCATAACTTTGTTTATAGAAAATTTGCAGTAAATCCAGTATATTTTCTCATCTACAGCTGCCCTTCAGTTAGGCCTACTTCGGAGTCTGGGCGATCTGAAGTTCTCACAGCTAATCAGCTGCTTCCTGTGAAGAAAATGATCTTTTTGTTCCTTGAGACAAGTATATATCTATGCGAGTAGGTTTCCCATGGTACTGCTCGTGATAGTTAAAGCACTAGGCCTTTCTTTAAAAAAAAAGATCAAGAGCATTATGAATTTAAAAAATAGAATGTTGGTATGTGTCTCTTTAAGGCTAGAAAGTGTGGGGTGGGGGGCGAGGGAGACAAGGGAGAATTCTGCAACTTACATCTCAGTTTGCAAATGAGAACCTTGGGTTTGTTTGATTGACAGACCAAATAACAAGATTGATGTGACGGCTATGTTGTTAGGGAGCAAATTCCCTGTTCACCTCAGCACCAGCAGGATGACGAGATGCTCTAATTGAGCCACTTCTAGTCGGGACCCTGAAGCTAGTCAGACATACTTCAGTGCTCAAGTAGCAATAAAACCAGTGACTTAATGACAGCATGGTGTAATCGTGCACGAGTGATATGTGATGACAATATGGTGTAATAGTGCATTAGTGACATGTGATGACAGCATGGTGTAATAGTGCACTAGCAACATGTGATGGCAGCATGGTGTAATAGTGCACTAGTGACGTGATGGCAACATGGTGTAATAGTGCACTAGCAACATGTGATGGCAGCATGATGTAATAGTGCACTAGTGACATGTGATGGCAGCATGGTGTAATAGTGCACTACTGACATGTGATGGCAACATGGTGTAATAGTGCACTAGCGACATGTGATGGCAGCATGGTGTAATAGTGCACTCGTGACGTGATGGCAGCATGGTGTAATAGTGCACTAACGGCATATGATGACAGCATGGTGTAATAGTGGACTAGTGATATGTAATGGCAGCATGTTGTAATGGTGCATTAGCGACATGTGATGGCAACATGGTGTAATAGTGCACTAGTGACGTGATGACAGCATGGTGTAATAGTGCACTAGGGACATGTGATGACAGCATGGTGTAACAGTGCACTAGCGACATGTGATGGCGGCTTGGTGTAATAGTGCACCAGTGACATGTGATGACAGCATGGTGCAATAGTGCACTAGTGACATATGATGACAGCATGGTGTAATAGTGCACTACTGACATATGATGACAGCATGGTGTAATAGTGCACTACTGACATGTGATGGCAACATGGCGTAATAGTGCACTAGCGAAATGTGAGGTCAGCATGGTGTAATAGTGCACTCGTGACATGTGATGGCAACATGGAGTAATAGTGCACTAGCAACTTGTAATGACAGCATGGTGTAATAGTGCACTAGTGACATGTGATGACTGACGTAATAAAACTCACTACGCACTTGGTTTGAGCATAAAGTAAGGCTTTAATCAACTTGTTTCAGAACATGGAGGTCTAGTTGTACTTCACTAGTTCCTTGTCTTACAAAATGTCCCTGACAAGCTGGGACCGACGCCCGAGTATTTATACTCCTTGGACGGCACCACCAGCTGGCCATCCAGCGTTGTTTCACGAGTAGTTTCTTGATGAATGATGAGATTTATAACATTCTTCCTGCCTAAAAGATTTGGAAGTCCGACGACTTCCTCTTAGCAGATCAGGTGGACAACGAATAGCCGCAGTCTTTTAGATTTTTGTTTATGGCTAGAAGGCACAACTCCGCGGATCGTGTCTTGGTCCCTGGGCCACTTGATCCATACCGGTGGATCAACAGGGCCCGTGTTGCTCTGATCGACCCGAGGGAGGCTGGGGAGATCGTGACTCCGGGTGCGGGTCCCCAGAGGCGCAGAACTGACTTCATCCTGTTGGATAGCCGGGGATTGACCGGCATCCTGGCCTCGAGTGGCCATCCCACGTGGAGCGCTTGGCTCCACGAGTGGATCCGGTGGGGCAGCTGGCAGATCTCTCGATGCCCCAGGTAGGGCATCATCTTCGGGAGAGCGCAGAGTGTCGGCATCATCCCCGTGGGTGTCTCTATTGGTTGGGTCCATGGAACCGACCAGACAGGGAGCCAGGTCCCGGAGTGAAACGGTGGACTCCCGGTCATCAGGGTACCGCACGTGTGCGTACGTGGGGTTGACGTCCGTGAGTTCTACCTCGTCAACGAGAGGATCGGCTTTCGATGATCGGACGAATCTTCAGAGCACCACGGGGCTGGGAGCTGCCAACAATGGCGGTAGAGATGTCCCATGGGTGAAGCGACGTTGGAAGCTGAAGAATCGCTCGTGAGGTATGACATTGGTAGACATAGAAAGGAGAGACCTGATGGAATGCAACACATCAGGGAGCATAGTTTCCCACTGCTGGTCTGGTAGATTGCGTGACCTCAGCGCAAGACGAACAGCGTTCCAAATGATAGCGTTGTATCTCTCAACCTGTCCGTTACCGATGGGATGGTACGGTGTTGTTATACTTGTGGCAATTCCCCGTTGCGAGAGATAACTTTTGAGTTCGCTTGACATGAAGGAGGGACCCCGATCAGAGTGGATGAAATTGGCCGTACCGCAAAGGGAAAAGACTTGATCAAGGCATTTGATCACTGTGGAAGTAAGCATATTGGGACAGGGGAAAGCAAAGGGAAAGCATGAATATTCGTCCACCATAGTCAGTAAGTAGGTGTTTCGCGTTGAGGAAAGCAATGGCCCTTTAAAGTCAATGCTGAGTCGTGCATAGGCTGCATAGCGCGTATGAGCGAGCCATCCGATGGACGGAAGAATTGTGGTTTTAATTCCACACAAATTCTACAGGAGGAGCACATTCTTTTCACATCTTCTGTAGAAAATGGGAAATTTTTAGATCGCACAAAGTGCAACATACGGGTAACGCCAGGGTGGCATAAGTCAGTATGAAGATCCACCAGAGTCGAAGTTGACATAGAAGAGCAGAATGCCCGCGTGAGGGTATCCGGGGCCACATTCTCTTTACCGGGTCGATAATGTATGGTGTATCCATAAGGCGGCCAATTCCATCCTCCAGAGTTGTATTTTGTTATTCTTGATCTTAGTGCATTTCCGGTTATCCAGCTTAAAGGCCATGGAGCGCTGATCGGTTATAAGTGTGAAATGGCAACGAGCGAGAAAATGACTCCATTTACGTACCGCTTCAATGATGGCTGTAGCCTCCTTCTCGACAGGAGGATAATGGAGCTCGCTACCCTGCAAAGTTCTGGACAGAAGTGCAACGGGTCGACCACCTTGATTCAAGGTAGCAGAGATTACCGCATCCGATGCATCGCACTCGACCACAAAAGGAAGATTTTCATCAATGGAACGAAGCGTGGCTTTTTCCAGTTGTCGCTTGAGGAGGTTGAAAGCTGAAATAGCCGTTGCCGCCAATGGAAATGACTTTGCGTGAAGCAGGGGCTGGAACTTGTCAGAGAAGTGGAGTATCCATTTCGCATAATAGGCGAACATGCCGAGTGCCCGACGAAGAGAGCCGAGATTCGTAGGGGGAGGGAGCTCCTGAAGTGGACGAAGTCGCTCCGGATCCAGTTTGATGACACCGTTGCCCACCCAGTAGCCAAGGATGTTGACTGATGGTACTGATTTCACAGATTTGGGCTCATTTAAGGTTAAGTTGCGATGACGGAGAACGTCAAGAAATTTCTGAAGGTTGGCATCATGCTCCTTCTGGTCATGACCAGCAATGGTGATATTATCCAGATATGGAAAAGTGTCCATTAAGTTCTCCTGTTTGACTAGGCTATCCATTGTCCATTGAAAGACGGCCACCCCATTGGTGACCCCAAATGGAAGGCGACAAAACTGGTAAAGCCGACCATTGGCCTCAAAGGCCATATACTTTTTGTCAGAGTCCTTTAAAGGCACTTGATGATATGCGCTCTTTAAATCAAAAGTTGAAAACACCTTGTAGTTGGCAAGGTTATTGACCATATCATCGATGCGTGGTAGTGGGTAGGCATCCAGGTCAGTATACTGGTTAATAGTTTGCGAGTAATCGATGCAAAGACGTTTCTTGTGTTGCTTCAGAGGATTTTTAACAACGACGACTTGAGCCTGCCAGGAAGATGAACATGGTTCAATGATATCGTCAGCTAGAAGGCGAGAGATTTCTGTCTCGATAAAGGATCGATCATCTTGGCTGAAACGTCATGATTTCATGACTATGGGCTTACATCGGGGGGAAAGATTAGCAAACAAGGAGGGCTCGTCGAGTGAAGCCGCCGAAAGAGCACAAAACAGTACTTTGGAAATAGTAAGCTCCGGCTTTGACCCTCCAAACTCGAAAGTGAGTCTTTTGTGTTGCTTCTGGAAATCCTGTCCCAGGAGCACATCACTGCATAGGTTCTTGAGCACCCCAAGCCGGGTGGTGAAATAAGTGTGGCCATTGAGAATAAGGTCGACAAGACAAAAGCCGGAAGAATTGGTGGTCAGTGTCGTCAGAGCCATTGCAATTTCCCTGTCTGAGGGGTAAATATGCAGTTTTAACTTACTGACAGCCTGCTCACTAATGAAGCTGTCAGAGCTGCATGAGTCGATTAGTGCACTCAAAATGTGTCCATTTACCGAAACCTTCGTGGCTGCATGGGACAGACTTTGGGGAAAAACAGCTGTGATGGGAGGAGGGGCAGTTTTACCCTTGACAGCTGTAACCTTAGTAGTGGTTCTTGGGGGAGGAGCAGTTTTATAGATTGCAGCTGTAACCTTAGTAGTGGCTCTTGGGGGAGGAGCAGTTTTATAGATAGTAGCTGCAAAACTAACAGGAGCTCTCGACCGGTATACCTTAGAAAAGTGGCCTTTCTTACTAACAGTGGCTCTTGACTGGCATACCTTAGAAAAGTGACCTTTCTTGCTGCAATGATTGCAGGTCGCATTACGAGCAGGACAAAATTTCCTATAATGGAACGCATCTCCACAGAAGAAACACTTCCTTCTAGATTGCCAAGATGCCACTAGGGCGGGGTCGTCATCAGTGTAGGTTTCTAGGGTAGGGTTGTCATCAGCCAGGTTGGAGTCGTCATCCGTGAGGGCTTCCACCCGAGGCCTATCGAAAGAGTCACTAAAAGTGATAGCAGCAGCCCGTGCACATGGTGAAAGATAGGTGTCTGCATTCCTCTTTGCTAAGTCCAGAGAACATGCCTGGTCATAGGCAGCCTGTAACTTGAGGGTTTTATTCTCCAACAGACGCTGACGTATGAAGGGAGACGCAATCCCATTAATAAAGCAATCATGAATTAACTCCTCCTGGTACTGCTCAGCTGTAACAGCTTTAAGATTACAATCCTTGCTGAGCCTGCGAAGTTTCTGAAGGAATTCATCAAGTGATTCCCCGGGTTGTTGTTGAGTTGTGGCCAGTAGATGCCGAGCAAAAATTTCATTTGGGGACTTGACATATAGCTGCTGTATTATTTGGATAGCGGCGTCATAGTCTACACAGTCTTTGATGTAATCAAACACATGAGGGGATACATAATTAGCAAGCATTCGTAACTTGTTAGGAACATTCTCGCCACACTCCTCAAGGAAGTTACTAAAGGTACGATACCAGTGTTTCCATACCTTAGTGGCTGTAAGTGAATTCGGGTCCAGGTCGAGACGGGCGGGTCTGAGTAGTTTCTCCATGATGGATCAATTACTTGTCTGAGTTCCCTTCTATGGTTCGAGTCGTAGCTGGCTGTTCCCGAATCACCCAAAGCGTGGAGTCGATATCAAGTTGATTAAATTGATGTAATAAAACTCACTACGCACTTGGTTTGAGTATAAAGCAAGGCTTTAATCAACCTGTTTCAGAACATTGAGGTCTAGTTGTACTTCACTAGTTCCTTGTCTTACAAAATGTCCCTGGCAAGCTGGGGCCGATGCCCAAGTATTTATACTCCTTGGACGGCACCACCAGCTGGCCATCCAGCATTATTTCACAAGTAGTTTCTTGATGAATGATCAGATTTATAACAATGACAGCATGGTGTAATAGTGCACTCGCGATGTGTGATGACAGCATGATGTAATAGTGCACGAGTGGCGTGATGATAGCATGATGTAATAGTGCACTAGTTACATGTGATGACAGCATGGTGAAACAGGGCACTAGTGACATGTGATGACAACATGGTGTAATAGTGCACTAGTGACATGTGATGGCAGCATGGTGTAATAGTGCACCAGTGACATGTGATGGCAATATAGTGTAATAGTGCACTAGTGACATGTGATGCCAGCATGGTGTAATAGTGCACTAGTGACATGTGATGGCAACATGGTGTAATAGCGCAATAGTGACATGTGATGGCAGCATGGTGCAATAGTGCACTAGCAACATGTGATGACAGCATGGTGTAATAGTGCACTAGTGACATATGATGGCAGCATGGTGTAATAGTGCACTAGTGCCATGTGATGGCAGCATAGTGTAATAGTGCACTAGTGACGTGGTGACTGCATGGTGTAATAGTGAACTAGTGACATGTGATGACAGCATTGTCTAATAGTGCACTAGCGAAATGTGATGACAGCATGGTGTAATAGTGAACTAGCGACATGAGATGACAGAATGGTGTAATAGTGCACTAGCGACATGTGATGGCAGCATGGTGTAATAATGCACTAGCGACATGTGATGGCAGCATGGTGTAATAGTGCACTAGCAACATGTGATGGCAGCATGGTGTAATAGTGCACTAGTGACATGTAATGGCAGCATGGTATAATAGTGCACCAGTGCCATGTGCTGGCAGCATGGTGTAATAGTGCACCAGTGCCATGTAATGGCAGCATGGTGTAATAGTGCACTAGTGACATATGTTGACAGCATGGTCTAATGGAGCACGAGTGACATGTGATGGCAGCATGGTGTAATAGTGCACTAGTGACATGTGATGGCAGCATGGTGTAATAGTGCACTAGCAACATGTGATGGCAGCATGGTGTAATAATGCACTAGCGACATGTGATGACAGCATGGTGTAATAGTGCATTAGCAATGTGTGGTGACAGCATGGTGTAATAGTGCACTAGTGACATATGATGGCAGCATGGTGTAATAGTGCACTAGTGCCATGTGATGGCAGCATAGTGTAATAGTGCACTAGTGACGTGGTGACTGCATGGTGTAATAGTGAACTAGTGACATGTGATGACAGCATTGTCTAATAGTGCACTAGCGAAATGTGATGACAGCATGGTGTAATAGTGAACTAGCGACATGAGATGACAGAATGGTGTAATAGTGCACTAGCAACATGTGATGGCAGCATGGTGTAATAATGCACTAGCGACATGTGATGGCAGCATGGTGTAATAGTGCACTAGCAACATGTGATGGCAGCATGGTGTAATAGTGCACTAGTGACATGTAATGGCAGCATGGTATAATAGTGCACCAGTGCCATGTGCTGGCAGCATGGTGTAATAGTGCACCAGTGCCATGTAATGGCAGCATGGTGTAATAGTGCACTAGTGACATATGTTGACAGCATGGTCTAATGGAGCACGAGTGACATGTGATGGCAGCATGGTGTAATAGTGCACTAGTGACATGTGATGGCAGCATGGTGTAATAGTGCACTAGCAACATGTGATGGCAGCATGGTGTAATAATGCACTAGCGACATGTGATGACAGCATGGTGTAATAGTGCATTAGCAATGTGTGGTGACAGCATGGTGTAATAGTGCACTAGTGACATATGATGACAGCATGGTGTAATAGTGCATTAGCGATGTGTGATGACAGCATGGTGTAATAGTGAACTAGCGACATGTGATGGCAGCATGGTGTAATAGTGAACTAGCGACATGTGATGGCAGCATGGTGTAATAGTGAACTAGCGACATGTGATGGCAGCATGGTGTAATAGTGAACTAGCGACATGTGATGGCAGCATGGTGTAATAGTGAACTAGCGACATGTGATGGCAGCATGGTGTAATAGTGAACTAGCGACATGTGATGGCAGCATGGTGTAATAGTGCACTAGTGACATGTGATGGCAGCATGGTGTAATAGTGAACTAGCGACATGTGATGGCAGCATGGTGTAATAGTGAACTAGCGACATGTGATGGCAGCATGGTATAATAACCAACGCTGCCTCCGCAGGATCCTGCAAATCCATTGTACCAATGTCATTGATCTTGCTCAGGCCAACATCCCCAGCATCGAAGCTTTGACCACACTCAATCAACTCCAATGGACGGGTCACATTGTCCGCATGCCCGATACAAGGCTCCCAAAACAAGCGCTCTACTCGGAGCTCCGGCACGGCAAGAAAGCGCCAGATGGGCAGAGGAAACGCTTCAAGGACACCCTCAAAGCCTCCTTGAAAAAGTGCAACATCCCCATCGACACCTGGGAATCCCTGACCCAAGGCCGTACAAAGTGGAGGAGAAGCATCCGGGAAGGTGCTGAACACCTCGAGTCTCTTCACCAAGAGCAAGCAGAAGCCAAGCGCAGGCAGCGCAAGGAGCGCACATCAATTCGAGCACCTCACCCACCCGCCCTTTCAACCACCGTCTGCCCAACCTGTGACAGAGACTGTAGGTCCCGCATTGGACTCATCAGTCACCTGAAAACTCATTTTTAATGTGGAAGCAAGTCATCCTCGGCTCCGAAGGACTGCCTAAGAAGAAGATAATATTGCACTAGTGACATGTGATGACAGCATGGTGCAATAGTGCGCTAGTGACATATGATGACAGCATGGTGTAATAGTGTACTAGTGATATGTGATGGCAGCATGATGTAATAGTGCGCTAATGACATGTGATGGCAGCATGGTGTAATAGTGCACTAGTGGCATGTGATGGCAGCATGATGTAATAGTGCACTAGTTACATGTGATGCCAGCATGGTGTAATAGTGCACTAGTGCCATGTGATCCAGCATGGTGTAATAGTGCACTAGTGACATGTGATGGCAGCATGGTGTAATAGTGCACTAGTGCCATGTGATCCAGCATGGTGTAATAGTGCACTAGTGCCATGTGATCCAGCATGGTGTAATAGTGCACTAGTGACATGTGATGGCAGCATGGTGTAATAGTGCACTAGTGACATGTGATGGCAGCATTGTGTAATAATGCATTAGTGACATGTGATGACAGCCTGGTGTAATAGTGTATTAGCGACATGTGATGGCAGCATGGTGTAATAGTGCACTAGCAACATGTGATGGCAGCATGATGTAATAGTGAACTAGCGACATGTGATGGCAGCATGGTGTAATAGTGCACGAGTGACATGTGATGGCAGCATGGTGTAATAGTGCACTAGCGACATGTGATGGCAGCATGATGTAATAGTGAACTAGCGATGTGATGGCAGCATGGTGTAATAGTGCACTAGTGCCATGTGATGGCAGCATGGTGTAATAGTGCACCAGTGCCATGTGATGGCAGCATGGTGTAATAGTGCACTAGTGACATATGTTGACAGCATGGTCTAATACAGCACTAGTGACATGTGATGGCGGCATGGTGTACTAGTGCACTAGTGACATGTGATGACAGCATGGTGTAATAGTGTATTAGCGATGTGTGATGGCAGCTTGGTGTAATAGTGCACTAGCGACATGTGATGGCAGCTTGGTGTAATAGTGCACTAGCGACATGTGATGGCAGCATGGTGTAATAGTGAACTAGCGACGTGATGGCAGCATGGTGTAACAGTGCACTAGCAACATGTGATGGCAGCATGATGTAATAGTGAACTAGCGACATGTGATGGCAGCATGGTGTAATAGTGCACTAGTGACGTGATGGCAGCATGGTGTAATAGTGCACCAGTGCCATGTGATGGCAGCATGGTGTAATAATGCACCAGTGCCATGTGATGGCAGCATGGTGTAATAGTGCACCAGTGCCATGTGATGGCAGCATGGTGTAATAATGCACCAGTGCCATGTGATGGCACAATCGTGTAATAGTGCACTAGTGACATATGTTGACAGCATGGTCTAATAGAGCACTAGTGACATGTGATGGTAGCATGGTGTTGTGGTAAACCACTGTAGTTCACTGTGTTCACTGTTGTTGTTGTTGTTGTTGTCATTCACTCTTGTTTCACTGTTGTGCCTGACTATGCCTCAGCTGACTCCGCCCCTGGGCTACCGAGTATAAGAGCGGCCGCATGGCAGCTCCTGGCATTCGGTCGTCCACTAGAGGCATAGTCCTGATCTGTCTGAAGTGCAATTCAGTAGTTAATAAAAGCCTGTTGTTCTGAACTCTGCCTAGCCTTTTATTAGAATTGATAGCGCATCAATTTTATTAACTACTGAAAAAAAAAAAAAAAAAACGATGCTGCAGATTCTTAAGATCAAGTGCCTGGAACTCGACCCGCAAGAACCGGACTCGACTGCTAAGTTCTCGCACTGGCTGCACTGTTTTGAGTCCTTTCTGACTGCATCCGGCGAGACCGTCGCCGCCGATGCCGACAAGCTCAGGGTGCTGAACTCTAAAGTAAACCACCGAGCTTTTGCCCTTATCCGGGATGCTACGAGCTACCAGGGGGCTATCGACATCCTGAAGGAGCAATACGCACGCCCGGTCAACTATGTTTACGCAAGACATCTCCTGGGGTCTCGCAAACAACAGCCCGGGGAACCCACAGAAGCATACATACGGGCGCTGAAGGAACTCGGCCGAGCCTGCGAATGCAAGCAAGTAACAGCCACGGAACATACGGAGGAGCTCATCCGGGACGCCCTCGTGGCGGGCCTCAGGTCCACTCACACACGGCAGCGACTGCTGGAAAGTAGCGAGCTCGACCTGAAGAAGGCGATTTCACTCACCCTCTCGTTGGACGTAGCCCACCGGAACATGGAGGCCTACTCCCCGGACCGCGCGGCCGCCTCATGGATGCCGCAGCCGCCGCCACCTTGGGACGCGGCGCCGCCACGGGCCCTGGCCTCAACTGCTGCAGCGATGTCCCGCCCGAGCCAGAAATGTTATTTCTGTGGCCAAACCAAACACCCCAGGGCGCGCTGCCCGGCGAAAAACGCGGTCTGCTCTGCCTGCGGTAAGAAGGGACACTACGCTGGCGTCTGCAGAAGCCAGAAGACCCCTACCTCCAGCAGCGCCGCGTGCGATTCGTGGGAGCGGCCATCTTGCCTCCCTCCAGCCTCGTGAGGATCGGGATCGTCATGGGCGCCGCCATTTTGTCCTTCCTCTCCGACGCCGCCATCTTGTCTGCCATTCTGCCAACGGGCCCCCGACTCACCCACCGCCGCCTCACCGGGGTTCTACAGCGACGCTAAAGACTCCACAGCGGCCTCCATCACGCTGGATCAATCCAGACCCCATCAGCTAGCCAGGTCCACGATGGACATCCAGGTAAATGGCCGCGCCACAACTTGCCTTTTTGATTCCGGGAGCACGGAGAGCTTCATACACCCTGATACAGTACGGGGCTATTCTCTCTCGGTCCGGCCAACGCGCCATCGGATCTCCATGGCCTCGAAATCCCACTCAGCAGACGTCGGCGGCTACTGCGTAGTGACCCTCTCGGTGAAGGGCTCCGTATATAAAAATGTAAAGCTCTTCGTCCTGCCACATCTCTGCGCTGCCGTTCTACTGGGGTTGGACTTTCATTGTCGCTTTAAGAGTGTCACCTTGACATACGGTGGACCTTTTCCCCCACTCACTGTCTGCAACCAGCAGTTTTTAAATTGCCCGCCACGCCCCACCTGTAGTCTCTCCACCCTCAAAATCACACCCCCCCCCCTGTTCGCCAACCTCACCCGCGACTGCAAGCCTATCGCCACAAAGAGCAGGCAATACAGCACCGGGGACAGATCCTTTATAAGATCTGAGGTGACGCGGCTCCTGAAGGAGGGGATTATTGAGGGTAGTACCAGCCCCTGGCGAGCCCAGGTGGTAGTCGTTAAGACTGGCAACAAGCAGCGCCTAGTCATCGACTACAGCCAGACTATCAACAAGTACACCCAGTTGGACGCATACCCCCTCCCCCGCATAGCCGACATGGTTAATAAGATAGCGCAATACCGCGTTTTCTCGACCATTGACCTCAAGGCAGCATACCACCAAATCCCTATCCGCCCTGAGGACCGCCAGTACACAGCTTTCGAGGCAAACGGCCGCCTTTTTCACTTCCTCAGGGTTCCTTTTGGCGTCACCAACGGTGTCTCCGTCTTCCAGAGGGAGATGGACCGGATGGTCGACGAGAATGCGTTACAGGCCACGTTTCCCTACCTAGACAACGTGACCATCTGCAGCCATGACCTGCAGGACCATGACGCCAATCTTGATAAGTTCCTCCGCACGGCCCAACTCCTAAACCTCACGTACAACAAGGAAAAGTGCATATTCCGCACAGCCCGCCTCGCTATCCTTGGTTGCGTGGTGAAACACGGAGTCATCAGTCCTGACCCTGACCGGATGCGCCCGTTGATGGAACTTCCCCTGCCCCACTGTCTCAAGGCCCTCAAAAGGTGCCTGGGCTTCTTTTCCTATTACGCCCAGTGGGTCCCTCATTATGCGGACAAAGCCCGTCCACTTATCAAGTCCACTTCCTTCCCCCTGACGGCGGAGGCCCACTTAGCCTTTCACCGTATAAAAGACGACATTGCCAAGGCCACCATGCACTCGGTAGACGAGTCCATCCCCTTCCAGGTGGAGAGCGATGCATCCGACTTCGCCCTGGCCGCTACCCTTAACCAGGCGGGAAGACCCGTGGCCTTCTTTTCACGAACCCTCCAGGGCTCCGAACTCAGACACTCCTCTGTGGAAAAAGAGGCCCAGGCCATTGTGGAGGCGGTGCGCCACTGGCGGCACTACCTGGCTGGAAAACGATTTACCCTGCTTACTGACCAGCGTTCAGTTGCTTTCATGTTCAACAACAAGCAGAGGGGTAAAATCAAAAATGATAAGATTTTGAGGTGGAGAATCGAACTTTCCACCTACAATTACGACATCTTGTACCGGCCAGGGAAACTCAACGAACCCTCAGACGCTCTATCGCGAGGCACATGCGCCACCGCGCAGATCGATAGACTACGGGGCCTCCACAACGACCTCTGCCACCCGGGGGTCACCAGGTTCTTCCATTTCATTAAGGGCCGCAACCTGCCTTACTCCATCGAGGAGGTCAGGACCATGACCAGGAGCTGCCCAGTCTGTGCAGAGTGCAAGCCGCGCTTCTATAGGCCTGACAGAGCAAACCTGATCAAGGCCACCCGCCCTTTTGAGCGCCTGAGTATCGACTTTAAAGGGCCCCTCCCCTCCTCTGACCGCAATGTGTACTTCCTCAACATAGTTGATGAGTACTCCCGTTTCCCTTTTGCCATCCCCTGCCCGGACACGACCACCGCTACGGTCATTAAATGCCTGCACAACCTCTTTGCTCTGTTCGGTTTTCCCAGCTATATTCATAGCGACCGGGGCTCGTCCTTCATGAGCGACGAACTCCGTCAGTACCTGCTCATGAGAGGTATTGCCTCGAGCCGGACCACCAGCTACAACCCCCGGGGGAACGGACAGGTTGAAAGAGAGAACGCGACGGTCTGGAAGGCGGCCCTCCTAGCCTTAAAATCTAGGGGCCTTCCGACCTCCCGTTGGCAGGATGTCCTACCCGATGCGCTCCACTCCATCCGGTCACTGCTGTGTACAGCCACCAACGCAACCCCCCATGAGCGAATGTTTGTTTTTCCCCGGAGGTCCACATCCGGTAACTCACTACCACACTGGCTGACGTCCCCAGGGCCCGTCCTGCTGAGGAAGCATGTAAGGTCCCACAAAACGGCTCCCCTGGTAGAGAAGGTTCACCTCCTCCATGCCAACCCCCAGTACGCCTACGTGGCATACCCGGACGGGCGGGAGGACACAGTCTCCATTAGAGATCTGGCACCCTCGGGGTCCACTGACCCGCCACCATTGCCCCCCACCACGACCCCCTCCGACACGGCCCAAAATTCAGTAGACCCAATTCTCACCCCTGTCCATTCCACCCCAGTAGACGGCATGCCGCGCCCCCAGGACCAGCCGGAGCCCACTCGCCCACCCAACACCAAAGGGGATGATACGCCGGTGCTGGACCCCGCTCAAGACGCGTCGTGGGAAGCTGTACCATCGCAACCGTCGCCACGAAGATCTCGACGGCAAACGAGGCCGCCCGACAGACTCGCCTACTCGAACTTTTGATACACGTCACCCCGCCGGACTTAATTTTAAACGAGGGGTGAATGTGGTAAACCACTGTAGTTCACTGTGTTCACTGTTGTTGTTGTTGTTGTTGTCGTTCACTCTTGTTTCACTGTTGTGCCTGACTATGCCTCAGCTGACTCCGCCCCTGGGCTACCGAGTATAAGAGCGGCCGCATGGCAGCTCCTGGCATTCGGTCGTCCACTAGAGGCATAGTCCTGATCTGTCTGAAGTGCAATTCAGTAGTTAATAAAAGCCTGTTGTTCTGAACTCTGCCTAGCCTTTTATTAGAATTGATAGCGCATCAGGTGTACTAGTGCACTAGTGACATTTGATGACAGCATGGTGTAATAGTGTATTAGCAATGTGTGATGACAGCATGGTGTAATAGTGAACTAGCGACATGTGATGGCAGCATGGTATAATAACCAACGCTGCCTCCGCAAGATCCTGCAAATCCATTGTACCAACGTCATTGATCTTGCTCAGGCCAACATCCCCAGCATCGAAGCTTTGACCACGCTCAATCAACTCCAATGGATGGGTCACATTGTCTGCATGCTCGATTACGAGGCTCCCAAAACAAGCGCTGTACTCGGGGCTCTGGCACGGCAAGAAAGCCCCAGATGGGCAGAGGAAACGCTTCAAGGACACCCTCAAAGCCTCCTTGAAAAAGTGCAACATCCCCATCGACACCTGGGAATCCCTGGCCCAAGACCGCACAAAGTGGAGGAGAAGCATCCGGGTAGGCGCCGAACACCTCGAGTCTCTTCGCCGGGAGCAAGCGGAAGCCAAGCGCAGGCAGCGCAAGGAGCACACATCAATTCGAGCACCTCACCCACCCGCCCCTTCAACCACTGTCTGCCCAACCTGTGACAGAGACTGTAGGTCCCGCATTGGACTCATCAGTCACCTGTGAACTCATTTTTAATGTGGAAGCAAGTCATCCTCGGTTCCGAAGGACTGCCTAAGAAGAAGAAGAAGATAATATTGCACTAGTGACATGTGATGACAGCATGGTGTAATAGTGCGCTAATGACATGTGATGGCAGTATGGTGTAATAGTGTACTAGTGACATGTGATGGCAGCATGGTGTAATAGTGAGCTAGCAACATGTGATGACAGCATGGTGTAATAGTGCACTAGTGACATGTGATGGCAGCATGGTGTAATAGTGCATTAGTGACATGTAATGGCAGCATGTTGTAATAGTGCACTAGTGACGTGATGACAGCATGGTGTAATAGTGTATTAGTGACATGTGATGACAGCATGGTGTAATAGTGCACTAGTGACGTGATGGCAGCATGGTGTAATAGTGCACTAGTGACATATGATGACAGCATGGTGTAATCATGCATTAGTGACATGTGATGACAGCATGGTCTAATAGTGCACTAGTGACATGTGATGGCAGCATTGTGTAATAGTGCACTAGTGCCATGTGACGACAGCATGGTGTAATAGTGCACCAGTGACGTGATGACAGCATGGTGTAATAGTGCACCAGTGACATGTGATGACAGCATGATGTAATAGTGCACTAGTGACGTGATGGCAGCATGATGTAATAGTGCACTAGTGACATGTGATGACAGCATGGTCTAATAGTGCACTAGTGACATATGATGACAGCATGGTGTAATAGTGCATTAGTGACATGTGATGACAGCATGATGTAATAGTGCACTAGTGACACGTGATGGCAGCATGGTGTAATAGTGTATTAGTGACATGTGATGACAGCATGGTCTAATAGTGCACTAGTGACGTGATGGCAGCATGGTGTAATAGTGCACTAGTGACATATGATGACAACATGGTGTAATAGTGCATTAGTGACATGTGATGATAGCATGGTATAATAGTGCACTAGCGATGTATGATGACAGCATGGTGTAATAGTGCACCAGTGATGTGTGATGACAGCATGTGTAATAGTGCACTAGTGACATATGATGACAGCATGATGTAATATAAGAATATAAGAACATAAGAAATAGGAGCTGGAGTAGGCCATTTCACCCTTCGAGCCTGCTCCGCCATTCAACAAGATCAGGCTGACTTTCTACCTCAGCTCCACCTTCCCGCAATATCCCCATATCCCTTAATACCCTTTATACTCAAAAATTTATCGACCTCTGTCTTGAATAT
Source organism: Somniosus microcephalus (assembly GCF_052327205.1). Lineage (NCBI taxonomy): Eukaryota > Metazoa > Chordata > Chondrichthyes > Squaliformes > Somniosidae > Somniosus > Somniosus microcephalus. The sequence continues at coordinate 184,257,580 of NC_140997.1, read as the reverse complement.
ACTCAATAACTGAGCATCCACAGCTTTCTGGGGTAGAGAATTCCTAAGATTCACAACCCTTTGAGTGAAGAAATTTCTCCTCATCTCAGTCCTAAATGGCCGATCCCTTATTCTGTGACTGTGACCCCATGTTCTAGATTCCCCAGCCAGGGGAAACATTTTCCCAGCATTAACCCTGTCAACCTCCTTAAGAATTTTATACGTTTCAATGCGATCACCTCTCATTCTTCTAAACTCTAGGGAATATAGGCCTAGTCTACTCAATCTCTCCTCATAGGGCAATCACCTCATCCCAGGAACCAATCTAGTGAACCTTTGCTGCACTCCCTCTAAGGCAAGTATGTCTTTCCTTAGGTACGGAGACCAGAACTGTACACAGTACTCCAGGTGTGGCCTCACCAATGCCCAGTATAATTGTAGTAAGACTTCTTTATTCTTATATACTCTAATCCCTTTGTAACACAAACTAACATACCATTTGCTTTCCTAATTGCTTGCTGTACCTGCATGTTAACTTTCTGTGATTCATGTACGAGGACATCCAGGTCCCACTGAATGCAAACATTTCCCAGTCTCTCACCATTCAAAAAATATTCTGCTTTTTTGTTTTTCATGTAATGACAGCATGGTGTAATAGTGCACTCGTGACATGTAATGACAGCATGGTGCAATAGTGGACTAGCGACATATAATGACAGTATGGTGTAATAGTGAACTAGTGATAGTATATCAAAACTGCACAAACTTAGTATCACATTTTAATATCTCAGGACAATTAATTTATAGGACGATAAAGTGAAATTTAATCAGGAATAAGAAAATCGCAATCTTTGCACTTCAGTTGATGGGAAATTTCCCTTGCTACCTGATGAACATCTCAATATAGGAGTTAACTCTCGTGTCTATTTTGAAATATTTGTAGCTTCCGCTTTCTTCCTAAAATGTATTTTTACACACTGCACTTTCAGGATGCATTCACACTCCCTCCTCAGCCTTGGTGCAAAGCAATTTGGATGCTAAACTGGGAAACTAAATCCAGATTTACTGCCCCACCTGACTCCCAAGAGAAGCAGACCAAGACTCCTTGGAAAGGGGCAGTCTCACACCACTTCTGTTTGACACCATCTGGAGTGTAAAGCCAGTGTATTGTCAAACCTGGTTTACAGAGTGCTCATTACATCCACCTAATCTCAATTTACATGTTTAGAATGTGGGGAGTCTCGACTCCCCACTTTTCAAACATTTAAGTTTTTAAGCTGTTACCGGAGAGCTCTGCCCAAGTCTATGTCCAGGTAAAACTCTCACAGCTATAGGCAGGCAGAAGCCATGCAGTTCGAAGGTAGTTCTCTCTGGCTCAAACCCAAAGTGCAGCCACGGGGAGCGCAGGGGGTGGGGGTTGGAGTTGGGGGAGAAGACTGCGGCAGGGGAGAATTCTGCAAGTGTGTGAGGGTGGTTGAGATTGTGAGATTGCCCAGTAAATAGGATTGACAGGTGGTGGGTCAGGTTGACCAAGGCAGGTGGGAATGATGTGGCTTTGCATGCCCTGTCCACTCACTCACGGGGTTGGGACGTTGGTGGCAAGCTGAAGGGGGAGACAGGAGCATGCAGGTTGAGGATGAGGGGCAATGATGACGGCATTACTGTGAAAGAGAGCAAGTGCATCTTCTTCAACTATCCTACCCAGTCCCTCATCATTCCACTGCATGGCAAGTAAAGCTGGTTTCCAGCACTAGGTTGGGAACGTCATTTATTTTTAAAATCACTTATTGTACTGCAAGGTAAATAATGCTCAGTATAGGAATGCAGGCACTTTTTTTTTAAGGCTTTTTAAGTTTAAAAAATAAAGCACCCAGGCATTACCACAGGCATGAGAAAATTGTCACGCCAGACATGATCAAATTGTGGCACAAGAATCAAGTGTGACAAATAGGATGTGTATGATCAAAGACTTTTCATATAGATAGATATATCATTTTTGAGTCAGTTCAAGATGGACTCCAAATGGTGTATTAAAAAAAAAGGTCTCCACTGTTCAGAAAAACTTCAACTGACTCACAACTAGGGAACTCTTAGTTCTAATAAAATTTGTTGGTTTAATGAGGTAGATAAAATTATGTTTTACAGTTGTTGTCCAGTGCCAAAAACGAACAGACTTTCCTTGGGGTCTTTCACTCTCTATTCACCTCACCACTAATACATGCCAACAGGGGCTTCATGTAGAATTATTCACACGTAAGGTTATCAAACAATTTTTCCCCAAGAATTTGCTTTGGAAAACTTTTCATCTTGTTTTTAAATATAGTTTGTATAAAGTTGGTCATTGTGCTGTTTCAGTATCTTGATGTCTTTTTCCTTCTTTATATTATTTTAATTGTAAATAGATTTAAGTGTAGCTGGCAGTGGTGTATCAGCAAGTTATTTTTGCCTGTAGAGCTGGTGCGAGAATGTGGTGGGGGTTCCCACATATTCTCCTGTGAGTGACACAACCCAATCGGGGTGCTCGCCTGTACACAGGTTTCGGTTCAGCGGGGAATCGGTATGCTTATGGCGTCTATAGTTCAGCCACAAACATGAGGAAAAGGTCCCTTCCCTCCTGTCACATCAACCATTCATTTGCATGGAGCATCTCTTAGCCACTGAGATGTGCTCCAGAAAGGGCAGGACTCAATGCTGTGTTTCTGGTAATACAAGCTCCAGACTCTCTGAAGTAGATAAAAGGGTGTCTGGCTCCTATTGAAAAGTTAGCCATAGATAAAAGGATTTTTCTGGTTCCCTTTCAACGTATGAGGGTATTTTAATTTAACGTGGTTACAATATTTAGAGAGAGATAGAACGCTGGGATAAGACTATTATTGCGCCTTATCCTGAACGAATCATATCAGAAAGATACTGAGGCTTTAAAATTAACATATTTATTTTTAATTCTTTTGTTCACTGTTAAGAGGCATTGGCCTAGAAATTGGGTATAGCCCCGCTTGGGGCGTTAGAATTGGCGGAGCGCAAATTTTATAGCCAGACGCAACTTATCGACACCTCGTGCGATATTGGGTTGCAGCGCCCCAAAGGTGATTGAGGCGCGAGTTCAGGCATTACACAGGGCACCTAAGGCGCTAACATGCCGGCGCAACCCAATATCGGGGCGTCCAGCCGCAGCGCAGGTGCTCTCAATTACCCACGACCACGAGACTTCGAGGTGCCGGCCAGCTCTTAAAGGGGTGGGTCAGGCAGCTCCAGCATCCACAGTCTGCGCCTTGTAGGCCTGCAAATCGGCGCAGGCCCTTCTCTGGCGCAAAAAACTTGGAGCATATGGAGAGGGTGAGGCAGAGAGCAGAGCGCTTCACCAATGAGTCTCTGGAGGAATTGGTGGCCGCAGTCGAGCGCCGGCGAGATGTCCTCTACCCCGACAATGGCAGGAGGCCTAATCATAAGGACTATCGACGAGCTTGGAGGGATGTTTCTCAGAGGGTCAACTCCAGCAGTATGGCGACCAGGAGCCCTGTGCAGTGCAGGAAGAAATTCAACTACCTCACTCGGGTCGTGAGGGTGAGTGGAGTTAATGTAAACTTATGCATCCCTCCATTAGCACCTGACTTTATGGCTACAGGGTGCGCTATCCCGCTCTGGCCATCTGTCAGCAAGCACCCATGGCCGTTTTTGGTCACAAACGTGCACATTTGACTCAGGGCATCATGTAAGGGCTGGTCCACCATGGGGGGCATGAGATGATAACCAAGGGCATCATGTAAGGGCTGTTCCACCATGGGGGGCATGAGATCATAATTCAGGGCATCATGTAACATCACTTCCCATCCTTTGCCCTGCAGGCCAAGCTGGCGAGAAACCGCAAGGAGCAGCTTCGCACCGGAGGCGGCCGTCCTCAACTGGAGCCTCTGATGGATCTCGAGGAGAGAGTCCACCAGATTGTGGGAGGACGCCTGAGTGGTCCTGTCACCACTGCAGCTGCCGACCCCATTGTCCACAGCGATGGTAAGCTTCTCTACTATTACAGCTGTCACCTTCCAGTTGTTTCCCCCGCCAGCATGCTTTCTCAATGTGGAGCCATGTCATAGCATTGCCACACTGTTGCATCCCTTGCTGCCAAACTGTCCTTTTGCTAAAGCCACTCTTCAACCTCCCTGCTTTCAGATGCTGCATCACCAGCTTGGGAGCCGGCCCCTCAAGCTGCCAGTGCCAGTGCCTCCGGAGGAGACTGTTGAATCCGTGATTCTTAAAGTATGATGTTTCCCAATAACTAGACGGAGGCTGTAACTTAACAATCAACAGATGTTTACTGGGGGAGGGTAGTCTAAAGACTAACAGTACAGAGGCATGCTCAAGGCTTATATACAGGTGTGGTCACTGCCGGTACTACAGTATACAGGAGCTGTAAAAGTAGTTCTCTCTTAAAGGTACATACACTACAATTCCTCCCCTTTTAGATTAACAGTACCCATAACATTCAAATAACAGTTAACACTTTAACATGCACATTAAACTGAAATAGTCCATTTATAGATTCAGTCTTGGGGCGGCTTCCTGATCCTTTCTGGATAGCGCCGTTCCTGAGGTTCTTGTTCTTGGTGCGGAGGCGATTCTGGCCCCCTTTCGTCGGTTAGTTCATCAGTTTCCGCTGCTACTGTTTCTGAGGTAGATGCTACCGGTATGTCGGGTTCATCCCCAGGTACGTGAGACATGGGGTTGACTCGTTCCTGTGACGCTAGGATCTGGTCGACGTGGCGTCTCACAATGTTCTCCCCGACATCCACTGTGTACATTAATGGCCCCTGCCGTGTGCATATCGTTCCGGGTTGCCATTTCTCTGTTCGGTAGTCGCGGGCCAAGACTGGTTCTCCTACATTGAAGCTCCTTGTCGGCTTCTCATTGATGTGCTGGAATTGCTTATCCTCAACATTTCTTCGCACATTTGGTCTGAGCAAATCCAGACGAGATCTCAACCTTCGGTTAAAGAACATCATGGCCGGGGTCTGGTTGGTAACTGCATGTGTCGCATTTCTGTAGGCTAACAGGAAATTGTCCACCTTATGCTGTAATGGAATTTCATCATCGCACATGGCCCTTATCGCCTTTTTAAAGGTTTGTACGAACTTCTCAGCCAATCCATTTGTGGCTGGATGATACGGGGCGGATGTGTAATGCCTTACCCCATTCCTTCTCATAAATTTCCGAAACTCTTCGGACACAAACTGTGGTCCGTTATCAGAGCAAATCTGCTCTGGCAAGCCGTTTCTGGCAAATATGGTCCGTAGGACAGCAATCGTTTTCTCTGTAGTGGTTGAGGACATTTTGATCACCTCAGGCCATTTCGAGTGCGCATCCACTGCTATTAAGAACATTGAGTCCATGAATGGACCAGCAAAATCAATGTGCACCCGTTGCCATGGAGAGGAGGGCCACTCCCATGGGTGTAGAGGGGCATGTGGTGGTGCATTTTGGACCTTCTGGCATCCTGAGCAGCTCTTTGTTAGGTCCTCGATTTGTTGATCGATCCCCGGCCACCACACATAAGCCCTAGCAAGGCTTTTCATTTTCACCCCTCCCAGATGACCTTCATGAAGCTCATTGAGCACTCTCTCCCTTAACTTGGGTGGAATTACCACTCGGGATCCACACATCACTGTCCCCTGGCATATTGACAGCTGTTCTCTTCTGGATGAGAATGCTGGCAACAGTGAGTCGCCATGTGTTGGCCATCCCTTCACCATGAAATCATATACCCGAGACTGTGTCGGATCATTGCGGGTCTCCTTCTCTATATCCGCGTTAGTTACTGGCAATCGTTCAATTATCGACGAATAAAATATTTCGATAGGGTCCACTGCTGGTGCTTCCTCCACAGTAGGCAGTAGCAGGCGTGATAGCCCATCAGCATTTCCATGCCGTTTCGTGCCCTTATACTCTATTTCATATTGGTTCGCCCCTAGAAAAAGGGACCATCTTTGTAACCGTTGTGCAGTCATCACCGGAACACCCTTCTTTGGATTAAAGATGGAGACAAGTGGTTGGTGGTCAGTCAGCAAGGTGAACTTCTGCCCATGCAGATAGTGGTGGAATTTTTTTACTCCCCTGATGCGCTATCAATTACTCATAAAAGACGGAGAGTTAGGAGAGTAACTAAAAGGCTTTTATTAACAAAGAACAGAGCATGCCTCTTGTGGTTGACTGGTTTCCAAGAAGGCAGGGGGCTGCAGAGCAGTCACCTTTATACCTGGGCCTGTGGGTGGAGCCGGGGCGGAGCCAGCAGAGGCATGCTGAGGCATGCCTGGATACAACAGTGTGCAACAACAACAACAACGGTGAACAACAATAACAGTGGTTTACCACATTCACCCCTTGTTTAAAATTGAGTCCGGCGGGGTGAAGTGTACTAAAGGTTCGTGTAAGTAAGTCTATCAGGTGGCCTTGTATGCCGTCCTGATCGTCGTGGTGGCGGCGGTGATGGTGCAGCATCCAACGTTGAATCTGGCGTCTCATTGAGTGGTTGGGTGGTCAATGACGGGTCCTGGGGCTGCGGCATGCCGTCTACTGGGGTTGGGTTGTGGGTAGTGGTGGATGGCAATGGTAGTGTTTCAGGGGCACCCGAAGGTGCGAGATCTCGTATGGAGACTGTGTCCTCCCGCAATGGTAGTGTTTCAGGGGCACCCGAAGGTGCGAGGTCTCGTATGGAGACTGTGTCCTCCCGCCCGTCCGGGTACGCCACGTAAGCATACTGGGGGTTGGCGTGGAGGAGGCTCACCCTCTCGACCAGGGGGTCCGTTTTATGGGACCTCACGTGCTTCCGCAGTAGGACGGGTCCTGGAGACGTCAGCCATGTCGGTAGCGAGGTCCCCGATGTGGACTTCCTGGGGAAAGTGAACATTTTTTCATGGGGGGTGGCATTGGCGGCCGTACAAAGCAGTGACCGAATGGAGTGGAGCGCCGCAGGGAGGACCTCCTGCCAGCGAGAGGTCGGAAGGCCCTTAGATTTTAAGTTTAAGAGGACGGCCTTCCAAACCGTCGCGTTCTCTCTTTCCACCTGGCCGTTCCCCCGGGGGTTGTAGCTGGTGGTTCTGCTTGTAGCAATACCTCTCGTGAGCAGGTACTGACGGAGTTCGTCGCTCATAAGGGATGAGCCCCGGTCGCTATGGATATAGCTAGGGAAGCCGAACAAGGCGAAAAGGTCGTTCAGACATTTAATGACCGTGGTACTGGTCATGTCTGGGCACGGGATGGCAAACGGGAAACGGGAGTACTCATCAATTATGTTGAGGAAGTACACGTTGCGGTCAGAGGAGGGGAGGGGCCCTTTAAAATCGACGCTCAGGCGCTTGAAGGGGCAAGTGGCCTTGATCAGGCTTGCTCTGTCTGGCCTATAAAAATGCGGTTTGCACTCGGCACAGATTTGGCAGTTCCTGGTCATGGTCCTGACCTCCTCGATGGAGTAGGGCAGGTTACGGGATTTGATGAAATGGAAGAACCTGGTGACCCCCGGGTGGCAGAGGTCATTGTGGAGGGTCTGCAGTCTATCAACCTGCGTGTTGGCGCATGTACCACGTGATAGGGCATCTGGGGGCTCATTGAGTTTCCCGGGCCGGTACAAGATATCTTAATTGTAGGTGGAGAGTTCAATTCTCCACCTCAAGATCTTGTCGTTCTTGATTTTGCCCCTCTGATTATTATTAAACATAAAAGCTACTGAACGCTGGTCAGTGAGCAGGGTAAATCGTTTTCCGGCCAGGTAATGCCTCCAATGTCGCACCGCTTCCACAATGGCCTGGGCCTCCTTTTCGACAGAGGAGTGTCGAATCTCGGGGCCCTGGAGGGTCCTTGAGAAAAAGGCCACGGGTCTCCCCGCCTGGTTAAGGGTTGCAGCTAGGGCGAAGTCGGATGCGTCACTCTCCACTTGGAAAGGGATGGACTCATCCACTGCGTGCATTGTGGCCTTCGCAATATCTTTTTTTATGAGAGTGAAGGCTGCACATGCCTCTGCTGTCAGGGGGAAGGAGGTGGACTTGATGAGGGGTCTGGCTTTGTCTGCATAGTTGGGCACCCACTGAGCATAGTAAGAGAAAAACCCTAGGCATCTCTTCAGTGCTTTTTGGCAGTGGGGGAGGGGGAGCTCCATAAGGGGGCGCATTCTGTCGGGGTCGGGGCCGATGACTCCGTTCTCCACTACGCAGCCAAGAATGGCGAGGCGCGTGGTGCGAAACATACATTTGTCCTTGTTGTATGTTAGATTCAGCCGCTGGGCTGTACGGAGGAATTTCTCTAGGTTAACGTCATGGTCCTGCTGGTCGTGGCCGCAGATGGTGACGTTGTCTAGATAGGGGAAGGTGGCCTGCAGCGCGTTCTGGTCAACCATTCGGTCCATCTCCCTTTGGAAGACCGAAACCCCGTTGGTGACGCCGAAGGGGACTCGGAGGAAGTGGTAGAGACGACCGTCAGCTTCAAAAGCTGTGTACTGGCGGTCCTCAGCCCTGATGGGGAGCTGGTGGTATGCCGACTTCAGATCAATCGTCGAGAACACCCGGTATTGTGCTATCTGATTGACCATGTCAGATATGCGGGGGAGTGGGTATGCATCTAACTGGGTGTAGCGATTGATCGTCTGGCTGTAATCAATAACTAGGCGCTGTTTTTCGCCAGTCTTCACTACCACCACTTGTGCTCGCCATGGGCTAGTGCTACCCTCAATAATCCCTTCCTTCAGGAGTCTTGCTACTTCGGATTTAATGAAGCTCCTATCCCCGGCACTGTAACGCCTGCTTTTGGTAGCGATGGGCTTACAGTCGCGGGTGAGGTTAGCGAACAAGGCGGGGGGGGAGACTTTAAGCGTGGAGAGGCTGCAAATGGTGCGCAGCGGGCGATTTAAAAGCTGCTGGCTGCAGACTGAGAGTGGGGGGAGGGGTCCGCCATACGCTAATGTGACACTTTTAAGGTGGCACTGAAAATCCAACCCCAGTAGAACGGCAGCGCAGAGATGGGGCAGGACAAGAAGTTTAAAATTTTTGTATTCTGTGCCCCTTACTGAAAGGGTCACTACACAGTAGCCACCAACGTCTGCTGAATGGGATTTGGAAGCCATAGAGATCCGATGGCGCGTTGGCAGGACCGGGAGAGAGTAACCGCGCACCGTGTCGGGGTGGATAAAGCTCTCCGTGCTCCCGCTGTCGAAAAGGCAGGTAGTGGCGCGGCCGTTCACCGTAATATCCATCATGGACCTGGACAGTTGGTGAGGGAGAGATTGGTCCAGCGTCACGGAGGCCAGCGTATGGTCGAGCGAGTCGCTGTGGTCGTCAGACGAGGCGGTGGTTGAGTCCGGGTCACCCGCAATTGGAGTTGGAGGCGTCCAAGATGGCGGACAAAATGGCTGCGCCCATGATCCCGATCCCCACGCGGCTGGAGGTGTCCAAGATGGCGGACAAGATGGCTGCCCCCACGGTTCACACGCGGCGCTGCTGGCGTTAGCGGTTTTACCTTTGCAGGCGCTGACATAGTGTCCTTTCTTCCCGCAGCCAGAGCAGGTAGCGTTTTTCGCCAGGCAGCGTGCTCTGGGGTGTTTTGCCTGGCCACAAAAGTAACATTTCGGGCCCTTGGACATCGCTGCAGCAGTTGGTGCCGGGGGTGGCGGTCCCATGACTCAAGGTTGCGGCGTCCACGGTGCGGGGTGGTTAGGGGAGAATGCGTCCATATTCCGGTGGGCCGCGTCTAGCGAGAGCGCGAGGGACACTGCCTTCTTCAGGTCGATTTCGCCCTTCTCCAGCAGTCTCTGCCGGGAGTAGTCGGATTTGAGGCCCGCAACGAAAGCATCTCGGATAAGTCCCTCCGCGTGTGTCGCGGCCGATACCTCTTTACAATCGCAGGCTCGGCCGAGTATCTGTAGTGCCCGTAGGAATGCCTCCAACGATTCCCCGGACTGCTGTTTGCGGGATCTCAGGAGGTGTCTGGCATAAACCGTATTTACCGGGCGTGTGTATTGTCCTTTTAGCAGATCGATAGCCGCCGTGTAGGTAGTCGCGTCCTGGATGAGCGTGTAGACTTGGTGGCCCACCTTGGAGGCCAGGATTTTTAGTTTGTTTCCATCTAGTGTCACGGCTGAGGCTTCCAGGTAAGCTTCGAAGCAACGCAGCCGTTGTGCGAACTTGGTAGACGAACCCGCCTCTTGAGGGTCTAGGTCCAGGCATGTTGGTCTGAGGGCATGCAGCAGCGCCTGCTGCTCAGCGTTTGGTGCCGTCGTTTGCTGCAGCGCCTGCTGCTCAGCGTTTGGTGCCGTCATTTCCTGCTGCTCAGCGTTTGGTGCCGACATTTTGTTTTTGTTAATAAAATTGATGCGCTATCAATTACTCATAAAAGACGGAGAGTTAGGAGAGTAACTAAAAGGCTTTTATTAACAAAGAACAGAGCATGCCTCTTGTGGTTGACTGGTTTCCAAGAAGGCAGGGGGCTGCAGAGCAGTCACCTTTATACCTGGGCCTGTGGCTGGAGCCAGGGGTGGAGCCAGCAGAGGCATGGTGAGGCATGCCTGGATACAACAGTGTGCAACAACAACAACGGTGAACAACAATAACAGTGGTTTACCACATCCCCATACTAAGCTGAGGGCCTCCCTGTCGATCTGGGCGTAGTTGCGCTCGGCTGAGGTTAGTGACCGAGACGCAAAGGCTACTGGCCTCTCCAACCCGTCTGGGAATTTGTGCGACAGCACCGCTCCAATACCATAGGGTGATGCATCACATGCCAACCGAATTGGTAGTGCTGGGTTGAAATGGGCCAACACCTCTTTTGATGTGATCAATTCTTTGCACTTCTGGAAAGCTCGTTTACATTCGTCATTCCACTTCCATGGTACCCCCGTTTGCAGTAGGGTATTCAGTGGGTGTAATACTGTAGACAAATTTGGTAAGAACTTATGGTAGTAGTTCACCAGCCCGAGGAACGACCTCAGTTGTGCCAAATTTTCCGGTGCTGGAGCCTTGACTACTGCCTCAATCTTTTCAGGGGACTTATGTAACACCTCTTCATCAATAACGCGGCCACAAAACGAGATCTGCTTCTGGAAAAACTCGCACTTGTGGCAATTAGCTCGTAGCCCATATTCCTTTAATCTAGTGAGCACCTTCTCCAGGTTGGCGAGGTGATCACTGTCATTTTCGCCCGTGACCAGGATGTCGTCCAAATAACACTGGGTCCCTGGAATCCCTTGCAGGACTTGATCCATTGCTCTTTGCCAAATAGCCGGAGCCGATGCTACCGCGAACACCAGCCGGTTGTATTGGTAGAGACCTTTATGAGTGTTGATCGTGAGGTATTGTTTCGAGGCTTCTTCTACCTCCATTTGCAGGTACGCCTGGGCCAGATCAATTTCGGTGAAGCGTTTACCCCCAGATAGCGAGGTGAAAATATCCTCAATCCGTGGAAGTGGATATTGTACCGTGTGAAGGACTGGGTTCACTGTCACCTTAAAATCCCCACAGATGCGGACCTTCTTTGGTTCCCCAGGCGTATCACTCAACGACCTCTTCATTACAGGAACGATGGGTCCAGCCCACTCGCTCCAGTCTACTTTGGACAGTACTCCTGAACGTTCCAACCCTTCCAGCTCTGCTTCGACAGCTGGTCAGATCGCATAAGGCACCGGTCTGGCCTTAAAAAAACTTTGGGCTTGCATTTTCCTCTCTTTTAATCATCGCTGTTATGCCTTTTAGTGTTCCGAGTCCCTCCTGGAACACTTCTTGTGCGTCCGTTAGCATTTTTGACAGTCGTCTAGGTGTGGCGTCATCATCCTTTTTGGCCTCAACCTTCAGTGCCTGGATGGAATGCCAATCTAATTGTATCTTCCGGATCCATTCACGTCCTAGTAGTGGTGGTCCTCCATCTGGCAATACATATAGGTCCATTTTGGGTATTTCCTGGCCTTTGTATATCACGTTCACCCTTATTTTTCCTTTGGGGTAGACTTTTTGCCCCGTATACGTCTTCAAGACAATCTCTGTAGCTTTCAAGGGTATATGTGAAAATAGCCGCTTGTAGTCCCTTCGGTTTATGACTGTTAGGGCTGATCCTGTGTCCAATTCCATTTTCACTTGGACTCCATCTATCTTGAGCATGACCCAGGTAGTATGGTGATCCTCCATTTTGATTACCTTATGTAGTTTCAGACAACCCAGCTCCTTGCTTCCGGAGTCTGTATCACTTTTCTGTTCGTCTGAACTACTGTCCATCACCTTATGTATCTTTTTGTACTTCTCCTGTGGAGATTTCTTGCTGCTGGTTTTCTTCCCTGACCTGCAGACTCTTGCTATGTGTCCTGCTTTTCCACACTGTCTGCACACTTGGTCCTTGAACCAACAATCCTTCTGGTTGTGTGTTGTTCTGCCGCAGCGATAACACTTCCCTGCTCCATATGACATTTCATTGGTGCCATATTCTTGCGGTCTCCATTATATCTCTGCAGCGCCCCGTGCTGCTGCTTCGTGTGATACTGCCATGCTGAAAGCCTTGTCCAGCGTAAGATCCTTTTCTGATAGAAGCCATTTCTGGGTTCCTTCACTTTGAAGCCCACACACAAACTTGTCCCTTAACGTATCTGCTAGTCCCATTCCAAACTGGCAGTGTTTCGATAGCTTGCGCAGTTCCGTTAAATACTCAGCATTACTTTCGTCTTTATGCTGGTTCCTTTTGTGGAACTTAAATCTTTCTGCTATCAGCAGCAGTGTGGCGTTTAAGTGGTCCTGTAGGATTTCCACTATGCTTTCGAAATTCTTATCCACTGGCTTCTCTGGGGTTATTAGGATTTGCAGTAAGCCATAAGTTATTGCACCCATGGAATTTAACAAAACCAGTGCTTTCCTAGCATCTGGCACTTCATTCGCCTTGCAGTACACCTCATTGTCGAACGCAGTGATACTGCCACTCTTCGGCATCCCTGGGTGTGATTAAATTGTCTAAAATGGCGTCTCCCGTGCGCTCCCTTCTTCTCTGCTGGCACAAAATGGCGTCTCCCGGGCTTTCCTTTCTTCCCGCGCTCGCCCTTCTTCTCCGCTGCGGCTTCTAAAAATGGCGTCTCCCGCGCTCTCCCTTCTTCTCCGCGGCTCAATTGCGTCTCCCGCGCTTCCTTTCTTTCCCCTGCGGACATTGTTCAGCCCTTGAGCCCTGGCTGTGCTCTGCGCGTTCTCCTGTGCGCCTCTCTCGTTGCCACCGCTCGGTCCTGAACCCCGGCTGCTGCTTTACCCTCTCTCTCTCTTTTTGTTTTCCGTCGACGCTGCTCGGTTTTCAACCCCCGGCTGCGCACTGTGTGCTTCACCCTCTCTCTTACCCCGTCGACGCTGCTCGGCCTTTTCTGTGCCGTCGGTCGGCTCCAGCCGCCGCTGTCCGGGAAGGGTCTGCGCTGTACCTGTTGCCAGTCTGTTGCTGGATCGTCGTGGCTGGAGAACTGAGCCCAGCTCTCAACAGCCTCCCCTGCGATGTTCACTCTCTGCCAGATGACTGGGCGGTTGCTCGTGGTCGACGCCCGTGCTTCTGGCCTCGAATTTCTTCCACCGCCCTCCCGGAGCGAATCCTTGGAAGGAAATGCAGAGTTGCAGGTAGATTCGAATCGACCTCATCGCCACTGTTGAATCCGTGATTCTTAAAGTATGATGTTTCCCAATAACTAGACGGAGGCTGTAACTTAACAATCAACAGGTGTTTACTGGAGGAGGGTAGTCTAAAGACTAACAGTACAGAGGCATGCTCAAGGCTTATATACAGGTGTGGTCACTGCCGGTACTATAGTATACAGGAGCTGTAAAAGTAGTTCTCTCTTAAAGGTACATACACTACAGCGACGACCAGGAGGAAGCCGGACCATCCGTGCCAGCCTCAGGGGAGCCACCGCATCTGGAGACTGGGGATAGTAGTTCCCTTGAGGGGAGTGTGGGGGGCTCTGATGAGGAGCCAGTTGCAGGAACCAGCGGCCTGCAGCAACGCGCGGGGGGTAGGAACGCTCGGGGGACGTCTCCCCGGAGGGCGAGGCAGGCCACCATGACTGCTGCACAGAGTGCAGAGGAGGTGCGTAGCCTTGCCGAGATGAGCGCCCAGGCCCAGCTCAGGCACACTGAGCTGATGGCTGCAGTGGGGAAGATGCCTGAGTCGATCGACACACTGGCAAAGAGTGTGCTGGACTTTGGAGCAGCAATGGAAAGGACTGCCCAGGGCTTCCGCCCAGCAATGGAAAGGTCTGTCCAGGGCTTGTCCGAGGCAGTGGAAAGGTCTGTCCAGGGCTTGTCCAAGGCAGTGGAAAGGTCTGTCCAGGCCTTGTCCGAGGCAGTGGAAAGGTCTGTCGAGGCCTTGTCCGAGGCAGTGGAAAGGACTGTCCATGGCTTTTCCGAAGCACTGGCACCTGCCACACAGGTCCTCACTGCTGCCACGCAGTCACTTGCTGGCCTCGTCTACACGCAAATTGAGGCCACGCGAACACTCTCTGCTGCCACCCTAGCTGCATCATGCAGGATCACCCCAGGCCCTTGCAGCACCACAGCAGGCCATGAATCTGTGGAGCAGTCGATTGTGGCGTATGATCCTGTGCGGCCCCGTCAGAGTGCTAGTGTTTCGGCCGACCACGGTGCAGGTGTCCTCTCTCTGCATGTGAGCAGTCCTGATGCCACCGCTGGCACATCAGCAGAGCAGCTGCCACCACCTGCGCGGCAGACTGCTAGCAGACATGCCCAGTTGGAGCAGCCTGCTTGCGGGACCTCCAAGCCCAGAGGTCGTCCAGGCCGTCCCTCAGGGGCTTCAGCGCTTCCAGACACTCAGCAGGCGTCCCCCAGCCTTGACGCAGCCACTGGGGTCCAATTACGGAGGAGCTGCAGGGAGGGAAGGGGCCGACCTCGTAAGAGGAGTCGGTCTCCATCAAGGGGTCACCAGTAGAGGGAGGTGCTAAGACGTCTCTTTTTCCGGATTTAAGGCCGTCCCCACCTGCTGTGTTTGTTTGTTATGGTTTGGTTAGTTTCGCCGGGTTGCCAGACAGTTATCTGTTAGTTTGTTAGTTATGATTTCTGTTACCATGACGTTGTCATGCTGGAAGGAAGCATTTGTTTGAAAATAAAGAAAACTTTTTATTTACAATCGAGCTGTGCACTATTTACAATCATCGAGGCCTTCATAGGCTTACAGCGAACCGGAGGGCACTGTTCGAATCACAGCCACCATTCCGTCCGAGGGGCCTAGAACCAAGTCCTTATGAGCCTCTGACGAACGGCCCTTCCAGTTTCTGGAGCCCTCCCATCTTCCTCCTCCTCCTCCTCCTCCTCCTGATCCGCCTCGCCCGCATGCTCCTCCTCCTCCTCCTCCTCCTCGTCCACCTGCTCTGCTGGACCTTGAGGGTCGGCTGGCATTGGCTGGGTGCGTCGAATGGCCAGGTTGTGGAGCATGCAGCAGACAACAACGATGCGCTCCCACATGCTCCGGCAAGTAATGTAGGGCGCCCCCCCGAATGGTCTAGACAACGGAAATGCTGCTTCAGCACACCAATTGTGTGCTCCCCAATGTTCCTGGTGGCCTGATGGCTGTTGTTGTAATGCTCTTCTGCCGGGGTGCTGGGCAAACGGAGCGGGGTCATGAGCCATGGGCAGAGAGGATAGCTCTTGTCGCCCAGAAGCCAGCCTCGTGGGTGAGCCGGGGCCTCAAAAAGGTCAGCCACTGAGGTCTGCCGCAGGATGAACGCATCATGGCTGCTGCCAGGGAATTGTGCGTTCACCACCATGATCATCTGCCGGTAATCACAGACCAGCTGCACATTAAGGGAGTGGAACCCCTTTTGGTTACGGAACTCCTCCGGATTCTGTAATGGCGCCCGCAAAGCCACGTGTGTGCAATCAATGGCCCCCTGCACCATGGGGAAGTCCGCAATAGCCGCGAAGCCCTGTGCGCACTCCCCCTGCTTCTCCAGGGTCACAGGGAAGATGATTAATTCGCGCCTCCTTTTGTAGAGGGCAGCTGTCACTTGCCGGATGCAGCAATGCACTGCAAATTGAGAGATATTTGATATGTCCCCAGCTGCTGCCTGAAACGATCCGCTGGCGTAAAAGTTGAGCGCAACAGTGACTTTCACGGCCACCGACAGAGAGGTCCTGCACCGTATCTGCGGCTGCAGATCCCCAGCAAGCAGGTGGCACAGCTCAGTGACAACATCCTTACCAAATCTGAGCCTTTGCAGACACTGCTCCTCCGATATGGTAAGGTAGGAGACCTGCTGCCTGAAAACCCTGGCAGCGTATGGTCGGATTTGGCGACGTCCATTGGCCCTCCTCCTTCTGGCCAATCCCGCCCTCTCTCCCTCCATCTCTGTGCCCTTGCCAGTTGTTCAGCCAGGATGACGTTCCCCTCCAAAGCAGCTCCCATTATTCTGGCCGACGATTAAGACGCAGTCAGCTTTCTGGATCCAACTGTTCTGGACAGGGCTGAAGGTCCCAAGGCTCCTCTGCCTCAATAAGAACAAGTCTGTGTAACTGAAGGTCTGCAACTCTCTCCAGCAGCGAGCAGTATGGCCAGGCCAAATGGCTGCCGCTTTTATACTAGTGCTGTCCCCTTTAAAGAGCGCCCCCCGAGTCCAAGAAGGACCTGGTAACGTTCCATCCAACTGTCACTAATAGCGCCAGGTGGAACGGAGGGGGGCGCCACTGAATTTCCGGTACGGGGCGCCAAAAAGGCGTTGCACAATGAAATGACGTCATTATCTGGCGGGCGCAAAGACTTAGCGCCGGCGCTAACAGGCTACTCAATATGGCAGGATGCGCTAGGATTACTGCGCACGTCCGAAAATTGGGTATCGCCCCAAATCTCAGGCTCTTTAGGTGCTAATCGCTGGCGCAACCAACCGAATTTCTAGGCCATTAACTTTTATTTCAAACAGGTCAACATCTCCATTAAAACAGCAGACTTAAGAATTCAATATGTTAGTCTTCATACACCCAAATTTCAAGGCTTCAATCATTCCGCGCGACTGCAGTTCTGCTTTGATGCCTTTCGTACTTGAATTAGTTTGATTTCTAAAAGAATATTATGAAAAATGTAATGGCAAACACCATCTGAACAGTCACACAGAGATTGGATTATATACACATGGAGCACATATGCCATTTATTTTATGCCACATGTATACAGCTGTATAGCAGAGGGTGATTTTAAAGCTGCATCATCCCCCAGACACACTTTCTCTAACAGTCTTAAGTTCTTAAGTGCCCCATGAAACTTTCTTTCTCCATAAGCATAGATTCCCAGAGCAGGTTTACACTCTTCAAAATGTCATCTAGACACAAAAGGCATCAAGAGGTATGGGGAGAGAGTGGGAATATGGTATTGAGATAGAGGATCAGCCATGATCATATTGAATGGTGGAGCAGGCTCGAAGGGCCGAATGGCCTACTCCTGCTCCTATTTTTCTATGTTTCCAACACCACACATATTAATTCTACGGCTTAAATCCCAGATAGGTCCCAGTGTGCATTCTCAGCCCCAACTTGCTTCACCATATTGCACTGTTGGTTAAGGTTACAGGAAGTGTTTATCGAACTGAAAAGTCCACATGTTGCATTTTGTGTGGAGAAGGGGCAGTCCAGTGATGCCTTTGTAGTCTTCAAAGACTTCAAGTTAAGTGCTAAATGTCCACACCAGATTCTCAAATACATGGCAATGGCAACATTTGCCCAACCAGTCCATGTCAGTGCTTACACTCCATGCAAACAAATCATTCTAATCATATTTACCTACCCTGTTTCCATATCCCTTCAACCTCTTTTTCTTCATTCACTTATCCAATTTAATCTTCAATCTTGACATCTCAACAATCCCCCACAATACTCAAAACATTTTTTTTGCTTTCTGTTCTAAATCACTTACATTTAATCTTGTACCTATGACCCCTCATTCTAGATCCCTCAACTATGGGAAACAGTTTGCTCCAGGAAAAGCTTCAGAGAACTTGGAGACTTGCTTCGGACTCATCTTGCAGATTGCAGCACTAAAAGACATCAATGTCAGTAAAGTGAATACACCTCTCTACACCTCTCTTTGAGGTGCATTCCCACTTTAGATAGGCGGCTGGAGGCCTGCCAGAAATTACGCCCAGAAAGTGGGTTGCTTTCCCGTACCCAACACTTTCAGGTGGGAAACACGCTTGTCAAATTTAAATGAGGCCCAGGAATTAAAATACCCCAGGCCTGAAATCTAGGCCAATGAGTGCATTTTGCATTCGCCAGACCCCCCTCCCACCCGAAACCTGCTCCAGGTAATAATCGACCCCTTTAAATCTTATGGTATTGTGGTCACTGCTCCCTAGATGCTAACGCACATTTAGTTTATTCACCTGATCGGTTTCATTGCTTGTAACCAGATCATCTCCGCCCTTGTAGGCCAACTAACATACTGCTTGAGAAAGAAGTCCTGTGCACATATTAAGAATTCCATTCCTTTTCTCCAAATTGATTAGTACATAATTAAAATCTCCTAAAACAATAATTTTGTTTTTCCTACTCATCTCTCTGATAACAGATTTCCTCTTCTATTTCCTTCCCATAATTTGGAAGTCAGTAATGCATCTTTATTAATGTAACAAGCCCTTTTGTTGTCTTTTTGCTTCAACCATATTGACTCGGTCTGTACCCTTTCCTTGTCTACATCAACCCTCCCGACAGCACGTATTCCCTCTTTTATCAATATTACCACTCTGCCTCCATTTTAGATCTTTTCCATCACTCCTGAATATCTTCCATCACTCCTGAATATCATACATCAATATGTTAATTTTCATTTCTTGTCCTTTTTTCAGTCAGGTTTCTGTTCATGCTATTAAATCTAGATCTTCTTGTAAAAGTTGCTTCTAGTTCCCCCAGTTTATTTCCCACACTTTCCACATTGTGATACATGCATTCCAACCCTTTTTTGTTCTTTAAAAAAAAATCCCACTGTTTTAAAACCTAGCCCCTACCTTTAGTCTTTTCCCTGTATATAACTAATCCTTTTGATTTTACTCCTCTATGTTGTATTATTCTCATCAGTCAAGTGATGAAAAGCTCTTCAGGAAGGTAATTTTACTTCTAAACAATAAAAAATAAAATTACATCCATTTTAGAAACATAGAAACATAGAAAATAGGAGCAGGAGTAGGACATTCGGCCCCTCGAGCCCGCTCCGCCATTCAATGAGATCATGGCTGATCATCCAAATTCAGTACCCTGTCCCTGCCTTCTCTCCATATCCCTTGATCCCTTTAGCCTTAAGAAATATATCTAACTCCGTCTTGAATATATTTAATGAATTGGCCTCTACTGCCTTCTGTGGTAGAGAATTCCACAGATTCACCACTCTCTGGGTGAAGAAATTCCTCCTCATCTCTGTCCTAAATGGCTTACCCCTTATCCTTAAACTGTGAGCCCTGGTTCTGGACTCCCCTGCCATCGGGAACAGCCTTCCTGCATCTAGTCTGTCTAGTCCTGTTAGAATTTTATAAGTTTCAATGTGATCCCCTCTCATTCTTCTAAACTCCAGCGAGTATAAGCCCAATCGACCCAATCTCTCCTCATACGTCATTCCTGCCATCCCAGGTCTCAGTCTGGTGAATCTTCGCTGCACTCCCTCCATGGCAAGAACATCCTTCCTCAGATAAGGCGACCAAAACTGCACACAATACTCAAGATGTGGTCTCACCAAGGCAATGTACAACTGCAGCAAGACATCCTTGTTCCTGTACTCGAACCCTCTTGCTACGAATGCCAACATACCATTTGTCTTCTTAACTGCCTGCTGCACCTGCATGCTTACCTTCAGCGACTGGTGCACAAGGACACCCAGGTCTTGTTGCACTTCCCCTTCTCCCAATCTATTGCCATTCAGATAATAATCTGCCTTCCTGTTTTTGACACCAAAGTGGATAACCTCGCATTTATCCATGTTATATTGCATCTGCCATGCTTCTGCCCAATTACCCAACGTGTCCAAATCATACTGGAGTTTCTCGGCATCCTCCTCACAGCACACACGCCCACCCAGCTTTGTGTCGTCTGCAAACTTGGAGATATTACATCTAGTTCCCTCGTCTAGATCATTAATACATATTGTGAATAGCTGGGGTCCTAGGACCGATCCCTGCGGTACCACACTAGTCACTGCCTGTCACTCGGAAAAAGACCCGTTTATTCCAACTCTTTGCTTTCTGTCTGCCAACCAGTTCTCTATCCAAGTCAATAGCTTGCCCCCAATCCCATGTGCCTTAACTTTACACGCTAATCTCTTATGCTGGACCTTATCAAAAGCCTTCTGAAAGTCCAAATACACCACATCCACTGGTTCTCCCTTATCTATTTTACCAGTTACATCCTCAAAAAATTCCAGTAGATTAGTCAAGCACGATTTACCTTTTGTAAATCCATGTTGACTTTGTCCGATTCTGTCACTGTTTTCCAAGTGCTCTGCTATCACATTTTTATAATGGACTCTAGCATTTTCCCCACTACCGATGTCAGGCTTACCAGTCTATAATTCTCCGTTTTCTCTCTACCACCTTTTTTGAATAGTGGGGTAACATTAGCGACCCTCCAATCCATGGGAACTGTGCCAGAGTCTATAGAATTTTGGAAGATGACCAGCAATGCATCTACTATTTCTAGGGCCACTTCCTTAAGTACCCTAGGATGTAGATTATCAGGCCCTGGGGATTTATCGGCCTTCAATCCCGTCAATTTCCCTAACACCATTTCCCTACAAATACTGACTTCTTTCAGTTCCTCCCTCTCATTAGACCCTATGTTCCCCGACATCTCTGGGAGGTTATTTGTGTCCTCCTTTGTGAAGACAGAACCAAAGTATGTATTTAATTGGTCTGCCATTTCTTTGTTCCCCATTATAAATTCCCCTGATTCTGACTGCAAGGGACCTACGCTTGACTTCACCAATCTTTTTCTCTTCACATATCTATAAAAGCTTTTACAGTCAGTTTTTATGTTCCCTGAAAGCTTACTCTCATACTCTATTTTCCCTCTCTTAATTAATCCCTTTGTCCTGTATTGTTGAATCCTAAACTGCTCCCAATCCTCAGGTTTACTGCTTTTTCTGGCCAATTTATATGTCCTCTCCTTGGATATTATGCTATCCCTAATTTCCCTTGTTAGCTATGGTTGAGTCACCTTTTTTGTTTTATTTTTATGCCAAACTGGGATGAACAAATTCTGTAGGAAGTTTAGAATTTGTGTCATTCTCAGAAACAAATGTAGCTATAAAATAACCAATGATTTTTATTTTCATATTTAATCCCTTTAAGGATAGACACAGGTGTATTATTTTTATAATCTAATTGAGTCACTGTGCTTCAGAGGACATATATACTGATCGTGTGCGATTAATGCCTAATAATAATCTTATGATGAATCTCTTGGATTCTGTAGTCCTTAAAAGCAGTTTACTGTTACTAGAAAAACAGAGGTCATTTTTATTATTCAAACTTTACAAATGATAAACATCAGGAATAAATAGGAGGGTAGCCTTCGTGTGATTTTTCTTTCCTAGTTTCACGTGTTTAAGCTTGCGTGTTTACTTTGACGTTGCAATTTAAATGCCATTCATGGTAAATTACATGATGCTTAAACAGTACATATGTAGGCTCGTACCTTTGATCTCACATATCTATACATAGCAATAATACTGCAGATATTACCAGGTCAACATTATAGTTAATGCATAGTAGCTCATCATTCCTGCCACAAGCCATCCCTTCACAACTCATCAAGTAGAGGAAGAAATTGTGGGGGGACAATTCATAATTTTAAGCTCAAACAAGAAATGAGGAAAAATACAAATGGGACAATCCTGTACTTGGAAAGCAATCAACATTTATTTTAGACATATCCTAAGCTTGAGCCAGTAATCCTTGCTTAAATGTGCATGGGGGTCATTTTAACTTTTGGCGATACAGTAAAACAGATGATATCGGATCTGCCGCTTATTACGCACCTTGCTCCATTTTCCTTTCCATTGACTTCAACATTGACTATATTCAGGTATTTCTGCTGCAGAGGGCCATTGAGTGAGCATGTTCTCCATAGGAGACCTAAAGTTTCATTCAATATTCCAAATACAGCCTATTAGTTAGCGCACCTTCCTCTGAACAACAAAAATATATTCCAGTGAGAAAGAAAGATTTTAAGAGAGGGGAGCACCATCCGTGGCTAACTAAGGAAGTAAAGGATGGTTTCAAATTGAAAACGAAGGCATACAATGTTGCCAAGATTGGTGGGAGACCAGAGGATCGTGAAATTTTTAAAAACCAGCAAAGGATGACTAAAAAAAAATAAAGAGAAGATGAATTGTGAGAGTAAGCTGGCAAGAAACATTAAAACAGATAGTAAGAGCTTCTACAGGTATATAAAAAGGAAGAGGGTAGCTAATGTTGGTCCCTTAGAGGATGAGTCTAGGGAATTAATAATGGGGAACAGGGAAATGGCAGAGACTCTGAACAAATATTTTGCATCTGTCTTCACTGTAGAAGACACCAACAACATCCCAATAATGGATATTCAAGGGGCCACAGGGAGTGGGGAACTAAAGACAATCACTATCACTAAAGAAATAGTACTTGGTAAAATAATGGGACTAAAAGACGGAGTTGGGGGTAATATATTAGCATCAATAGAGAATTGGCTAACTAACAGAAAGCAGAGAGTCGGGATAAATGGGTCATTTTCCGGTTGGCAAACGGTAACTAGTGGGGTGCCACAAGGATCGGCGCTGGGGCCCCAACTATTTACAATCTACATTAATGACTTGGATGAAGGGATTGAGTGTAATGTAGCCAAGTTTGCGGATGATACAAAGATGGGTGGGAAAGCAAGTTGTGCAGAGGACTCAAAGAATCTGCAAAGGGATATAGACAGGCTAGGTGAGTGGGCAAACATTTGGCAGATGGAGTATAATGTGGGAAAGTGCGAGGTTATCCACTTTGGCAGGAAAAATAAAAAAGCAAATTATTATTTAAATGGAGAGAGATTACAAATGCTATAGTTCAGAGGGACCTGAGGGTCCTTGTGCATGAAACACAAAAAGTTAGCATACAGGTACAGCAAATAATCAAAAAGGCAAATGGAATGTTGGCCTTTATTTCAAGGGTGTTGGAATATAAAAGCAGTGAAGTCCTGCTACAACTGTACAAGGTATTGGTGAGACCACACCCTGAGTACTGCATACAGTTTTGGTCTCCTTATTTAAGGAAGGATATACTTGCACTGGAGGCAGTTCAGAGACGATTCACACGATTGATTCCTGAGATGAGGGGGTTGACTTATGAGGAAAGGTTGAGCAGGTTGGGCCTATACTCATTGGAATTTAGAAGAATGAGAGGTGATCTTATCGAAACATATAAGATACTGAGAGGGCTCGACAGGGTAGATGCAGAGAGGATGTTTCCCCTCATGGGGAAATCTAGAACTTGGGGGCACAGTCTCAGAATAAAGGGTCACTCTTTTAGAACTGAGATGAGGAGGAACTTCTTCTCTCAGAGGGTCTTAAATTTGTGGAATTCTCTGCCCCAGAGAGCTGTGGAGGCTGGGTCATTAAATACATTTAAAATGGAGATAGACAAATTTTTGCAAGATAAGGGAGTGAAGGGTTATGGGGAGCGGGCTGGGAAGTGGCTTTGAGCCCTAGATCAGCCATGATCTTATTGAATGGCGGAGCAGGCTCAAGGGGCCATGTGGCCTATTCCTGCTCCTATTTCTTATGTTCTTATGAATGTGATCAATTGCCTCTCACTGCTCACCTAGCCATGAAGCAATGTATTGTCACTAAGTTTGATTGGCACTATGTAAATGAAAGTTTAATTGGCACTCATCATAATGGAGGAGGCTTCCCAGGACGATAATGGACTGTAATCTAAAGTCCCCAAACTCTTGTCTAGCATGTCTGTTTGACAATACCCATAGCATGGGAGTGAAGACAGAAACAGCACAAAAAGTATCGAAACTTTCTTGAGTTTAGATTAACTTCCCCCCCCCCTCCCCCCACCTCAAGACAAGAGGAAACTGGTGTTAGCAGCCTCTGTCGCGAGGGGCTTTGTTTTGTGAAAATTGTGATGTATAGATGGTGGAGCAAAAAACAATGAAGCTTGCACTTTACATTACTACAGCCACTCTGCTACAGTTTAAGCGCAGTGGAGAGTATAGAACACATGTGTTTGAGGAATTATGACTTCTCATCAGAAACTGGGCAGGAGCTCAAACCACTGAGTTGTTTCTTCTCTTTATAAACAAACAAAAAGCACCACAGATTTGTTGGACAGATTGAAAGAACGTTGGTGCATTGGCTCCGATTCAATACTCACAAAACAATCAACCTTTGACAGTGTTTTGGGAGAAATGCCTCTGATATAGGAGACAAATAGAGATTAAAAGTGACATTAAAGGAGAAAAATGTGGCGGTGAGGGATTATTTTTCTAAGACAAAGTAGTTCCACAATCCAGCCTTTCTAGGATTTGAGATTGTATCATCTTGGCTGCCTTCTCTGATGTAACATTCTTTGGCTGGCAGTATGAATGTTGGTAATTACAAGATCACAATAATGTAATCACCAAAAAGGTACATATTACTCACATCAAGCACAGCCACATATATACGAACGAAGTATAGTGTCTTCCCTTAGATACTCTTTCACTTTCAAAAGCCTGAGCTTTTTACATTTGGGAATGCAAAAATAGTGTCGCTGTGATCAGAACCAGATATTCATATCTTTCACGTATATCTCCACATAGCTCTCCAAACCTTTCCAAGATGGACTGAGAAAACATTTGCTAAGATGAGGCTAGATATGAGTTGCTAAGATATTTAATTTCAGAGCAAGTGAACATACAGAGCAATGGATAAGATTGAATTAAGTGTGAACATACGGAGCAATGGATAAGATTGATTTAAGTGCGTCCAATCAGAACAACAAGTCTTTGCATAATAATACAAAGTAATTAACATGTTATGCTTCCCCCACATTAGTGGGACATCTTGATTGATTTAACCAAAATAACCATTAACTAACCTTCTGCATTCTCCTTTTGAGCCTGGTCAAAGCTTGCCCTCACTGTTTTCTATTTCAAAACCTGACTGATTATGGAGCCTTTGCTGGCCTTGGCTGACTTCCCGTGTCTTCATCTCTATTTTTATCTCTTGTGTTCACAGCCAGAAGGGAAAAACCTGTCAGGCAACCTCTGCCAAACACCCAGGACCAGAAACTGCCTAACACAATGGGTGTCAGGTGTTTAGTGGTTACCGACAGAAGCTAGAAAATTGCTATTGTTTACAGTCTTTGGGGGAAATTAGCATTTTATCCACCTTTCATCTCAGTCCCATTTAAAAAAATAAAATACTTGTGTGAATACACTTTGTTGGAAGCCCCCAACATTTAAAAGTAACTCTTTTCTCAATCCTTTCTGTGGAAATGTGGTCAAAGAATCTTGAAATGTGACAGGGACATTGTGAAACCTCATTCTGAAATTGTTAACCCTCAGCAGAAAATTAATTTCCATTGAAGTAAACGGCAAAGTGTTTCCCTGAGAGGGCAAAAGCTCAGTTCAGTGTGAGATGCCCAAATTAAAGCATATTTCAGAAGATGCTTGAATTTAATTCTGATAAGTAGATGAGAGGAGGTACCTGCCATGCAGTTCCAAATAAAGTATATTCCTGATAATTTGAAGTCGTGTTTGCACTAAGAAAACTTGAATTATTAAACAATTTGGATTAAGTAGTGTAATAACACAGCAAAATGTGAATTTAATGCAAAAAAATTGAATATCATGATTTGCATTAAGAGTAGATTGTATGAGTTTATTTTACAATGGTCCCGATATCTTGCCTCTTTGCCCGGGGGCTCGACAGGCGCAGATTGGCCAGAGAGTGCTGCACCTGTCTAGGCTTCAGGAGTGCGCAAATTTGGTGGGCTGGGTCATTTGCATGGCCCAGTCATTCTCCTGGGACAGGCCCAGCCATGGCCTTCTCCCTTGCACTAGGAAACGGGACAAGAACATAACAACAGAAGGCTTTTAGACTGATGATTAATGGAGAAGCTGCAAAAGAAGGTTGGACTTCCCTTTTCAGACCTCCCTTCCCTTGCTGCCTGAACCCCTCAGACCCACTAGGGCTGTTCAAGCCACATGAACAACACAAAAAACATTAGTAGTTCAGTAGTAAGGCCCAGTCACTACTCATTCCAAAAACAAGGAAAATCAGGTAACACCACAGATCTGTTCTTGATTACTCTGCTCTGTTCATCTTATTACCATGACGGATGCAATTCTCTATCATATGCCAAATAAAACCATTGCAAAACTGGATAAAACAGGCCAATTAGTTTTGGGATGACGTTAAACTTAAGCCATGGGTCAAAAGATGTTTAAAAAAATCTTGAGATGCTGTTTGCTAATATGGCTTTAATCATCATGAACAAATGAGTAATCAACTGCTCGGCAGATTCCAATGTTCCAAATACATGAGAACTAGTTTGAACAGTAGGCCACAAAACTGCTCTTTTCCTGTTGTAATACTTCAGATGTTGCGAGTGTGTAATTTTCTTTGTGGCCAATAAAGACTTCCAGGAAATAATTTTGAGACATTTTCTAAACAGCTTTAAAATGTTCTGAAGTGGTGAATTTGAATACTCGAAAGTGAATGATTCACAAAAGCAAAACCATATCCCCATATTGTGTGTGTTACTTGACATGATGTTGGTTTGGAATAATAATTGCACATTTTCTATTTGTATACAAGAGTAGGATATCTACGATCTACAGTCTTAAATCACTTGATATAGATAGTTGAATTTGCCAAACATAAGAACATGGGAAGTATGTAGGCTCCAGATTGCTGTTTCCGTTGGGTAATGTGACAATAGTCTTGGGGAAGGTAGGGTACTGGCCACAACTATTACAATGCACACATCATGGGCTCAGCTTCCTAGCCTAATGAAGTTGCTTTAATGACTCCCATTGATCTGGATGATAATAGCCAGAAATAATCAAAGCTTCATGAGCAGATGATACTTTATTTTGTTTATATGAAAGGTTTGGTTTAGAGATACAACAACTCACATTTATGTAGTGCCTTTAATGTAGAACAATGTCTCAAGGCGCTTCATGGAAGAATAATCAAACATAAATTGATACAGAGCCAAAGAAGGAGATATTAGGAGGGGTGTCTAAAATCTTGGTCAAAGAGGTAGATTTTAAGGAAGGTCTTAAATGTGCAAAGAGGTGGTGAGGCAGAGAGGTTTAGGGAGGAAATTTCAGAGCTTAGGACCTAGACAGCTGAAGGCATGGCCACTAATAGTGGGAAGAAGGGAATGTGTCAGATTTGGAGGAATGCAGTGTTCTTCGAGGGTTGTGGGGCTGGAGATGGTTACAGAGATAAGCAGGGGGCAGGAGGCAATACAGGTCAGCGAGGAAAGGGATGATGGAGGAATGGGAGATGGAGATCTTGTATTGTGTAATGAGCCAGGGTTAATTAGTAATCTCATAGTAAAGGATCCTCTGGGGAAGAGTGGTCATAATATGATAAGATTTCACATTGAGTTTGAGAGTGAAGTACTTCAGTTGGAAATGAGAGTCTTAAACTTAAATAAAGCCAATTACATAGGTATGAGGGATGAATTAGCTAAAGTAGATTGGGAAATTAGATTAAAAGGTATGATGGTAAATAAGCAGTGGCAAACATTTAAAGAAATATTCCAAAATTCTCAACGAATATACATTCCATTGTAAATTAAAAACTCCACAGGAAACGTTATCCATCCGTGGCTAACTAAAGAAGTTAAGGATAGTATTAGATTAAAGGAAGAGGCTTATAATGTTGCGAAAAGTAGTAGTAAGCCTGAGGATTAGGAGAGCTTTAGAAACCAGCAAAGGATGACCAAAAAATTGATAAAAAGGGAGAAAATAGAATATGAGAGTAAACTAGCAAGATATATAAAAACAGATTGTAAGAGCTTCTACAAGTATATAAAAAAGAAGAGAATAGCAAAAATAAGCATTGGACCCTTAGAAGCTGAGACAGGTAAAATTATAATGGGGAATAAGGAAATGGTAGAGACATTAAACAAATATTCTGTATCTGTCTTCACAGTAGAAGACACAAAAAGCAGACCAAAAATAGGAGGGAACCAAGCGGCTAATAAGAGTGAGGAACTTAAAGTAGTTAATATCAGTAGAGAAAAAGTACCTGAGAAACTAATAGGACTAAAAGCCGACAAATCCCCTAGACCTGATGGCCTACATCCTAGGGTTCTAAAAGAGGTGACTGCAGAGATAGTGGATGCATTGGTTGCGATCTTCCAAAATTCCCTAGATTCTAGAATGGTCCCAGCGGATTGGAACGTAGCAAATGTAATACTGCTATTCAAGAAAGGAGGGAGAGAAAACAGGGAACTACAGGCCAGTTAGCCTGACGTTAGTCATCGGGAAAATGCTGGAATCCATCATTAAGGAAGTGATAACAGGGCACTTAGAAAATCAAAATGTGCCAGATTTTCCACCCCCATGGGTGTGTACGAGGTGTGTACACACCTGTAGGGGCCACACAAGTGCCGGGTTTAGGAATGTGAAGTGCATGCTGTAGTGTATGTACCTTTAAGAGAGAACTACTTTTACAGCTCCTGTATACTGTAGTACCGGCAGTGACCACACCTGTATATAAGCCTTGAGCATGCCTCTGTACTGTTAGTCTTTAGACTACCCTCCTCCAGTAAACACCTGTTGATTGTTAACTTACAGCCTCCGTCTAGTTATTGGGAAAACATCATACTTTAAGAATCACGGATTCAACAGTGGCGACGAGGTCGATTCGAATCTACCTGCAACTCTGCATTTCCTTTCAGGGATTCGCTCCGGGAGGACGGTGGAAGAAAGTCGAGGCCAGAAGCACGGGCGTCGACCAAGAGCAACCGCCCAGTTATCCGGCAGAGAGTGAACATCGCAGGGGAGGCTTTTGAGAGCTGGGCTTAGTTCTCCAGCCACGACGATCCAGCAACAGGCTGGCAACAGGTACAGCGCAGACCCTTCCCGGACAGCGGCGGCTGGAGCCGACCGACGGCACAGAAAAGGCCGAGCAGCGTCGTTGGGGTAAGAGAGAGGGTGAAGCGCACAGGGCGCAGCCGGGGGTTGAAAACTGAGCGGCATCGACGGAAAACAAAAAGAGAGAGAGAGGGTAAAGCAGCAGCCGGGGTTCAGGACCGAGCGGCGGCAACGAGAGAGGCGCACAGGAGAACGCGCAGAGCACAGCCAGGGCTCAAGGGCTGAACAGCGTCTGCGGGGGAAAGAAAGGAAGCGCGGGAGATGCCATTGAGCCGCGGAGAAGAAGGGAGAGCGCGGGAAACGCCATTTTAGAAGCCGCAGCGGAGAAGAAAGGCGAGCGCGGGAAGAAAGGAAAGCGCGGGAGATGCCATTTTGTGCCAGCGGAGAAGAAGGGAGAGCGCGGGAGACGCCATTTTAGACAGTTAATCACATCCAGGGATGCCGAAGAGTGGCAGTATCACTGCGTTCGACAATGAAGTCGAAGATTGGGCGACATATGTGGAACGCATTGAGGTGTACTGCAGGTCAAATGAAGTGCCAGATGCTAGGAAAGCACTGGTTTTGTTGAATTCCATGGATGCAAAAACTTATGGCTTACTGCGAAACCTAATAACCCCAGAGAAGCCCGTGGATAAGAATTTCGAAAGTATAGTGGAAATCCTACAGGACCACTTAAACCCCACACCGCTGCTGATAGCAGAAAGATTTAAGTTCCACAAAAGGAACCAGCATAAAGACGAAAGTAATGCTGAGTACTTAGCGGAACTGCGCAAGCTATCGAAACACTGCCAGTTTGGATTGGGACGAGCAGATACGTTAAGGGACAGGTTTGTGTGTGGGCTTCAAAGTGAAGGAACCCAGAAATGGCTTCTATCAGAAAAGGAGCTTACGCTGGACAAGGCTTTCAGCATGGCAGTATCACACGAAGCAGCCGCACGGGGCACTGCAGAGATACAACGGAGACCGCAAGAATATGGCACCAATGAAATGTCATATGGAGCAGTGAAGTGTTATCGCTGCGGCAGAACAACACATGACCAGAAGGATTGTTGGTTCAAGGACCAAGTGTGCAGACAGTGTGGAAAAGCAGGACACATAGCAAGAGTCTGCAGGTCAGGGAAGAAAACCAGCAGCAAGAAATCTCCACAGGAGAAGTACAAAAAGGTACATAAGGTGATGGACAGTAGTTCAGACGAACAGAAAACTGATACAGACTCCGGAAGCAAGGAGCTGGGTTGTCTGAAACTACATAAGGTAATCAAAATGGAGGCTCACCAGACTATCTGGGTCACACTCAAGATAGACGGAGTCCAAGTGAAAATGGAATTGGACACAGGATCAACCCTAACAGTCATAAACCAAAGGGACTACAAGCGGCTATTTTCACATATACCCTTGAAAGCTACAGAGATTGTCTTGAAGACGTACACGGGGCAAAATGTCTACCCCAAAGGAAAAATAAGGGTGAAAGTGATATACAAAGGCCAGGAAATACCTAAAATGGACCTATATGTATTGCCAGATGGAGGACCACCACTACTAGGACGTGAATGGATCCGGAAGATACAATTAGATTGGCATTCCACACAGGCACTGAAGGTTGAGGCCAAAAAGGATGACGACATCACACCTGGACGACTGTCAAAAATGCTAACTGATGCACAAGAAGTGTTCCAGGAGGGACTCGGAACACTAAAAGTATGGTATGGCAGCTGTAGCTACTATGACTGGAAAGCCCTGCAGCGGGTAGTCAAAACTGCCCAACGCATTACCGGCACCCGGCTACCGACCATAGAGCACATATACCAGAAACGCTGTTTACGGAGGTCACGGTCCATCATCAAAGACCCTACCCACCCCAGCCACAGTCTGTTCGCCCTCCTGCCATCTGGGAGACGCTACAGATGCATTCGCACCCGTACAGCCAGATTTAGGAACAGCTTCTTTCCCAGGGCTATCATCCTACTGAACTCCACAAATAAACTCTAAAGCCTGCACATCTGCCAATGCACTTTATTATGGTTATGTTTATGTTAATGTATTACAAGCCAAATGTATGTTGAATGTTTAAATGTCTTAATCTAAATGTACACTCTCGGGAGCCGCAAGCCTACATTTCGTTGTACTGCACTTGTGCACTAACAATGACAATAAAAGTTGATTTGATTTACATAGAAACATAGAAACTAGGAGCAGGAGTAGGCCATTCGGCACTTCGAGCCTGCTCCGCCATTCAACGAGACCATGGCTGATCATCCAAACCCTAGCTCCCGGTCCCTACACCGACAGCCATCCCACCCAAGCCCTATCCCCGTAACCCCACATATTTAATCTCCCTAACACTAAGGGCCAATTTTTTTATCATGGCCAATCAACTTAACCCGCACATCTTTGGTCTGTGGGAGGAAACCAGAGCATCCGGAGGAAACCCACACAAACACGGGGAGAATGTGCAAACTCCACACAGACAGTAAACCTGTAACCCCACATATTTAATCCCCCCTAACACTAAGGGACAATTTTTTTTATCATGGCCAATCAACTTAACCCGCACATCTTTGGACTGTGGGAGGAAACCGGAGATGGATTTGATTTGAACAGCGACGATTAAAATAGAGGAAAATGCAAGCCAAAAGTTTTTAAGGCCAGACCGGTGCCTTATACGATCCGACCAGCCATCGAAGCAGAGCTGGAAGGGTTGGAACGTTCAGGAGTACTGTCCAAAGTAGACTGGAGCGAGTGGGCTACACCCATCGTTCCTGTAATGAAGAGGTCGTTGAGTAATACGCCTGGGGAACCAAAGAAGGTCCGCATCTGTGGGGATTTTAAGGTGACAGTGAACCCAGTCCTTCACACGGCACAATATCCACTTCCACGGATTGAGGATATTTTCGCCTCGCTATCTGGAGGTAAATGCTTCACCAAAATTGATCTGGCCCAGGCGTACCTGCAAATGGAGGTAGAAGAAGCCTCGAAACAATACCTCACGAACAACACTCATAAAGGTCTCTACCAATACATCCGGCTGGTGTTCGGGGTAGCATCGGCTCTGGCTATTTGGCAAAGGGCAATGGATCAAGTCCTGCAAGGGATTCCAGGGACCCAGTGTTATTTGGACGACATCCTGGTCATGGGCGAAAATGACAGTGATCACCTCGCCAACCTGGAGAAGGTGCTCACGAGATTAAAGGAATATGGGCTATGAGCTAATCACCACAAGTGCGAGTTTTTCCAGAAGCAGATCTCGTATTGTGGCCACGTTATTGATGAAGAGGGGTTACATAAGTCCCCTGAAAAGATTGAGGCAGTAGTCAAGGCTCCAGCACTGGAAAATGTGTCACAACTGAGGTCGTTCCTTGGGCTGGTGAACTACTACCATAAGTTCTTACCAAATTTGTCTACGGTATTACACCCACTGAACACCCTACTGCAAACGGGGGTACCATGGAAGTGGAATGACGAATGTAAACGAGCTTTCCAGAAGTGCAAAGAATTGATCACATCAAAAGAGGTGTTGGCCCATTTCAACCCAGCACTACCAATTCGGTTGGCATGTGATGCATCACCCTATGGTATTGAAGCGGTGCTGTCGCACAAATTCCCAGACAGGTTGGAGAGGCCAGTAGCCTTTGCGTCTCGGTCACTAACCTCAGCCGAGCGCAACTATGCCCAGATCGACAGGGAGGCCCTCAGCCTAGTATGGGGAGTAAAAAAATTCAACCACTATCTGCATGGGCAGAAGTTCACCTTGCTGACTGACCACCAACCACTTGTCTCCATCTTTAATCCAAAGAAGGGCATTCCGGTGATGACTGCACAACGGCTACAAAGATGGTCCCTTTTTCTATAGAGTATAAGGGCACGAAACAGCATGGAAACGCTGATGGGCTATCATGCCTGCCACTGCCTACTGTGGAGGGAGCACCAGCAGTGGACCCTATCGAAATATTTTATTCGTCGATAATTGAACAATTGGCAGTAACTAACGCGGATATAGAGAAGGAGACCCGCAATGATCCAACACTCTCTCGGGTATATGATTTGACGGTGAAGGGATGGCCAACACATGGCGACTCACTGTTGCCAGCATTCTTATCCAGAAGAGAACAGCTGTCAGTATGCCAGGGGACAGTGATGTGTGGATCCCGAGTGGTAATTCCACCCAAGTTAAGGGAGCGAGTGCTCAATGAGCTTCACGAAGGCCATCTGGGAGGGGTGAAAATGAAAAGCCTTGCTAGGGCTTATGTGTGGTGGCTGGGGATCGATCAACAAATCGAGGACCTAACAAAGAGCTGCTCAGGATGCCAGAAGGTCCAAAATGCACCACCACATGCCCCTCTACACCCATGGGAGTGGCCCTCCTCTCCATGGCAACGGGTGCATATTGATTTTGCTGGTCCATTCATGGACTCAATGTTCTTAATAGCAGTGGATGCACACTCGAAATGGCCTGAGGTGATCAAAATGTCCTCAACCACTACAGAGAAAACGATTGCAGTCCTACGGACCATATTTGCCAGGAACGGCTTGCCAGAGCAGATTTGCTCTGATAACGGACCACAGTTTGTGTCCGAAGAGTTTCGGAAATTTATGAGAAGGAATGGGGTAAGGCATTACACATCCGCCCCGTATCATCCAGCCACAAATGGATTGGCTGAGAGGTTCGTACAAACCTTTAAAAAGGCGATAAGGGCCATGTGCGATGATGAAATTCCACTACAGCATAAGGTGGACAATTTCCTGTTAGCTTACAGAAATGCGACACATGCAGTTACTAACCAGACCCCGGCCATGATGTTCTTTAACCGAAGGTTGAGATCTCGTCTGGATTTGCTCAGACCAAATGTGCGAAGAAATGTTGAGGATAAGCAATTCCAGCACAGCAATGAGAAGCCGACAAGGAGCTTCAATGTAGGACAACCAGTCTTGGCCCGCGACTACCGAACAGAGAAATGGCAACCCGGAATGATATGCACACGGCAGGAGCCATTAATGTACACAGTGGATGTCGGGGAGAACATTGTGAGACGCCACGTCGACCAGATCCTAGCGTCACAGGAACGAGTCAACCCCATGTCTCGCGTACCTGGGGATGAACCCGACATACCGGTAGCATCTACCTCAGAAACAGTAGCAGCGGAAACTGATGAGCTACCCGACGAAAGGGGGCCAGAATCGCCTCCGCACCAAGAACAAGAACCTCAGGAAGGGCGCTATCCAGAAAGGATCAGGAAGCCGCCCCAAAGACTGAATCTATAAATGGACTATTTCAGTTTAATGTGCATGTTAAAGTGTTAACTGTTATTTGAATGTTATGGGTACTGTTAATCTAAAAGGGGAGGAATTGTAGTGTATGTACCTTTAAGAGAGAACTACTTTTACAGCTCCTGTATACTGTAGTACCGGCAGTGACCACACCTGTATATAAGCCTTGAGCATGCCTCTGTACTGTTAGTCTTTAGACTACCCTCCTCCAGTAAACACCTGTTGATTGTTAACTTACAGCCTCCGTCTAGTTATTGGGAAAACATCATACTTTAAGAATCACGGATTCAACACATGCGCTAAAACCCGGCACTTGCGATCTGTCAAGAATCTCTGGACAGATCCTCTGCCTGCCCTGGAGAAGGGCCTCCGCAGGCAGAGAGTTCCGCTTTCTGCACAACTTCCGCCCACTGAAAGCCTTTAAAAATCTTACGCCTGGTAAAAGCAGGTGTAAAGCCTGCTTTTACCAGCATAAGAGTTTCAAAAAATAAAATGTTTTAATTCATTTATAATTTTAAATACTTTTAAAAAAGGTAAGTTTATTTTTCGCCCCGTAAAAAGCTTTAATTATTTTTTTCAAGGTAGTTCCTTTGCATCTGTATGTTGTTGATGCAAGGCATGTAATTTTTTTGTACTGTAAACAGTAATACATTCAAATCCATTTGGATTGATGGGATGAAAGCTTTCTTTCTCTGCCATCTTTAATTATCTGAATTAAGTTTAGGCAGCCTGAATCCAGTACCTAGTGAGTATGAATTGCTAATTCAACAATAAATAGTGCAGAAGTCGCATTCTCACTCAAAAAATGGCTGGTGTGGAAAATCGAAACTAATTCACTCTCTAACATTAAGGTTACATAACATTTTTGTTACTTTGCATCTGCCCATACTATACCTAGGGCTTGTAGTATTCTACAAGTCCATGGCCATAGAAATCATCATGGAATTTAGCTCCAGCTGTAGAATTCCTTCTGATTTCCTTCCCCAGTTTTTCTCATTGTAACTGTATAAAAACCAATGTCTGGTTCTGACCGTGAATTCTCTCCATTACTAAGCCTGCCTACTTCTACTTCTAACATCATCCACCACTTCCCTACCTCAGCCCATCTACTACTGAAACCTTCTTTCATGCCTTTGTCAACTCGATTATTCCAATGCTCTCCTGACTTGTGCAAAATGTGAAATGCATGGGGATTATGTTACCTATTACCTCAGCTCTTTAATCAGATGGCTTTGAAGAAGCTTTATGTCAAATTTAGAATGTGAAAGGTGTGAAATGTATGCGGATTAACCAGCTGCAACTCAATGAGGATTTAGAAGATAGGTGTCAAATGACACCATTTGGATCCAGAACACCAAGTACTGATATACCAGGTATTGGTTACCTACCTTAAACATAAACTGCCGGTTAACACCTTGCTGTCTCACCTGGCTAGGTGGTAGATCTGATGGAACAGCTAGGTGTTAAGTGATAGCTATTATTAGAAACTCAAGAAGTTGTGCAGTCTATTTCTTTTAATCAACTTAAAATGCAGTTTTTTCCTCAACAAATTTAACACTGTTTTTATAATGTTTTTGACCTAGAAATTCGGTTGGTTGCGCCAACGATTAACGCCTAAAGAACCCGAGATTTGGGGCGTTACCCAATTTTCGGACGTGCGCAGTGATCCTAGCGCATCCGGCCATATTGAGTAGCCTGTTAGTGCCGGCGCTAAGTCTTTGCGCCCGCTTGCAGGCGCAGCCAGATAATGATGTCATTTCATTGTGCAATGCCTTTTTGGCGCCCCGTACCGAAAATTCAGTGGCGCCCCCCTCCGTTCCGCCTGGCGCTATTAGTGACAGTTGGATGGAACGTTACCAGGTCCTTCTCGGACTCGGGGGGCGCTCTTTAAAGGGGACAGCACTAGTATAAAAGCAGCAGCCATTTGGCCTGGCCATACTGCTCGCTGCTGGAGAGAGTTGCAGACCTTCAGTTACACAGACTTGTTCTTATTGAGCCAGAGGAGCCTTGAGACCTTCAGCCCTGTCCAGAACAGTTGGATCCAGAAAGCTGACTGCGTCTTACTCGTCGGCCAGAATAATGGGAGCTGCTTTGGAGGGGAACGTCATCCTGGCTGAACAACTGGCAAGGGCACAGAGACGGAGGGAGAGAGGGCCGGGATTGGCCAGAAGGAGGAGGGCCAATGGGCGTCGCCAAATCCGACCATACGCTGCCAGGGTTTTCAGGCAGCAGGTCTCCTACCTTACCATGTCAGAGGAGTAGTGTCTGCGAAGGCTCAGATTTGGTAAGGATGTTGTCACTGAGCTGTGCCACCTGCTTGCTGGGGATCTGCAGCCGCGGATACGGTGCAGGACCTCTCTGTCGGTGGCCGTGAAAGTCACTGTTGCGCTCAACTTTTACGCCAGCGGATCGTTTCAGGCAGCAGCCGGGGACATATCAAATATCTCTCAAGTTGCAGTGCATTGCTGCATCCGGCAAGTGACAGCTGCCCTCTACAAAAGGAGGCGCGAATTAATCACCTTCCCTGTGACCCTGGAGAAGCAGGGGGAGCGCGCACAGGGCTTCGCGGCTATTGCGGACTTCCCCATGGTGCAGGGGGCCATTGATTGCACACACGTGGCTTTGCGGGCGCCATTACAGAATCCGGAGGAGTTCCGTAACCAAAAGGGGTTCCACTCCCTTAATGTGCAGCTGGTCTGTCATCACCGGCAGATGATCATGGCGGTGAACGCACAATTCCCTGGCAGCAGCCATGACGCGTTCATCCTGCGGCAGACCTCAGCGGCTGACCTTTTTGAGGCCCCGGCTCACCCACGAGGCTGGCTTCTGGGCGACAAGGGCTATCCTCTCTGCCCATGGCTCATGACCCCGCTCCGTTTGCCCAGCACCCCGGCAGAAGAGCATTATAATAACAGCCATCAGGCCACCAGGAACATTGTGGAGCACACAATTGGTGTGCTGAAGCAGCGTTTCCGTTGTCTAGACCATTCAGGGGGCGCCCTACAGTACTCGCCGGAGCATATGGCGCGCATCGTTGTTGTCTGCTGCATGCTCCACAACCTGGCCATTCGACGCACCCAGCCAATGCCAGCCGACCCTCAAGGTCCAGCAGAGCAGGCGGACGAGGAGGAGGAGGAGGAGGAGGAGCATGCGGGCGAGGAGGATCAGGAGGAGGAGGAGGAGGAGGAGGAATATGGGAGGGCTCCAGAAACTGGAAGGGCTGTTCATCAGAGGCGCATAAGGACTCGGTTCTAGGCCCCTCGGACGGAATGGTGGCTGTGATTCGAACAGCGCCCTCCGGTTCGCTGTAAGCCTATGAAGGCCTCGATGATTGTAAATAGTGTACAGCTCGATTGTAAATAAAAAGTTTTCTTTATTTTCAAACAAGTGCTTCCTTCCAGCATGACAACGTAATGGTAACAGAAATCATAACTAACAAACTAACAGATAACTGTCTGGCAACCCGGCGAAACTAACCAAACCATAACAAACAAACACAGCAGGTGTGGACGGCCTTAAATCCGGAAAAAGAGACGTCTTAGCACCTCCCTCTACTGGTGACCCCTTGATGGAGACCGACTCCTCTTACGAGGTCGGCCCCTTCCCTCCCTGCAGCTCCTCCGTAATTGGACCCCAGTGGCTGCGTCAAGGCTGGGGGACGCCTGCTGAGTGTCTGGAAGCGCTGAAGCCCCTGAGGGACGGCCTGGACGACCTCTGGGCTTGGAGGTCCCGCAAGCAGGCTGCTCCAACTGGGCATGTCTGCTAGCAGTCTGCCGCGCAGGTGGTGGCAGCTGCTCTGCTGACGTGCCAGCGGTGGCATCAGGACTGCTCACATGCAGAGAGAGGACACCTGCACCGTGGTCGGCCGAAACACTAGCACTCTGACGGGGCCGCACAGGATCATACGCCACAATCGACTGCTCCACAGATTCATGGCCTGCTGTGGTGCTGCAAGGGCTTTGGGTGATCCTGCCTGATGCAGCTAGGGTGGCAGCAGAGAGTGTTCGCGTGGCCTCAATTTGCGTGTGGACGATGTTATGTATGTACCTTTAAGGGAATAACTGGTCTTAGACTGCAGTACCGGCAGTGACCACTCCTGTATAAAAGGCCCTAGCAGGCTTCTGTATTTTCAGTCTGACGCTGCCTCCTGTTCAGTAAAGTACCTGTTAAACTGTTCTCCCGAAGTCCATGTATTATTGAGGCGCGGACTTTACAGTGGCAACGAGTAAGTTCGAACTCACCTGCAGTGTGGCATCATCTCATGGGGATCTCGGCTGAGAAGAGGGTCCTGGAAGGTCGTAGTCTGAGCAACGGGCGTCGACCGAGGGCAACCGCCCAAAGATTTCATTGGTGTTCGGAGAATTGCGGGAGAGACGGTGGTTCCAGCGAGTCTTGCTGGTAGCAGGTAGCGTGCTGACCCTTCCGGACTGCGGCGGGCTCAAGCTCGATCGAGCGGCTCTGCAAAACAGGCCGCGCAGCGTCGCCGGGAAAAGAAAACAAGAGAGAGAGGGTGGAGCGCACAGGGCGCGGTCGGTGCTCAAGAACAGGACAGCGGAGAGAAACTAGACGGGGGGGAATGAAAGCGAGACGCGCCGAAGCTGCGGGTCGCCGCCATTACCCCGTAGAACGCTAGGAGCAGCGTGGCAGTAAGGGGAAGAAGCAAAAGCACAGGAGGCGCCATTTTATCCCGTTGGGGAAGAAGCAAAAGCGCGGGAGGCGCCATTTTATTCCATTGGGGAAGAAGCAAAAGCGCGGGAGGCGCCATTTTAAATCGCCCAAGATGCCGAAAAGTGGCAGTATCACTGCTTTCGACAGTGAGGTAGAAGACTGGACCACGTATGTAGAAAGAATCGAAGTGTACTGCAAGGCAAATGAGGTGGCCGATGGAAAGAGGGCGTCGGTATTATTAAATCTGATGGGTGCGAATACGTACGGCCTATTGCGGAATTTAATTACCCCAGCTAAACCAATGGAGAAAAGTTTTGAGGAGATTGTTCATATCTTACAGGAACACCTAAGCCCTACACCACTGCTGATAGCAGAAAGATTCAAGTTCCATAAAAGAAACCAGCACAAAGATGAGAGCAATGCTGACTATCTTACGGAACTACGCAAGTTATCGAAGCACTGCCAGTTCGGAGCAGGACTGGCAGACATCTTACGGGATAAGTTTGTCTGCGGGCTCCAGAGTGAAGGAACCCAGAAACGACTACTTTCAAAAAAGGACCTGACACTAGAACAGGCTTTCAGCGTGGCAGTATCCTACGAAGCAGCAGCACGGGGTGCTGCGGAAATACAACAGAAACCACAAGAATACAGCGCTAACGAAATGGCGTATGGAGCCGAAAAGTGCTATCGCTGCGGCAGAACAACCCATGAGCAGAAGGACTGCTGGTTTAAAGACAAAATATGCAGGCAATGCGGAAAAATGGGACATATAGCAAGAGTCTGCAGGTCAGGAAAGAAGACCAACATGACAAGAACTACGAAGGAACAGTATAGGAAAGTAAAGAAACTGACAGATAGTAGTTCAGAAGATCAGGAGAGTGATAAGGACTCCGGGAGCAGGAGACTAAGTTGTTTAAAGTTACACAACGTGATCGCAAAGGAAGATCACCGAACCATTTGGGTCACCCTCAGGATAGCAGGGTCCCCAGTAAAGATGGAATTGGACACAGGATCAGCCCTAACTGTCATGAATCGACGAGACTATGAGCGGCTTTTCTCACACATACCCTTAAAGGACACGTCCATTGTATTGAAGACATACACGGGGCAAAAGGTCTACCCCAGAGGAAAAATAAGGGTGCCAGTTGAATATAACGGAAAGGAAACACAGAAACTATACATGTATATACTACGAGATGGAGGACCACCATTATTGGGATGTGAATGGATCCGAAAACTACAATTGGATTGGCATTCCATTCTGGCACTAACTGTGACTGACAAAAAAGATGATGACGTCGCACCTGGACGTCTGTCACAGATTCTATCTGACACGGAAGAGGTGTTCCAACAAGAACTTGGGACTCTAAAAGGAGTAAAGGCAACCATAAAGATTGAGGATAACGCAACACCAAAATTTTTCAAGGCCAGACCGGTGCCATACGCGATCCGCCCAGCTGTGGAAGCTGAACTGGAGAGTCTGGAGCGTTCGGGGGTGCTGTCTAAGGTGGACTGGAGCGAGTGGGCCACACCCATCATTCCTGTAATGAAGAAAGCATTGAGCAGCACGCCTGGGGAGTCAAGGAAGGTTCGCATCTGCGGGGACTTCAAGGTGACTGTGAACCCAGTCCTGCACACAGTACAGTATCCGCTTCCACGGATAGAAGATATTTTCGCCTCACTATCTGGAGGGAAATGTTTTACGAAGATTGACCTGGCTCAAGCGTATCTACAAATGGAGGTGGAAGAAGCATCTAGGAAATACCTCACGATAAACACTCACAAAGGCCTTTACCAGTACAATCGACTGGTATTCGGGGTAGCATCGGCCCCGGCTATTTGGCAGAGGGCAATGGAACAAGTCCTGCAAGGGATCCCGGGGACCCAGTGTTATTTGGACGACATCCTGGTTACGGGCGAAAATGACAATGAACACCTTGCCAACCTGGAGCAGGTGCTTACGAGATTACAGGAATATGGGCTACGAGCCAACCGCCCCAAATGCGAGTTCTTCAGGAGACAAATCTCGTATTGTGGCCACATGATTGATGAGGAAGGGTTGCATAAGTCGCCAGACAAGATTGAGGCTGTAGTCAAGGCTCCAGCACTGGAAAATGTGTCGCAACTGAGGTCGTTCCTCGGGTTGGTGAACTACTACCATAAGTTCTTGCCGAATTTAT
Source organism: Somniosus microcephalus (assembly GCF_052327205.1). NCBI lineage: Eukaryota > Metazoa > Chordata > Chondrichthyes > Squaliformes > Somniosidae > Somniosus > Somniosus microcephalus. Next base: position 184,216,401 of record NC_140997.1, on the reverse strand, counting down.
CCACAATTCTGCACCCACTGAACGCCCTCCTTCAAACTGGTGTAACATGGAAATGGAGTGATGAGTGTAAGCGTGCCTTTCAGGAATGTAAATGCCTAATCACTTCAAAAGAAGTATTGGCCCACTACAAACCAACACTGCCGATTCGGTTGGCATGTGATGCGTCACCTTACGGCATTGGAGCGGTGCTGTCACACAAATTCCGTGACGGTTCAGAGAGGCTAATAGCCTTTGCATCGCGCTCGCTAACCTCAGCTGAGCGTAACTATGCCCAGATTGACAGGGAGGCCCTCAGCCTGGTGTGGGGGGTGAAGAAGTTCAATCACTATCTGCACGGGCAGAAATTCACCCTACTGACTGATCATCAACCCCTGGTCTCAATTTTTAACCCAAAGAAGGGCGTTCCGGTGATGACGGCGCAACGGCTGCAAAGATGGTCACTTTTTCTAGGGGCACATCAGTATGACATAGAGTACAAAGGTACGAAGCAACATGGAAACGCTGATGGGCTGTCGTGCCTACCGTTGCCTACGGCGGAAGAAGCACCTGCAGTGGACCCTGTGGAGATATTCCATGCGACCATAGTCGAATGTTTGCCTGTTACAAACGCAAGTATTGAGAAGGAAACACGAAATGACCCGACACTCTCTCGGGTCTATGATTTGACGGTGAAGGGATGGCCAGCATATGGCGACTCACTGTTGCCAGCATTCTCGCCAAGGAGAGAACAGCTGTCAGTGTGCCGGGCATCCTTGATGTGTGGATCCCGAGTGGTAATTCCACCCAAGTTGCGAGATAGAGTGCTCAATGAGCTTCACGAGGGTCATCTGGGAGGGGTAAAAATGAAGAGCCTAGCCAGGGTGTTTGTGTGGTGGCCGGGAATCGATAAAGAAACTGAGGATATGACCAAGAGATGCACAGGATGCCAGAAGGTCCAAAACGCTCCACCACAGGCCCTGCTACATCCATGGGAGTGGCCCTCATCTCCATGGCAACGGGTACACATTGATTTCGCTGGTCCATTTATGGACTCAATGTTTCTAATCGCTGTGGACGCCCATTCGAAATGGTCAGAGGTTATTAAAATGTCCTCCACCACCACGGAGAAAACTATTGCAGTCCTAAGGACCATCTTCGCCAGGAATGGGTTGCCAGAACAGATTTGTTCCGACAATGGCCCACAGTTTGTGTCTGAGGATTTCCGGAGGTTCCTGAAGAATAATGGGGTGAAACATTACATATCTGCCCCATATCATCCAGCCACAAATGGATTGGCTGAGAGGTTTGTTCAGACCTTTAAAAAGGTCCTAAAGACAATGTATAATGACGACATACCACTGCAACACAAGATGGATAACTTCTTGTTTGCTTACCAGAATGCGACACATGCAGTAACCAACCAAACTCCAGCCGTACTGTTTTTCAACCGGAGACTAAGATGTCGCTTGGATTTGCTCAAACCAAACATAAGACGAGATGTTGAGGATAAGCAGTTCCAGCACATAAATGAGAAGCCAACCAGGAGCTTCAAGATAGGGCAACCAGTCTTGGCCCGCGACTACCGAACAGAAAAATGGCAGCCAGGAACGATATGCACACAGCAGGGACCACTAATGTACACAGTGGACGTTGGAGAGAGCATCGTGAGACGCCATGCTGACCAGATTCTAGAGTCACAGGAACAAGCCAAACCTATACCACAAGCATGTGCACCTGGTAATGAGCCTGAAGATTGCGTCTACCTCAGAAGCAGGGGTATTGGAAGCTGACGAACCAACCAATGACAATGAGCCAGAATTGACTCCACCGCCAGAACAGGATACTCGAGAAAGGCGCTATCCAGTCAGGATCAGGAAGCCTCCTCAAAGACTGAACTTATAAATGACTATTTCAGTTGATGTATATAGTACAGAGAAAATTGTAATTGTAATTAGTTATTATTTAGTTGTTACATGAATGTTATGTACTGTTTATCTAAAAGGGGAGGAATTGTGTATGTACCTTTAAGGGAATAACTGGTCTTAGACTGCAGTACCGGCAGTGACCACCCCTGTATAAAAGGCCCTAGCAGGCTTCTGTATTTTCAGTCTGACGCTGCCTCCTGTTCAGTAAAGTACCTGTTAAACTGTTCTCCTGAAGTCCGTGTATTATTGAGGCGCGAACTTTACAGACGAGGCCAGCAAGTGACTGCGTGGCAGCAGTGAGGACCTGCGTGGGAGGTGCCAGTGCTTCGGAAAAGCCATGGACAGTCCTTTCCACTGCTGCGGACAAGGCCGGAACACTCGTTTCCACTGCCTCACACAAGGCATGGACAGACCTTTCCACTGCCTCGGACAAGCCCTGGACAGACCTTTGCACTGCCTCGGACAAGCCCTGGACAGACCTTTCCACTGCCTCGGACAAGCCCTGGACAGACCTTTCCATTGCTGGGCCGAAGCCCTGGACAGACCTTTCCATTGCTGGGCCAAAGCCCTGGACAGTCCTTTCCATTGCTGCCCCAAAGTCCAGCACACTCTTTGCCAGTGTGTCGATCGACTCAGGTATCCTCCCCACTGCAGCCACCAGCTCAGTGTGCCTGAGCCGGGCCTGGGCGCTCATCTGGGCAAGACTACGCACCTCCTCTGCACTCTGTGCAGCATCATGGTGGCCTGCCTCGCCCTCCGGGGAGACGGCCCCCGAGCGTCCCTACCCCCCGCGCGTTGCTGCAGGCCGCTGGTTCCTGCAACTGGCTCCTCATCAGAGCCCCCCCCTCCCCTCAAGGGAACTACTATCCCCAGTCTCCAGATGCGGTGGCTCCCCTGAGGCGGGCACGGATGGTCCGGCTTCCTCCTGGTCGTCGCCTCTGGAGGCACTGGCATTGGCAGCTTGAGGGGCCGGCTCCAGAGCTGGTGATGCAGCATCTGAAAGCAGGGAGGTTGAAGAGTGGCTTTAGCAAAAGGACAGTTTGGCAGCAAGGGATGCAACAGTGCGGCAATGCTATGACATGGCTCCACATTGAGAAAGCATGCTGGCGGGGGAAACAACTGGAAGGTGACAGCTGTAATAGTAGAGAACCTTACCATCACTGTGGACAATGGGGTCGGCAGCTGCAGTGGTGACAGGACCACTCAGACGTCCTCCCACAATCTGGTGGACTCTCTCCTCGAGATCCGTCAGAGGCTCCAGTTGAGGACTGCCTCCTCCGGTGCGAAGCTGTTCCTTGCGGTTTCTCGCCAGCTTGGCCTGCAGGGCAAAGGACGGGAAGTGATGTTACATGATGCCCTGAATTATGATCTCATGCCCCCCATGGTGGAACAGCCCTTACATGATGCCCTGGGTTATCATCTCATGCTCCCCATGGTGGAACAGCCCTTTCATGATGCCCTGGGTTATCATCTCATGCCCCCCATGGTGGAACAGCCCTTACATGATGCCCTGAGTCAAATGTGCATGTGTGTGACCAGAAAGGGCCATGGGTGCTTGCTGACAGATGGCCAGTGGGGCATAGCGCACCCTGTAGCCATAAAGTCAGGTGCTAATGGAGGGATGCATAAGTTGGCATTAACTCCACTCACCCTCATGACCCGAGTGAGGTCGTTGAATTTCTTCCTGCACTGCACAGGGCTCCTGGTCACCATGCTGCTGGAGTTGACCCTCTGAGAAACATCCCTCCAAGCTCGTCGGTAGTTCTTATGATTAGGCCTCCTGCCATTATCTGGATAGAGAACATCTTGCCGGCGCTCGACTGCGGCCACCAATTCCTCCAGAGACTCATTGGTGAAGCGTTCTGCTCTCTGCCTCACCCTCTCCATATGCTCCAAGTTTTTTGCGCCAGAGAAGAGCCTGCGCCGATTTGCAGGCCTACAAGGCACAGAGTGTGGATGCTGGAGCTGCCTGACCCACCCCTTTAAGAGCTGGCCGGCGCCTGGAAGTCTCGTGGTCATGGGTAATTGAGAGCACCTGCGCTGCGGCTGGACGCCCCGATATTGGGTTGCGCCGGCATGTTAGCGCCTTAGGTGCCCCGTGTAACGCCTGAACTCGCGCCTCAATCAGCTTTGTGGCGCTGCAACCCAATATCGCACGAGGTGTCGATAAGTTGCGTCTGGCTATAAAATTTGCGCTCCGCCAATTCTAACGCCCCAAGCGGGGCTATACCCAATTTCTAGGCCTTTGTTTCCTACATTACATGTGTCTACACATCAGAAAGTACTTCATTGGCTGTAAAGCGCTTTGGGGCATCTGGTGGTCGTGAAAGGCGCTATAGAAATGCAAACCTTTCTTCTTTCTTTCTTTACATATTCATATTGAGATGTGGCAAAACCCTGGGCAGTCTTGCTGCAGAATCTGCCTTCTCATGCCGCAGAAATTGCCCCGACATGCTACAGAATTCTACGGGCCGCGGCTGTACTAGGTCTGAGTGCGTTTGTTACTTGACACAAGGACATAAGGGATGGAGGGGGTGGGAGAGAAGATTCCCTCTGTTCATTATTCATAGCCAGACTGCAGCATGTTCTTCATACTCATATTTACAATTTCATTACAAATAGCAATCAGAGGAAATCAGCCCCCAGCTGTCAAAGGTTACAGATAAAGTGTTGGGGCAGAGTTTCTGCTTTGGGCACAATCAGCAAACTGGGCGCAAAGTGCGTTTTAAATTTTATTGTTTTTCCGAAGTGAAGTTGTGGCTCAAGTTTCCACCCAGATTCATTTGCATCATCACAAACGTAAAATCTTCCATGAAATAGCGCAATCGGTCAGCATACTGGAACGTAATTGATTTTTTTTTTCTTTGCTTTAAATAACATTCATTGATGTATTTAAGAGTGGTAACCTGGTGCAGTTTTATTAATACAGCTGATAATGGGTTTATCACAAAACATAAGCATTTTTAATAAATGTGCCTAATCCTCCACCTGTGAGGTAAATCACTGAAAATAACTTTTAAAAAAAACTATACTGAACCATTTACTATTTTCATTGCCATACACTAATCAGTTTCTAAGTACATTACTTTTTTTTAAATATGTAAAAACGTTCCTACCAGTGCCTGTGCACTAAAAATTCAAGCTCAATTTGAATAGCCTCCTCGAACGGCAGCGATCGGCTGAAACTTGCCACGCTCATTATTTTGATCTAGGGGGCGTAGCCAGTTCTGTGGGCGGGGCCGGCTTCCAGCGCAATGTTTGTGAAACAAGCGTTAAAGATCGCGGAAACTCGATTTATGCCCGACGTAACTTGCGTTTAAAATCCCGCAATCTTTTGCACTGGTTTGGCCGATTTCAGCTGGACTGCGCTGATGAATGTCTAGGCCAAAGTATTTAACTCCCTCATGGATACCTTCACCTGGAAAACCACAAAAACATCACCTTGAAAAAAAGTTAAACTCCAGCGAATTTTACAACAACAACAAAAAATCCTGAAGTACAAACATTTTGCATCAGATGCCAAGTCCTGACTTTAGGCGAGTCACCCGGGGAGTGATCAAGCAGTTACTTCATTAGAGTGAGCAAGGGAATATCAGTGAGCAAGGGAATTTTTGAGAGCAAGGCTGCTATGCTGCTCTCCTACATAGAATCACTAGCTGGGGAGCCCCGCGTTGCGAGGGCAATTTTGGGGCGCGAGGGCAATTTTGGGGCGTTTGGTCTCCCTGCCCCTGTGTGTCCCCCCTCTCCCTGTCATGTCCTCCCCCTGTCCTATCCCTCCCTCCCCTCCCCTCTCTCCCCCCCCTCCCCTCCCTCCCCTCCCCTCCCCTCTCTCCCTCCCTCCCCCTCCCCTCCCCTGTCTCCCTCTCCCCCCCACCCCTCCCCCGCTCCCCTCTGTCCCTCTCTCCGGCCCCTCCCCCTGCCTAGCGAGCCCCGCGTTGCAAGGGCAATTTTGGGGCGCGAGGGCAATTTTGGGGCGTTTGGTCTCCCTGCCCCTGTGTGTCCCCCCTCTCCCTGTCATGTCCTCTCCCTGTCCTATCCCTCCCCTCCCCTCTCTCCCTCCCCTCTCTCCCTCCCCTCTCTCCCTCCCTCTCCTCTCCCTCCCCTCCCCCCTCCCCTCTCTCCCTCCCTCCCCTCCTCTCCCCTCCCCTCCCCCTCTCCTCCCCTCCCCTTCCTCCCCTCTCTCCCTCCCCTCCCTCTCCTCCCCTCCCCTCTCTCCCTCCCCTCCCCTCTCTCCCTCCCCTCCCCTCTCTCCCTCCCCCTCCCCTCCCTCTCCTCCCCCTCCCCCACTCCCCCTCCCCTCTCTCCCTCCCCCACTCCCCCTCCACTCCTCCCCCACTCTCTCCCTCCCTCCCCTCCCCCCCTCCCTCCCCTCCCCCCTCCCCTCCTCCCTCCACTCCCCCCCTCCCCTCTCTCCCTCCCTCCCCTCCCCTGTCTCCCTCCCCTCCCCTCCCCTGTCTCCCTCCCCTCCCTTCCCCTGTCTCCCTCCCCTCCCCTCCCCTGTCTCCCTCCCCTCCCCTGCCCTGTCTCCCTCCCCTGTCTCCCTCTCCCTCCCCCCCGCTCCCCCACTCCCCTCTGTCCCTCTCTCCGGCCCCTCCTCCTGCCTAGCGCCTGAGGTCCGGTGCCGTTGCTGAGGTCCCCCGCGTATCGCGCGGCTGATGGACGGCCGCTGCGGGCGGGCGGCGCATGCGCGGTGAGTGCGGGCGGCGCATGCGCGGTCATTGCGAGCGGCCCGCGGGAGCCGGCAAGGCCGTTAGCGAGCGGGAAACTTCGGGCGGCGCGCCCCGCGCTCCGTCCGCGACACCTGAGAGGGGGAAGTAGAGAGAGACAGAGAGGGAAGAGGAGAAGGAGAGAGAGGGAAGAGGAGAAGGAGAGAGAGGGAAGAGGAGAAGGAGAGAGAGAGAGGGAAGAAAGAGAGAGAGAGAGAAATTTTTTCAGCTTCAGGCCCCGAGTCCCCCCTGCGCGAGGGTGAGGGGGGGGGGTTGCTAAACACAATATAAAACTCAAATAAATTGTTAATTAATTGCCTAACACATAATTGAAATATTTACCTTAGTTCCCTAACACACAGAAAGTGTGGGGGAAAAAATTGTGGAAAATCAAGATGGCGGCCACTCACCTCGGTTCAGAAGGATAAGGCCCGCCCACATTGGTCGACCGGTCAGGTCACCGAAGCGTAGGATTGGTCAATCGTCGAGTCACTCGACACTCAACTGTAGGAAGACCTCGACGTCACACGGTCGCTAATGAGATGCTAATGAGCGGAACGCTGAACGTTTTTGGGATACCGCGGGCGGGATTTTTGTCCGGCCGAAACGTAAATACGCCTATGACCGGTCCGGAATCGCAAGCTTTCTTTTGAGGCGACGCGCGCGTCGGTACGCTCTGTAACTTCCAAACGTATAGAGACCAGGCGGACAGACAGACAGAAGAGCCGCTTTATATATATAGATAGAACATAGAAGGAGGCTGTTCGGCCCATCGTGCATGTGCCGGCTCTTTGAAAGAGTAATCCAAATAGTCCAGTGCCCTCCTCTTTCCCAAAAACCATGCAAATTTTTCCTTTTCTAGCATATATCCAATTTGCTTTTGAAAGTTACAATTGAATCATACTTTCAGGCAGTATATTCCAGATCATAACAACTCATTGTCAAAAAAATTCTCCTTATCTCCCCTCTGGTTCTTTTGCCAATTACCTTAAATCGGTGTTGTTTGGTTATTGACTCTCCTGCCAGTGGAAACTGTTTCTCCTTCTTTACTCTATCAAAACCCTTCATAATTTTGAACACCTCTATTCAATCTCCTCCTAACCATTCTCTTTAAAAGGAGAACAATCCCAGCTTCCCTAGTCCTCCTCTATCGCCCCCAATACCCCTTCCCCTTCACCCGGCACCTTCCCGTGCAAGCGCAGGAGATGCAACACATGCCCTTATACCTCCCCCCTTCCCACTGTCCAGGGCCCCAAACACCCCTTCCAGGTGAAACAGCGATTTACTTGTACTTCTTGCAATTTAGTATACTGTATTCGCTGCTCATGATGTGGTCTCCTCTACATTGTGGAGACCAAACGCAGATTGGGTGACCGCTTTGCAGAACACTTCCGTTCAGTCCGTAAGGGGGACCCCGAGCTTCCGGTCGCCTGTCACTTTAATTCACTGCTCCACTCCCACTCAGACCTCACCATCCTTGGCCTCTTGCATTGTTCCACGGAAGCTCAGTGTAAGCTTGAGGAACAGCACCTCATCTTTCAATTAGGCACTTTACAGCTTTCTGGACTCAACATAGAATTCAATAATTTCAACATATATATATATATTTTTTATCCACACTTTTGTTCTGTTCTCTCCATTCTGCCAGCGCAATTTACACTTCATCTAGAGCCATCCTTTGTTTCTTAACCTGTCCCATTACCATCCCCTTTTGCCTTGAATATCTCTTAATGTCGCTCAATGTCTCTTAATCTCTCCTGCCTTCCAGCCTATTACAGGCCTTCCCTTTTGTTCTTTCATCCCCTCCCCCATTTCCCAGCCACTACACTTGCTTAAAAATCTGTTCCATTTCCTGTTTTTTTCCAGTTCTGATGTAAGGTCATTGACCTGACACGTTACGGCCCAGAAATTCCGGTTGGAGGCTTCCCGACCTGCACAAACGAACTGCGCCGACCGTAATGCTCTGGGCCCGCATGGAATTCCATTGCTGTGCCTCTTCAAACTGCCGGTGTGCAGGGCTCGCGTATCCCGGGGCGCAGCTAGTTCGCAGCATCCCTGGGAATCACGTGGGCCATGGGGAGCCAATCGGAGCAGGGAATCTCCATTCATCGATTTGACAGGAACCTGTCAAATCTATGAATAGGGATCACCCTCAAAACATAAGTAAAACTTCAAATACATTTTTTTTAAATCACATTTTTAAAATAACTATAAATTACATAAATTAACTATTTTAAACAAAAATTAAAATTTTTGAAAAAATAATTAAAGTTTTTAATGGGGCTAAAAATAAGCTTTCCTTTCTTTAAAGTATTTTTAAATGATGAACTTGTGGAAAAAATGTTTTAATTTTACCTACTGCACCTCTTACCTTGTTAAAGGCAGGCCTTGCGCCTGCTTTTTCCATGCGCAGCTGCTAGAGACTTAGCCACACTGAAAAAGCTGAGAAAAAAGCAGAAGTTCGATACGAACCGGCACTTCCGTTGGCCCTACGGGTGAGTACACCCGTAGGGAACGGAATTTCAGCCCCACTTACTCTGTTTCTCTCTTCACAGTTGCTGCCTGACCTGCTGAGTATTTCCAGCATTTTCTGTTTTTATTTCAGATTTCCAGCATCTGCAGTATTTTCTTTTTGTGTTTCCCTAGTCATAGTGTCAGGTTCAGAATCAATATGGCGAAACTCTGGAATCAGGTCCCCTACTTGCCTATTCACTTACTCCATTGGTGAATAATACAATACAAAATTGGATTAAAAGCAGTAAAATAAAAAAAATTAAAAATCAAGTGACAGTTCTATATATTCCAGATTTTAATTCCCGTAGTACAAAATATGCTTTAAATTAAGATTATGCAAATATTTAACTGTATTAACCTTAGCAATGTGTTGCTACAAAGAAGAATGTGCTCGGAGTGTGACTGTAGGTTCATGTTGAGAATGTTTGCTTCATTTTCCCCCTGCAGGCCTCTCACCTCCATATTTACTTCTGCAGCAAAACAGCAGAACTGACAAGGTTCATTGTATGTGCGATTGTGGATTCGAGTGTGAAGCAGACATATTAAATCTTGAACCACAAACACATGGATAAGAAGCAAGCATCTGAACCGTTAGATAACTAGACTACAACGACGACATGGCACTATTTTTAAACCTTAGGCAATAAAAACAGTGGTTTGTTCTTTTGTTACACAGCATAAAGCAAATGTCTACATTTAAAATGTTCCACAAATTAAAAGTCTGTTTTACATGAATGTGTTACAGTTTTAAGGTCCATAAAAATTCTTACCAAGCAATTTAGATGATATTATCATAGAAACAATTTGGCTTTTCCTAGTCATTGAAATGCATTAACAATCCTCAGTCACACCATTGTGTCACGCTTTCAATAGCCCAAAGGAAGTACTATTCAGTTTGATCTTATTAAACAATGTTACTTGTGAAATAAAAAGTGCAAATCAGGAATTAGTAAGAATGCAGCCTGAAACAATTTGCAAACTCAAATTACATGAAATGACCCAATTTCACTCGATTAAGTTTTACAATTCACCACTTCAGTTTACCAAATGTCTCATTTCTGATGGACACTTTGGTTTGACGGGATAGATAAATGGGAAACAAACTCAAGGGGCACGTTTAACTATGTGTCTGAACAGTCAAATGGGATCTTTTTTGATTTTTGATCATTTAAGGGATATAGGGGGAAAAATTCGGTATCACCCCATTTGGGGCGCTAATATCGGCTGGGCGCAAAGTTTAACGCCCGGCGCTAATTATCGCCTCTGACTGCACAATTCGCCTCTATCGTTCCTAGAGGTGATTTGAGCACTAGATCAGGCGTTACACACCTCTCTTAAAGTGCAAACGTCAGGGAGCGAGGCGCTACCTCAGAGTGCTGGTGAAGCTCAGACGATGCCAATTACCATGGAACAGACAGACTGGCACTGTCCAGTTCTTAAAGGGGAGAGGCCATCTTGCTGGCCAGCCACACCCTGCTCACTGCTGCCTTGAATCTCAGCCTGGAGAGACCTCAAAAGTAATTGTGTTGGAAGCACTAATGGATAGGCCCAGGGAAAGTGCTCGACGCTTAGGAACCTCAAAAGTGGTGCGGAGGGCCAAAACTCCTTAAGACAGCGTTAAAACCAAAGATTTTGCCGACAAGAAAAGGCAGGAAGCGCCTGCCTTTAAATAGCGCTTCCCCAGTCCCTTCCTGTCTTGAAAACGTTCCCCTCTACCTGTCGTTCCTAGCGGCAGGCGCTAAGGCAGGGGGCGCGACTCACTATCTGGTCCGGGGTGCTAGCGGGGCGTGGAACGCTTGACTGACATCACGATCTGCGGGCTCAGGAGATCGTGGCAGTCGTGATTAGCGCCACCACAAAATGACTGATCAATTGCGTGAGCGGCACTAAAATCACCACGCACGCGCGCTTAAGTTCCTAGCACCCCCTGGAGGCACCAACAGGAGGCGCTAACCAACCGAACTTTTCCCCCATAGAATTCCACAGGAGCAACAGTTTCAGCTGGAATATTGACTTCAGGGCTGCTACCCAACAGCATGTTTGCGTGTGTGTGAGTGGAGAGAAAGAGATTCTTTTGCTCAAGTGATTTAAGTGGTGTGAAGGAACAAAGGTTTATTTGGGCTCCAACTATGGATCACTATAATAACCCAGTTATGCTGGAGATGTTGCATTGATGCATCATGGTTTCTCATTGCTTTGATACAAAGATTTGAGTATAATTATAGAGTAGGCAAATGACAGCACATTGAATTCTGGCAAGTGGTATGAGAGCACTTCAAAAAGATTCACACACTAGGCTAAATTTTGCCGGCGCTCAGAGGGCAGGTTTGGAGGTGGGTCCGCTGTCAAAATGGCAAAGATTGACAGTGGGTAGGAAACCTGCTGCCAACCCGCCTCCACGCGAGTCTCCCAGGCGTCGGGTCTGTCTGTGCAGAACTGACCCAACACCAAGCAATGGGGGAGACAATTTAGATCATTAAATGGCTTGTTAACAGTCAATTTAATGCTATTTTGAGCCTACCGCGCAATTTTACGGGTTACCCCACTGCTCGGGGAACACGCCAGCTCACCCTGTTGTGAGTTGAGTCTGCTTTGATGTATCTGATAAGCTGACAGCTGCAGAAGTGGTGTAAAGGATGCCATGTTGCAGATGGTCAGTTTCAGAGCGCAGAAACTGTTGGTTACTGCATTTGTAAGACATATAGGGGGAGGAATTCAGTATCGCCCCGTTTGGGGTGCGATTATCAGCTGGGTGCAAAGTTTAGCACCTAGCGCTAATTATCGCCTCTGACTGCAAACTTGGCTTTTATCGCCCCTGGAGGTGATTGGAGTGATAAATCAGGCGCTGCACACCTCTCTTAAGGTGCTAACGCCGAGGAGCGAGGCGCTACCTCAGAGTGCTGGTGAAGCTCATGTGATGTCAGTCAGCAATGGAACACAGACACAATGGCGCCGGCCAGTTCTTAAAGGGGAGGGTCGATCTTGCTCTCCATCCACACCCCGCTCATTGCAGCCTTGAATCTCGGCCTGGAGAGACCTGTACATCAAATCTGTTGGAAAGAACAATGGAGAGGCCCAGGGAAAGAGCTCAGAGTGCAGCCCCCATAGTCTCTTCTAAATCGATGCAAGGAAGATCAAATCAAAAAGAACCTGCAAAGTGCTGCTCAGCACCCAAAACTCCTCAACACAGCTTTGAATATCTCCTGCAGTGTCTCTCTCTCACTCAGAATGCATGGTGCAAAAATTTCGCCGACAAATAAAGGCAGGAAGTGGTCACCTTTAAATAGCACTCGCCCAGTCACTTCCCGACTGCAAAACGCTCCCCTCAACCTGTCGTTGCTAGCGGCAGGTGGTAAGACAGGGGCGCCACTCAATATCCGGTCCGGGGCACTACCGGGGCACTCGACTGATGTCACGATCTGCGGGTGCAGGAGATCGTAATGGTAGTGTTTAGTGCCGTCGCAAAATGCAAGTCAATTTCGTGAGTGGCGCAAACATCGCCGCGTACGGGCGCTAGTTGCTTTGTGCCCCATTAGCGCCCTCTTAAGGCGCTAACAGGAGGCACAAACCAACCAAATTTTTCCCCCATAGAGATTTCTTTAGCTTGCAAGTGTTTCGAGCCAACTTTATATCCAGTGGCACCTCATTGGAACAACCTCTCTCACCATTGACAGATCGCTTCTGTCATCTCACTTGCAGCTGCCATCTATTGCAGCAACATCGGTGCCATTGAAACTATCTCACCTTGCTCCTCTGATTCTTTCCATGATCAGCCCCAACACCAACATCACCAGGTACACCAGCAGCACCAACAACAACACCAACCTTTTCCGCCATCACCTGATGCTGCACAGGAAACAGGCCCTCAGCCCCTGACAACGTTGCTGCCTGGGAGGCCAGCGATGGCATCACCATGGCCAGATTTACTTCGCTTGATGCTGTACACCCTGGCTGCCACATGATGCACCAGGTTGACACCATCCCACACCAGCACCATAAAGCATCCCTTTAATGTCCAAGCCGTTCCATGCACACTCATCACAATAGTGGGGGCTGAGTTATATCTCAACATTCACTGGAACTCACTAAGACACTTCTCAAGGTGCGCACAGATCTGTCCAATAAGGTGAAGTGTTGAAAATATAGATTTCAATGTATGACAACACATTAACAGAAACTTCACGTGAACATTGGCTAAACCTCTCAAGTGCCTACCCTTGTGTGTTGTTGGTTGGTATGCTTGCAGAAGGATGAGGATGAGTGTGAGGGGTGGCTAGTGAGATGGGGACGTGATAATGTAGATAGAGAGGGATGGGTGGAGGTGCAAGGTAAGTTGGTGTGAGTAAAGATGTGCAGGAGTAGGGTATGGAAGGCAGAGTGATGGGGATGTGATGAGTGGCACAGCAGGACGAGGTTGAGTGTGGCTTTGCAGTAACGTTTCGTGATCCACTGAGATCATTGAAAGGTTGGCACCACTGCAGCCAGGGACTTCCTGACCACATCCCTGCTTGTGTTCTCCTGTGCAATGTGCAACCAGACTGCGTTGATCTCCTGGGGAGGTCTCTTCCGCCCATGGGAAGGGAAGAGAACCTCCCTGCATGCTGTGACCCCCTCCATAAGCATATGGAGGGAGTCATGTGAGAGCCTGGGTGCAGACACCTCAATGCTGCAGAACACTGACAACACAACTGTCAAAATGAATGTGGCCATGGTCCCTTTAAGGAAACCGGCTGATGATGCTTCATCAAATGAAGTCATCAGACCCGCTTCCTGTTAATTAGCCAGGAACCCTGCAGGGCAGGCTTAACAAGGGCAGCACGGTGGCATAGTGGTTAGCACTGTTGCCTCACAGCGCCAGGGACCCAGGTTCAAATCCAGCCTCGGGTGACTGTCTGTGTGGAGTTTGCACATTCTCCCCGTGTTTGCGTGGGTTTTCTCCGGGTGCTCCGGTTTCCTCCCACAGTCCAAAGATGTGCGGGTTAGGTTGATTGGCCATGATAAAAATTGGCCCTTAGTGTTAGGGGGGATTAAATACGTGGGGTTACGGGGTTAAGGGCTTGGGTGGGATGGCTGTCGGTGTAGGGACTGGGTGCTAGGGTTTGGATGATCAGCCATGATCTCGTTGAATGGCGGAGCAGGCTCGAAGGGCTGAATGGCCTACTCCTGCTCCTATCTTCTATGTAATGTATGGAAAATCATTTTCAGACAGCGGCTGCAGACGGGAGCGGGACCGGAACCTGCCAACCAGCTCTCCCGCCGCCATCCCGCCTCCGCAGGGAAAATCCAGCCCACTGCTTCAGCTTCATGCAAACTGCAGTATAACTGCCTCTAGTAAAAGCTCTGCCCATCAAAGATGGTCTGCCAATCAAGCTGAAGCATCCTAAGTCAACTTTTACCTTGGCTCAAAACTTTTGTATATCAAATATTAAGAGCTGTTAAATACAACAACTTTACTAAAAAGAACTGTCAACTGCTGTCTTCATGCCTCTTCAACTTTTTCTTGTCCCTTACCAAAGCTATCTTTTGTACCGATTGTGAATTCAACTTCCTACCCCTCTTCTATCTTGTTGGGATAATTGGTAACTCACCCAAAGAGAAAGCTCGCTATTTTGGCTCACTTTTCTCCTCCAATATTCTATCTTGTACAGAATCTCTCTCCATGTTGGATTTTGTTTGACCATCATGGCCTCTATTAAGTTTTATTCTCTTCCCTCCTACATGATTGCCCGGATCCTCCACTCTGAACTTCAGTAATATTTCTCGCCCTATCATACTATCGCCCTAACAAGATTTGTGCTCACCCCTTGTCCTATGCCACCTCTTCAGTTTCTTACTCCCAATTTACTTTTGCTTCTTCTTAGAAATCTGTTCATGTTCACTGTGCCCTTTACTAATCATGGCCCTATTGCGATGGCATTGTTTTAGAAACATAGAAGATAGGAGCAGGAGTAGGCCATTCGGCCCCTCGCGCCTGCTCCGCCATTCAATGCGATCATGGTTGATCACCCAAATTCAGTACCCGGTCCCTGCTTTCTCCCCATACCCCATTTTCAAGTGTTATAGCACCTGTTTTAATCACTCAAGTTATCCATCACCTTGAAAGTCTGGCCTAATGCAAGATTATTAGTGTATTTTTTGGCACAGCCATTCTGTTATTGATGTTAAATAAAAACAGAAAATACTGAAAATACTCAGCAGGTCAGGCAGCATCTGTGGAGAGAGAAACAACGTTAATGTTTCTGGTCTATGACCTTCCATCAGAACTGGAAAAGGTTACAGATGCAACAGATTTTAAGCAAGTACAGAGGCAGGGAAAGGGAGGAGGGGAGGGAAGAACAAAAGGGAAGGTCTGTGCTAGAGTGGCAGGAAGGAGTGATTAAAAGACCAAAGGGATGATGGTGCAAGGTGAAAGGAGATGGTAATGGGACAAGTAAAGAAACAAAAGGGTCTAGAGGAGGTGCAAATGGGAATATCAGAATCATTAGCAATAGCTGCTGTCTAAAAAATGGGGTTATGATCTGAAATTGTTGAACTCAATGTTGAGTCCAGAAGGCTGGAAAGTGCTTAATAGAAAGATGAGGTGCTGCTCCTCAAGCTTATGTTGAGCTTCATTAGAACAGTGTAGGAGGCCGAAGACAGAGAAGTCAGAGTGGGAGGCCGAAGACAGAGAAGTCAGAGTAGGAGTGGTCCAGAGAATTCAAATGACAGGCAACCGGAAGCTCGAGGGTCACGCTTGCGGACTGAATGGAGGTGTTCAACAAAGCGGTCACCCAATCTGCGTTTGGTCTCCCCAGTGTTACTGATTGTTACTGATGTTATTGTCCATGTTAAATGCCTCCAGATGACTGCTCTGGGAAGATTTTAGTAAATCTTCTGTGAGTTCCTTGGATATTTCAGAAGCCTTAAACCTTGTCGGGCACTATCCCATTCTATTCAACTTACCATCATATGGTCATCCATCAGAGTTTTGTTCATGGTATCCAGTGTCTTCTCTAACAGCTTTATCTGCACTGTATTAATGGCATGCCTCTTGGCTCTTTTTTCATTAACTCAGGGATTCCCCAGGACATTGATTGATCTCCTATTCTGTTCCTTTTTCATATTAATAACCTCCTCCAACCATCATCAATTCTTTTGATAATTCATCTCTTTCAGATCACATGCCCTCAGTGCTTACAACATCCAATCCTCACTGCAATGGTGGAATCACTAAGCCATGATCTTCTGCATGCCATTCAAATGGGGCAATGGAAAGATGATTTTAACCAACAGCTACCACCTCTAACCTTGGATGCGTCCATTCTCATTCTTTCTTCACTCACCAACAGTCTTGGCCTCACTATGTCCTCTGACCTAAAAAGGACCTCCCAAATGTACCTCATTGTTAAAGCTACCTCCAGGAAATTGAGTTTCATTTTTCATGTCAACTCCATAAAAAGGCTAAATCAATTCTAAATTTGAATACTGCTACCATTTCTGTTGGAGTTTCTCAAGCATTTTTGTTGCATTCCTGGACAGGGTACAAGAAATAGCTTTTTGTCTGATTGGTGAGCCTTCTCTCAGTTCTGGCCTGCCACAGAGCCAGGTCATTAGCGCTTGATTTAACGCTCCCATCCCTTCTTTGAGCGATGACACTGAATTTTGTGTGCAGTGAGATTCATTAGCACCTGGCGCTAAATCTCAAACTTTTCAGAAGTCAGCGCCCATTCCTCGGCAATAATGAATTTTGCCCCCCTTGTCTTTCCCTATTTTACCAATCCAACTATGGTTACTAGTCCTGTGAAACTTCCTCTCTAGTTTCTTCTAAGTATCATGCTATATCCTAACTGTGTTGAATTGAAGACTCATCACATTCTCCTCATTAGCAGTATCTAATTATTACTTTCTGGTTTACCTCATCTTCTCCTTCAGTTTTTTTTAAACTTGTGATGTCCTGCATTAAGGATCTTGATCCTTCGCCTTGGTTAAAAAAAGTGTAAAGTGAACTTCAAGATGTTCCTAGATGGTTCAACTTTTAAACTTGATTTTTAAATGTTTATCTGAGCAAATAGTTGACTATTGCACCAGCTCTTCCCTGAAATTCAAGTGGCACTTGTGCTCCAGTAGCGAGAGCTCTGAGCACCATACGGAGGTTAGCTTGCCTGACAAGAGTGACGAGAGAGTGGCAGCATAACTCAGTACTGCTGACTGAATTGTTCCAAGTGCCAATTGCAAATTGATGCCTGCAGTACAACGCTACCATGAGAGACAGAATGAGTGACTGCACACAGCTATCAGAAGTTAAGAGATGTGTTTTTTGTACATCAGGAAGAGGTCGGGTAATTTAGATTTTCAGAATCATGCAGAATTCAATAGGTAATTCATTATCTCGGTCAATGATTCAGGCAGCTTATATATATTTTAAAAGTCTTGCTCTCCTTTTTTCTAAAAAAAAATACACAATTACCATTAACTTTGACTTTTTTTTATTAGAACTAAAGCTATTTCAATAACTGCCTTTAGCTTTTTGATTTTCCCCAGGAAAGGTCTGGCAAAGATATACAGTACATTATAAAAGATCTCTTTCATGACAGGATTTTTTCCTTCAGGGACATTCAAAATGTCTTGAACACTTTCTCAGTTTTAAAAATGCACAATATCTGCAACAATTGAAATCTCTCTAAAAATATGGGGGAAGATGACGACAGAAATTAATTAATTCAGTTTCAACCCACTGGAGCTAACAGACCAAATGGCAATTCTTTTTCCTGTGTGTGATTGAATCAGAGATTTAGGGCTGGATTTTGATTGAGGAGGCGTGTAGGAGACGGGACCACAACTTTTGGGGTTGTAGTCCCGCCTCCATCGAGTTGTGGCCAACCCACGCGATTTTCACTTGATTGACCTTGTTGAGCCCGCCCAGCGGGCTCAGCAGGCCAATTAAGGGCCACCCGGCAACAGGTGACGTCACAGATTGACATTTCATCTGTCAAAAGCTTTTGACAGATGAAATATCAGCGTTTCACAGCTGTTTGAAGCTGTCAAACACTGACAATCTGTACTCCAAGTTAATTCCTTCCTCTTAGGCTGATTTAGAGATCTCTCCAGAACAGAAAGCTGAATGCTGCAACTTTTGACAGCTCGCGGCCATTCTGCTTTCTCTGCCAGTGAGATGAGGCCTGAAGGAAGGAAGGCTGTAAAGGTAAGTAAATGTAAGTAAAACTTCTTTAAACACTTTACACACACCAAACACACTTACCTCTGCACTCATGCACCCATCACTCACCTGAACACCGGACATCTTAAACCCTCCAAGCCCGACAGCCCGCCTCGCTAACCTGCGTGGTTTGGAGCCGTCGGGCATCACATACTGCAGCAATAAAAATAGGGATTAGGTTAAAAACTGCCTGTTAACTACCTGTTAACAGGCAGTTAATTGGCACTAATCCCCTTCCTGCCTCAGGGAGGCGGGTCCCAGCACAGGTCGGGTATCCACCTCCTTTGAAACTGGCATGGAGGTGGGTTGGGGGTGGGATGGGTTTGTGCACCCCGATTTCGGGATTTTAACCCTCCACACACCTCCAATCCCGTCTCCACAGCCCAATGAAAATCCTGCCCTTAATGTCTAACTGAAATGACTTAAAACTACTTTCTTTTTTCAAATTGATGACAGTGGCTAGAGATGATCTCTGGACAACCCTAAAAAGGATAGATGAGCCATAGGTGGTAAAGGCTGCAGGGCAGAATGTAATTCTTTCATGCAAGGTCTGAAAATTCATTCCTCAAAATGTGTAAAAGTAGGGCCTTTATGGCTACATTGGCAGCAACATTTTATAATGTGCAATTTTCAGATGTTTTGCACAAGTGCACATTGGTGTTGGATCAAAACCCATCAGTGTAATCAGTAGACATATGCAGAACATTGAAATGTGCATAAAGTATGAAGTCTGATCAGTGTCAATGGAATGCAAGTATTTGTAACACAATAATAATGTACAATATTATGTCATCAGAACATAATTAGTTAATTCCAAATTGATATTTCACAGCAGTAGCTGAAAAGCCTTTATTGAATCTTGTTCACAAATGTATCCCTTCATTATGACAGAACAAAAAAAATACAAAATGGGCCATTATGAATCAAAGCAAGGGAAAGTCAATTTGTGTTGCTAAAGCTGCATGCAAAAACCCATCTTGTTACAGAATGTAATTGGCTTAACCTCAGGGCAGGTTACTATCTGTTTTTTTAGCCAGAGGTGAGTGCCTGACGAAAAGCACCTTCAAGGAAAACAATACTTGAAAAACAGGGCAAAAAAATTAAAGAAAATACAGGATTTATTTTATTAAGAGTTTCTTCTGTCTCATGTATTAACCTATTTGTGCAAGCAGTGCAACTTTTGTAAAGAGACTAGTAATGTTTGTGTCATTCCTCATCACTTCCCTGTTGCTAACTAGATCATAAAAGGTATGGTCAGATTCATTGTGGTGCCTACCAGGTGCCTGATGGCTGCAAAGTGTGATGCAGTGACCTGAATGACAAGTCTTCAGGATTTACTGAGGTCAATTAGTTTCTCCAAGGACACAACTCACTCAACTCTCAGTAATTTTCTTCTCTTTTGAGCAGGAAAAGAGCCACATTTTGGCTGCAATTGCTGTTGTTGTTTCATCTACAATACTGGAATACCGTGCATACTTCTGAGAACGCAGAGAGGGGAAGGGAGAAGGGGACAGGGTTGAATAATCCCACAAGGTTAGTGTTGTGAGATATTGTACATTTACTCCCAGGTTGGGCACATTCACTGCACTGATCTGCCCAATGTTAGGTCCAGGGCCGTTCTAATGAAAAAAGATTGAAAGAAATGAGCTGGCTAACATCACATCAGGTGCAATGAATTACCAGTTCAGTTATACATAATACAGACTTTGTTTAGGAGCTGTCATCGCCTTAATATAGAACTCCCAACCCCCTTTTCTGCAATGTGAGCTATGCTTTACTGTACATCAACTGTCTCATATTTGTGACTTCACATTTCTCGATTCTAACAAATTTCATATTAGCTCCTCCAATAGCTCAGTCAGCACAAACAGTGCCTGGAGTGAAACTGAGTTGTACAGAGTAGAAAAGCCCCATTTTTGATTACAAGCTTGTGCTGTGTTAGCCAGGATGTTGGGAGATATAAAATAATTGGTGTCTGCGTTCCTGAGCTTGAAAGAAAAAAACACCCAACAGGGATTTCTGCTCCTATTGCGGTCTCGTGACCTCTTTTGGAAAATCTGGACTTCAGGTGATGACAGAATTGAACTTAGCTGTAATGTCTCCCCAGGTTGTATCACTTGCCAACCTTCACTGTCTAAACTCACATAGGAAGAATGCCCACTCGTCACTAGAAAGCAGTATTTCCAGCGCCTGTAGAACAGTTCCCGAGCCAGTCTGTGCCTTCGGGAAAGAAAGGGAGAAATTGGAAGGAATTCCTCCATTAACGGTTTCACATTCATTTACATATACAGGAAACTCTTTTTTATCCGGCACCGACGGGACTGGCGTGGTGCCGGTTTATCAAAAAGTCCGGATTACAGAGAGTTATAGTTAAAAGGTACGAGAGCTCCGTACACAGCAACAAATCCAAGCTTCCCTGTTGCTTAGCAACAGCTGCAAGAACCCCGGCCACAGACCAAGCATCCCTGCTGCTTAGCAACAAGTGCAGAAACCCCCGATTACACAGCCAAGAATCAAGAAACGGCCACTAATATGAAGAAAAACTTAACTGAACCTACTCCTGAATTTTGCCGGTTAATCGAGATTGGTTTGGGTGCCGGTAAATCGAGAGTTTCCTGTACCTGCATTTGTTCATGTAGTTGTACTCCCACGTGTATGTTTAAACAGTACAAACATGGAATCCAGTTTATTGTTGCATGACATAAAAGTGCTGCAGTTGTACTCAGAAAGCTGGGTAAGAGTAATGTTCACAAATCCTAACAATTTGGATTCTAATTTGATATTGGTGCAACTTTTCCCTCACAATAGCATCAACAGCAAAAAAAATAATAGCCCGGGTTTTGCGGTCGGCGGCCTAATTAAAGATTACGCCACCGGCATCCGAACTGAATGCACACTTACCCGTTATGAGGCCGCAAACGAAAAGTTCCTCTCAGACGCTGCGGAATAGAGGGCAGCGTAATAGCCCATGGATCCCGGGGTGCACTGTGTGCGGAAGCGTATCTGGGATCACACGGGCCGATGCTCCAATTAGATTGTACACCTTTCAGTAAGGGAGAAAGTAAGATTGCTGTGAAGCCCTCACAATAAAGCAATTAAAGTAAGAATGCTGTGCAGCGCTCACAATAAAATAATTCATATAATGCAATAATATTCATTGTTGAACTGATTTTTTTTCTAAATTCTGTTTAAGTATCAAAGTCTGCAGAAAGCGAATAACAATTAAAGGAAAGGATTTTCACCAAAATTAAGATTTTTTATTGACGGGTATCCCCTTACACTGTGCAACAGGCCCTGTGCCTGTTTGCACCTGTCATAAAATTTTACAGCGCTATTTCTGGGTAGTTGGTGGTTAATTAGCCCAACACTGCACCAGCAATTAGGTTTTCAATGTCGGTGCGGATGATCTGTCAAGTCGGAACTTGACAGATCGCAAGTTCAGGATTTAGTGCAAGCGCTTAAATCCCGAACTTGCTGTCCATTTCAAAGGCGCTATGACGGCGTACTCTGAGCGTACGCTGTCATACCGACCGCAAAATCTGGGCCAATAATTTTAAGAAAAGTGCGTTGCATTTCCTGTAATGATGAGAGTAACTTATTTGGATGTCGGAGCTCCATGCATCATTCTAAAGGCAAAATTAAGTGGAGATTCATCACTTTGGTTTGTAAACTAGCTGTTCTATAGATATAGCACAGGAGACCATTCTGCCCATCGTGTCTGTGCCAGCTCTTTGAAAGAGCTATCCAATTAGTCCCACTCACCTGCTCTTTCCCCATAGCCCCGCAAATTTTCTATAATCTAATTTATATAAATAACTCACAAAAGTCTTCATTGTTGAGACGTTTCTTCTTTCAAGATTGTTTTTGGCACAAGATGAAAAGTAATGCTGTCATAAGTCTATACACCTGTGCGTCATTAATCCATTTTTGATTACCTCTGAAGAATTTAGTGATAAGGTTCTGCAATGAGAGTGGAAACAGTTCAGTTTTAATGCATCATAAGAAATTTACCTTGAGTTTTAAATCCTTTGATTGGTCTAACCATGGTTTGTTTCATCTAAAAACCCAGTTAAAGTCCTTCTTGTGGTGTGATGAAACCAACAGGTCTAATTAATACCAATTAGTATTTTACAAGTAATTCTTAAGAAGTATTTCAGTATTATTTGGTGTACCAGGCAATAAATCACTTCTGATGGAGAATTAGCTCACTCACCTCATAGATCTGTTCCAACATCTCCACTGTCCAGTGGACGAAATTCAGGGTCTCAAAGTGAATTTTAGATCTTCATTCACAAGATAAGCAGATTAAACACCACAAGAAGACTTATACAGTGATGAGGGAAATCCTCACCTGCATGTCTAGAATGTAATTATCAACTCTTGACAATATCTAACTGTTCAGTGAATTGCCAATTTAGAAAATTAGAGTTTGTTATAGTTTTCAAGCTGACAAGTGCTGACAGACAGGAATTGGGTTTGTACTCCCACCTGCTTAATAAAAAGTTGTGACAACAGCAGTTAAAGGAGACAGACAATCTCACTGAATTTAAAGCTGTCCTGACACACACTGTCTGGAATGCCCTGATGTCATCATTGTGTTGCCATCAAACTAAAAAAAAGCTCTGCTTCATATTGAACTCAACAAGGGGCCATGTCAAACTGTACCCAGGGAAGCCTAGACTCGGGGATGGCAGCAAAATACTCTGAATACAAATGGAATATTTTGCCTTCTGTACTGGTAAATGGACCAGAGGATACTACACCTTTAAATCTTTATGCTCTCCTGCGGGGTGTAGGGGGATCCTGATTAGTTGTGTATGACATCTTGTGCTGGAATATATCATAGTTCCTTCAGACAAGAGGAGCACTAAAGTCCTCTTTACATGTACCAGCAGCATAACTCATGCTGGAGTCTTAACTCTTAGTAATTCAGTAAAAAGAGAGGGTTAAGCCAGCAGTGAAATAACCGTTTTGGACATTGAGTAATCTTTCTCATTCTTCAAATGCATTAGAGCTATAGGCATAGTCAAGCATTTTTGTTCAATTTTCAGTTTCCACATACAAACAGATATATACCAAATACTGAATCAAAACACAAGGTGGATCTCTGGTAACCCTTTGCAACCACAGCGCAAAGAAAACTAAAAGGCCAATATAAGGCCATCTTTTCCACAACTTAAAAAAGATTTCAGAAAAATAACTGCATCTTGTACCCTTTCTTTTGATTAATAGACTCAATACAAAGTCCATCTTTTGTTTGACAGAATGCATTATCTTGGTTTGTGTGATTTTCTTGAGGAGGAACATTGTCTGGATGGCATCCTGGGAGAAGTTGACAGCTGCTCATCTTTTATGTAACTGCTCAGGAATCTCTTTCCAGATGTAGACAGCTTTCTCTGTAGGGCAGACTTTGTATAGTTTGTCTGAACGTGGAAGACCACTGAGGTCCACAGTGGGTTGAACAAATAAGGTTTCTGATGCGCTATCAATTACTCATAAAAGACTGAGAGTTAGAAGAGTAACTAAAGGCTTTTATTAACAACAGAATGGAGGTCTGCCTCGAGTGGTCGACCGGTCCAGGATACAAGGGCTGGGGAGCAGTCACCTTTATACTAGGACCTGTGGGAGGAGTCAGCCGAGGCATGTCCAGGCATGTACACAGTGGAATACAAACAGGACAAACAGGAATACAAACAGTGGTTTACCACATTCACCCCTTGTTTAAAATTGAGTCCGGCGGGGTGAAGTGTATTAAAAGTTAGTGTATTGGAGTCTCTCCGGAGGTCTTGTCTGCCGCTGTGATCGGCGTGGCGACGGCAGGGGTAGTGAAGCTTCCGGCGTCGAGTCCAGCGTAGGCTGTGGCACAGGCGTGTCGTCCTCGTAGATGTCGAGCGGGTCGCGGGGCCCAGGCCTGCCGTCTGCTGGGGCTGGATATCGGATCGTGGGGGGGGTGGTAGTGGGTAGTGGGTTACTGTGGTCCCCGAGGGTGCAAGGTCTCTTATGGAGACTGTGTCCTCCCGCCCGTCCGGGTATGCGATGTAAGCATACTGGGGGTTGGCGTGGAGGAGGTCGACCCTCTCGACCAGGGGGTCCGTCTTATGGGTCCTCACGTGTCCTCTCAGTAGGACCGGCCCTGGGGACGTCAGCCATGGCGGTAGCGATGTCCCTGATGTGGACTTCCTTGGGAAGACAAACATTTTCTCATGAGGGGTGGCGTTAGTGGCAGTGCAGAGCAGTGACCGAATAGAGTGGAGCGCATCGGGGAGCACATCCTGCCAGCGGGAGGTTGGAAGGCCCCTAGACTTTAAGGCTAGCAGGACGGCCTTCCAAACTGTCGCATTTTCTCTTTCCACCTGTCCGTTCCCCCGGGGGTTGTAACTGGTGGTCCTGCTTGTGGCAATACCCCTAGTTAGCAGGTGCTGACGGAGTTCGTCGCTCATAAACGATGAGACCCGGTCGCTATGGATATAGCTGGGGAAGCCGAACAGGGTGAAGAGGTTGTTCAGACATTTAATGACCGTGGCACTGGTCATGTCCGGGCAGGGGAAGGCGAACGGGAAACGGGAGTACTCATCAATAATATTGAGGAAGTACACATTGCGGTCGGAGGAGGGGAGAGGCCCTTTAAAATCAACGCTCAGGCGCTCGAAGGGGCGAGTGGCTTTTATCAGGTGGGCCCTGTCTGGTCTATAAAAGTGTGGTTTGCACTCAGCGCAGACTTGGCAGTTCCTGGTCATGGTCCTGACCTCCTCAATAGAGTAAGGCAGGTTGCGGGCCTTGATGAGGTGGAAGAACCTGGTGACCCCCGGGTGGCAGAGGTCATTGTGGAGGACCCGTAGTCTATCGATCTGTGCGCTGGCGCAGGTGCCACGCGATAGCGCATCCGGGGGTTCATTTAGCTTCCCTGGCCGGTACAAGATCTCGTAGTTGTAGGTGGAAAGTTCGATTCTCCACCTCAAGATCTTGTCATTTTTGATTTTGCCCCTCTGCTTGTTGTTAAACATAAAAGCAACTGAACGCTGGTCAGTGAGCAGGGTAAATCGTTTTCCGGCCAGGTAGTGCCTCCAATGACGCACAGCCTCCACAATCGCCTGGGCCTCCTTCTCAACAGCGGAGTGTCTGGTCTCCGGGCCTTGGAGGGTTCGTGAAAAGAAGGCCACGGGTCTCCCCGCCTGATTGAGGGTAGCGGCCAGGGCAAAGTCGGACGTGTCGCTTTCCACCTGGAAGGGGATGGATTCGTCCACTGCGTGCATGGTGGCTTTGGCAATGTCCTCCTTGATACGGTGGAAGGCTAAGCGGGCCTCTGCCGTCAAGGGAAAAGAGGTGGACTTGATCAGCGGACGGGCCTTGTCCGCATAGTAGGGGACCCACTGGGCGTAATAGGAGAAAAACCCTAGGCACCTCTTCAGGGCCTTGAGGCAGTGGGGCAGTGGAAGTTCCATAAGGGGACGCATCCGGTCGGGGTCGGGGCCGATGACTCCGTGTTCCACAACACAGCCAAGGATGGCGAGGCGGTTTGTGCGGAATATGCACTTCTCCTTGTTATATGTCAGGTTTAGGAGTTGGGCGGTGCGGAGGAATTTTTCGAGGTTTGCGTCATGGTCCTGCAAGTCACGGCCGCAGATGGTCACATTGTCCAGATATGGGAAAGTGGCCTGCAACGCATTTTGATCTACCATCCGGTCCATCTCCCTTTGGAAGATGGAGACCCCGTTGGTGACGCCAAAGGGAACCCTAAGGAAGTGATAGAGGCGGCCGTTTGCCTCAAAGGCAGTGTACTGGCGGTCCTCAGGGCGGATGGGGAGCTGGTGGTACGCTGATTTCAGGTCAATGGTCGAGAAGACGCTGTACTGCGCGATCTGGTTGACCATATCAGCTATACGGGGGAGTGGGTAGGCGTCCAGCAGGGTGTAGCGATTTATTGTCTGGCTGTAGTCGATGACCAGGCGCTGCTTCTCGCTGGTCTTAACGACCACAACCTGGGCTCGCCAGGGGCTGGTGCTGCCCTCAATAATCCCTTCTTTCAGGAGCCGCTCCACTTCGGTTTTAATGAAAACCCTGTCCCCGGCACTGTATCGCCTGCTCTTTGTGGCGATGGGCTTACAGTCGGGGGTGAGGTTAGCAAACAGTGGTGGGGGGGTGACTCTGAGTGTGGAGAGGTTGCACCTGGTGCGCGGCGGGCAATTTGGAAGCTGCTGGCTGCGGACTGTGAGTGGGGGTAGGGGTCCACCGTACGCCATCGTAACACTTTTAAGGTGGCACTGAAAATCTAACCCCAGCAGGACGGCAGCGCAGAGGTCAGGCAGGACCAGAAGTTTAAAATGATCGTACACGGTCCCGTCTACTACGAGTGTCACCACGCAGTAGCCGCCGATGTCCGCCGACTGGGACTCGGAGGCCATAGAAATCCGCTGTTGCGCAGGCAGGACTGGGAGAGAGCAACGCCACACCGTGTCGGAGTGGATGAAGCTCTCCGTGCTCCCAGAGTCAAAAAGGCAGATTGTATCGTGACCATTTACCTTAATGTCCATTGTGGAACTGGCCAGTTGGTGCGGTCTCGCTTGGTCCAGTGTAACGGATGCCAGCGTAGGGGTCGGTGTGTCGCTGCGGGTATCAGATGAGGCGGTGTCGGGGGCCTGCTGCGTCCCGGCTGTCGTCCAAGATGGCGGCGTCCATGATCCCCATGTGGCTGGAGGCGTCCAAAATGGCTGCTGTACCGGTGATTCGCACACGGCCGGGGAGGTCCAAAATGGCGGCCCGCATGGCCCACACGCGGTGCTGCTGGGGTTCGGGGTGGCTTTGGCCCTGCAGACGCTAGCGTAGTGTCCCTTCTTCCCGCAGCCCGAGCAGATCGCGTTTTTCGCCGGGCAGCGCGCTCTGGGGTGTTTTGCCTGGCCACAGAAGTAGCATTTCTGGCCTTGGGGCACTGCTGTCTGGCCTTGGGACACTGCTGCGGAAGTTGGGCCGTTGTTGGGGTGTGGCTGGGGTGGCACGGCGCTATGAGGCGGTCCTACCATGTCCCAGGCTGTCATTCTCCGCGGCGTCCACGGTGCAGAGGAGTAGGCATCCATGCCCTGGTAGGCTGCATCCAACGATAGTGCGAGTTCAGAGGCCTTGTTGAGGTCGAGGTTACTCTGCTCCAACAGTCGCTGTCGTGTGTAATTGGATCTGTGGCCCGCTACAAAAGCGTCCCGGATAAGTTCCTCTGTGTACACGGCGGCCTTTACATCCTTACAACCACAGGCCCGGCCAAGCACAGACAGTGCCTGAAGGTATTCCACGGTCGATTCCCCAGGTTGTTGTTTACGACTCCCCAGGAGGTGCCTGGCGTACACTTCGTTCACTGGGCGCGTGTACTGGTCCTTGAGGAGCTTGATAGCATCCGCGTACGAGGTCGCGTCTTGGATGACCGAGTACACTCGGTGGTTCACTTTGGAGGTCAGGACATCCAGTTTGTCCTCGTCCGATTTGATTGCTTCGGAGGCGGTCAGGAATTTTTCGAAACACTTAAGCCAGTGAGTAAACTTGGTGGATGAGTCCGCCTCCCGATGATCTAAGTCCAGGCATGCTGGTGTGAGGATCTTCTCCATTATAAAAATGTTGTTAATAAAATTGATGCGCTATCAATTACTCATAAAAGACTGAGAGTTAGAAGAGTAACTAAAGGCTTTTATTAACAACAGAATGGAGGTCTGCCTCGAGTGGTCGACCGGTCCAGGATACAAGGGCTGGGGAGCAGTCACCTTTATACTAGGACCTGTGGGAGGAGTCAGCCGAGGCATGTCCAGGCATGTACACAGTGGAATACAAACAGGACAAACAGGAATACAAACAGTGGTTTACCACAGTTTCCTTTTATTAGCAGCGACCTTGTATAGTAAATTGAATCTCATTAATGCATCAAGTTTTCCCAGATTGCTCTTGTGGTAGATTATTTGAATGCAGAAGTGGAAGCCAATTAAATATGCTGAGCTAGTAGGGTCTACCACATCCGAAATATCTCATTCCCAGAAACCGGGATTGCCAACTACAAAGCAAAGGCCTATTGCAGAATACAAGCATGTTGTACATCAGCTATTTCCTCACCTCTCACAGACCTTCCCTTTTGTTCTTTCATCCCCTCCCCCATTTCCCAGCCCCCAAACTTGCTTTTTAATCTGTTTCATTTCCTGCTTTTTTCTCAATTCTGACGAAGGGTCTTCGACCTGAAATGTTAACTCTGTTTCTCTCTCCATGGATGTTGCCTGGCCTGTTGAGTTTTTCCAGCGTTTTCTGTTGTTATTTCGGATTTCCAGCATCCGCAGTATTTTGCTATCGTATAGCTATTTCCTTCTAGTGCACTTCACCACCTTCACCTTCAGAGAAATGGAACAGCTGAAAATATCAGATCAATCCTTTGTACAGTAGTCATAGTGTTTCCCGTGAATTAAAAATTGTAATCTAACTGAAAAAGTGTGACTAATTTGCTGGTGATTGATGTAGCATGATACTTCATATGCCTCTAATGCTATCAATCAGGCTGTGTTCCACAGAAATCTGCTTACATCATTACAGTGAGTGACCTAGAGAACAAGGCAATTTCTTCAATAGTTAAATAACTGTCCGATATTTCTATTACATAAGTTAAAACCTATTTATGTTCAATTGATCCAATACAGTGCTTTTCTGTATCAAACTTTTTAATCCAAACAGTTAAGTTAATTGAATAATCTTGTGTGGCAGTGACTTATTGATGATAATGCAACTCAAATATTCAGGTTAATGATAGAATACACATCTTACTGTGTTTTGGGATATCACATCTACTCTCACCACCTAAATGTGCACTAAAATAGTAATTTGATTAGAAAACAATTAGTTGCCACAGCCTTAGTGTAACTGCTATAGTCTATTGATCTGTCACCTATTAACTAAATATTTGCAACATTTTAAACTATCCAAGGATGGTACTACTTTAGCTTTGTTTGAAAGTTCATCATCGTGGGAAATACATAGTTGTATTGTCTGTACTTAGGGCATTTATATTTAATTTCAGTTTCCTCCATACAATGACTTTCATATTAAACTAGCAAACTAAGCATAATTGCATAAAAACCAATTATCTCTGATATAAATAAAGTGCAAAGTCAGTAACTGATTCCCAGAATCTTTAGTATAGTTTAATGAGTCACTGAATCATTGTGGTCTATTCTTGTAACATAATGAGGAATAAGTAAATTCTACAGTATTAATGTATGTCTAGTCACTGTAACATTAGCAAAAGCATAGAGGACTACAATTGCAGCACATTATTTTCTCAGTACGCAAGTGTTTGTTGCTCATATTTTTTATCACTCATTTCAGATTTATTAAAGGTCCATTAATACATTGACCTGGAACGCGCAGTCCTGATGACGGCGAACTGCCAGCGTTCGTCGTCGTTTCGCCTTTGAAACTGACCGCAACTTCAGGATTCAGCGCATGTGCAGCGTAACACGGAAATCTTGAAGTTGCGGTCTGTCAGTAACTGCTCTGACACTGGCTGCGCTGTGGACCCCCGCCTCTCGCCCCTCCCCCCACCCCACCCCAATCCGACAATCAGTGAAATCACTGATCTGACGAAAACTTCCCCTTTTCCGAACAAATTATCACTGTTAGAAACCCCATAAAAAGTTAGACCCATTCAAATGAGGTGTAATTGGGTTTTTAACAGCAGTCTGAGTAATAACTATTGATAAACAACTGCTCTGGCCCAAAAAACTAATTTTATATTGATGGAATGTCAAATTTCTCCATTAAGTTAAAAATTTATTAGATTCTAAAATTAATAAAAACATTTTTTTTAAGGTTTGTTCATGATATTTCAACTTTTACCTTAACGTTTGTGTGTGTAAAAAATTTTTTTTTCGCTCTCTGTAATTGTTTTAAAAAGTGATTGATTATTAGTGCTTTCTATTTCCTGGGCCCCTGGCTGTGAGAATTTTGCAATGTGTTTGGCTGCTTAGACAGCTTGTTGATGTCACAGCAGCTTGCACTCTG